>NC_138059.1:51380507-51931727 GCF_964194185.1 Rhinolophus hipposideros
ATAGAATCTAAAGAACAAAACAAACAAACATACAAAACAGAAACACACTCATAGATACAGAGACCATTTTGATGGTTGCCAGATGGGAGTGGGGTTGGGGAGTGAGTAAAAAAGTAGAAGGGCTTAAGAAGTACAAATTTGTTGTTACAAAGTAGTCATGAAGATTTTTAGGATATAGCATAAAGAATATAGTCAATAATATTCTAATAACTCTGTATGGTGTCGGATGGGTACTAGATTTACTGGAGGGGTAAGTGGGAGGGAGTTAATAAGGAGGCAGGATGAAAAAGGTGAAGGGATTAAGAAATACAAATTGGTAGTTACAAAATAGTCATGGTGAAGTACAGTAAAGCATAGGGAATATAGTCAATAAGATGGCAGTAACTATGTATAATGCCAAGTGGATACTAGACTAGTCAGGGTGATCACTTCTTAAATTATATAAATGGCTAATCACTATGCGGTATGCCTGAAATTAATATAAAATAATATTGAATGTCAACTGTAATTGAAATATTAGAAAGGAGGGAAGGTGAAGGGGAATAAAAGGTTCAAATTTCAGATCTAAAACATATAAGTCATGAGGTGTAATATGCAGCATAGGGAATATAGTCAATAATATTATGTTAGTGTGGTATGTTGTCAGTTGTTTGCTGGACTTCTCATGTGATCACTTCTTTAGGTATATAAATGTGGAATAACTATGATGTACATCTGAAACTAATATAATATTGTATGTTAGCTATATTTTAATATAACTCTTTATAAAAAGCTATAGTAATTAAGACAGTATGGTATTGATATAAATAGAGACAAATAGATCAATGGAAAAAAAACCAAAAAAACTTCTAAGAGCTTCCACTAATCAAATGACACTGCTAAGAAAATGAAAGTGGAAGCCACAGTCTGAGAAAAATGTTTGCAGGACATATGTTTCCAGGACAAAATGTTTGCAGGACTTGATCTAGAGTTTATAAAGAATCTTGCGGGGCAGCAATATGAAGAACAACCTCATTAAAAAAACATGCAAAAGACATGAGCAGACACATTTCAAAAGGAGATGCACAAATAGCCAGTATGCTCAGGAAAGGTGCTAAACATTTTCTGGTCATATGAGAATTTTCGTATTGTTATATTGTGTGACTTGTAGAATTGGAAAAAAGAGGAAAAAAGGGACAAAGTAATAGACTGAGACTAGATCATAAAGGACTATTTATACCTGGCTAAAATTTTTTGTCTTATTCACTAGTAAGCAGAAAAGTAATGTGATCATGGAATCTGGAAGGTTTGTTGGGTAGGGTGAATTTCTTGGAGCAGAGGTTGGCAAGCTTTTTCTATAAAGGACCAGACATTAAATATTTTAGGCTTTGTGAGCCATGTAGTCTCTCTTGCACCTACTTACCTCTGCCATTGTAGTATGAAAGCAGCCAGAGGTAATTCGTAAAGAAATAACAGTGATCGTGATTTACTAAAACTTTATTTATGGACACTGAAATTTTGATTTTATATAATTTTCCTGTCACAATACATCACTCTTCTTTTGATTTGTTTTCAACCATTAAAGAAATATAAGAACCTTTTTTGAGCTTGTGGGTCATAGTCATTGTGATCATCATGCTAGATAATGTTTTGTGAGAACTCACCATATGCCAGAAGCTAGACTCCCAACAACCCTAGGTAGTGATAATCACTATGATCTCAATTTTAGAAATGAGCTACTGATACCCAGGGAAGTGAAGGAATTGCCCCCAGAGCACAGTGTTGGGTGGCAGAGCTGCACATAGACCCAGGCATTAGCTCATAGCTGGTACTCTTGTCTAGTGGGCAATCAGGCCTCCAATTGTGATCAAAAGCACAATTGACCAAGAATATGTTTAATGTTATAGATTTTTATGTTCCTGGTTATATAAATTTGGAAAATAAAAAGTTAAATGGCTAGGAATATGAAGACAGTGGGCAAAATCCTAATTATTGTAGAGATCAACATATTTCTTAATAGGCAAATTAGTCAGACAAAAAATAATTAAGACTATGGAGTACTAACAAATAAGCCATGGGGATGTAATGTATAGTATAGTAACTATAGTTAATAATACTGTATTGCATATTTAGAAATTGCTGAGTGTAGATCTTAAAAGTTCTCAGCACAAGGAAAAAAAATGTTTTTTAACTAAGGTGACAGATATTAACAAGACTTATTGTGGTGATCATTTTGCAATTTATACAAATATTGAATCATTATGCTATACATCTGAAATTAATATAGTGTGCATATCAATTATACTTCAATAAGAAAAGGACTGGGGAGGACTAGAATATCATAATTAACATGCCTGATCTAACAGACATATGTGGAAAACTTTATTGCCCCACAATGTAAATCATGCAGGCCATAATCAATACATATAATGCAATAAAGTTAGAAGTGAAGTTAGGAGAAAGAAAAAAAGAAAGAAAAACCCAGGCACTAAGAAATTTAACAATACGCTCCCAAGTTACTCTTGGGTTAGGAAAGAAATCAAAATTTCAATTTAAAAAATTTACAAATGAACAAGTGCTTTACATATTAAAATTCAGCCAAATGCAGCTCTCAGAGAGAGCTGTCCTTAAAAGAGAGAAAATTGGACACACACATACACACATACCATCAGGTTAAGATGAACACAGAAATGAGACTGAATTTGAAGTATTTACAAGCCAAGGAATATGAAGGATTGCCTGCAACTACTGGGAGCATGGAATAGATTCTCAGAGCCTCCAAAGGACACTTTGATTTTGGGCTTCTAGTCTCCAGAACTGTGAGAGAATAAATTTCTGTTGATTAAGCCACCCAGTTGTGGTATTTTGTTATGACAACCCTAGCAGACTTATACACTATGTAAAATTTTATGTCAATAAATTTGAAAACCTAGTTGAAATGGGTGATCATCTGGGAAATTTATGACTAAAATTGACTTACAAAAAGCTAAAAAACCTTGAAATGGTGATCAAATATCAGCCTCCCCCCCACCCAACAGGTAGAGACTACATAGTTTTATGAATAGAATCTACTTAACCCTATATTATATACAATATTTCAGCAATAGAAAAAATGAAATGCTTTTTAAAGCTCTACAAGGTTAACATATCCTGCTAATAAAAACAGAGAAGAGAAACACAGAAAAATAAAACCACAGGAATATCTTATTTATACACATAAATAAAATTCTAAGCGAATACTAGTAAATCTAAGCAAGCAATATGTTAATAGAATAATAGGACATGGACGAGCTGACAGCTCAAGGCTGAGGTAAAATGAAGAAATTTAGTCATGAAGTTGAAGGAAAAAAGTCATGAGAATTTCAATAGGTGCTAAAGAAACATTTGATAAAATTCAACATGCAATTCTGATGGAAACAAACAAGCAAACCCCCCCCAAAAAACCCAAAAAACAACTTTTGTAATTTGGAAACACAGGGGAACTGACTGACCAGAAAAAAAGGCATTTGTTGAACTTCAAGAAGACAAAAATCATGACTACAGGAAAAATGCACAGCTTTAACATAGACAATGAAGACACTGAAATTGTTAAAGATCTTGCTCACACTGGTTCAGTCATCAATTGAAATGGAGGGAAATTTATATCATTACAGGGCTATCTCAAGAAGCAAGGAAACTCCCAGATAAGCAACCTAATGTTACACCTTAAAGAACTAGAGAAAAAAAAGAACAAATGAAACCCAAAGTCAGCAGAAGAAAGGCAATAATAAAAACCAAAGCAGAACTAAATGAAATAGATAACAAAAAGACAATAGAAAAAAATTAATGCAACAAAGAGATGGTTCTTTGAAAAGATTAATTAAATTGACAAGCCCTAGGCTAGACTCACTAAGATAAAAACAGAAAAGACACAAACAGAATCAGAAATGAACTAGGAGAAGATACCACAGCTACCACAGCTATACAAAGAATCATACAAGAATACAATGAAGGACATTATGCCACAAAATTTAATAACCTTGAAGAAATGGACAAGTTCTTAGAAACATATACCCTTCCTAGGCAGAATCATGAAGAACTGTAAAGTCTAAATAGACCGATCAACAGTAAGGAAATTGAATCAGTCATCCAAAACCTTCCCAAAAGCAAAAGTCCGGGACCAGATGGCTTCCCTAGTAAATTCTACCAAAAATTCAAAGAGGACCTAATACCTGTCCTCCTGAAACTCTTTCAAAAAATTGAAGAAGAGACAATACTCCCTAACTCATTTTGTGAGGCCCTAATACCAAAACTTGGTAAGGATAACACACACACACAAAATTATAGAGCAATATCTCTGATGAAGACAGATGCAAAAATCCTAAACAAAATTCTAGCATATCGAGTACAACAATGCATTAAATACATCACGATCAAGTGCAGTTAATCCCAGGGGCACAAGGATGTTCAAAAAACACAAATCGATCAAAGTGATACACCAGGGAAACAAAATAAAAGACAAAAATCATATGATTATATCAATAGATTCAGAAAAAGCATTTGACAAGATGCAACATCCATTTGTGATTAAAACAATTAATAAAATGGGTATGGAAGGAAAAATATCTTAAAATAATAAAAACCATATATGACAAACCCTCAGCTAATATCACAATTAACAGTGAAACTGAAGCCTTTGCTCTATGTTCAGGAACAAGACAGGGTTGTCCTCTATCACCACTGTTATTCAGCATAGTATTGGAGTCCTAGCCAAAGTAATCAGGCAAGAGAAAGAAATAAAAGGCATCCAAATTGGGAATGAAGAAGTTAAATTGTCACTTTTTGAGGATGACATGATGTTATATATAGAAAACTCTGAAGACTCCACCAAAAAGCTATTAGAAACAATAAATGAATATAGTAAAGTTGCTGGCTACAAAATCAATGTACAAAAATCCATTGAATTCCTATATATTAACAACGAAATTTCAGAATAAGGAATTAAAAAGAAAACATAATTCCTTTTGCACTTGCAACAAAAAGAATAAAATACCTAGGAATAAACTTAACAAAGGATCTGAAGGACCTATACACTGAAAACTATAAGACATTTGTAAAAGAAATTTAAGAAGAGACAAAGAAATGGAAAGACATTCTGTGTTCACGGATTGGAAAAATCAGCATAGTTAAAATGGCCATATTACCCAAAGCAATATACAAATTTAAAACAATCCTCATCAAAATCCCCATGACAGTTTTTAAAGAAACAGAAGAAAAAAATCATCAGATTTGTATGAAACCACAAAAGATCCTGAATAGCCAAAGGAATCCTTAGAAAAAAGAATAATGCTGGAGGTATCACACTCCCTGTCTTCAGCTTGTACTACAGGGCAACAATAATCAAAACAGCATGGTACTGACAGAAAAACAGACACACAGACCGATGGAATAGAATTGAAAATGCAGAAATAAACCCGCATAAATATGGACAGATAACTTTCAACAAAGGAGCCAAAAACATACAATGGAGAAAAGACAGCCTCTTCAATAAATGGTGCTGGCAGAATTGGAAAGCCACTCTCAAAAGAATGAAGTAGACTACTACCTGTACCCTATATACCAAAATTAACTCAAAATGGATCAAATACCTAAACATAGCACCTGAAACAATAAACAGCATAGAAGAAAGCATAGGTACTAAACTTATGGACCTTGGGTTCAAAGAGTATTTTATGAATTTAACTCCAAAGGCAAGGGAAATAAAAGCTAAAATAAATGAATGGGACTATATCAAACTAAAAAGTTTCTGCACAGCAAAAGAAACCATCAAGAAAACAAAGAGGCAGCCAACCAAAATGGAGTAGATATTTGCAAACAACGCCTCTGATAATGGACTAATATCCAAAATATATAAGAAAGTGATATAATTCAACAACAAAAGACAAATAGTCCAATTAAAAAACGGGGAGAGGACATGAACAGATAATTCTCCCAAGAGTACATACAAAGGGCCAACAGATATATGAAAAAATGCTCTCAACTTTACTAGCTATTAGGGAAATGAAAATAAAAATCACAATGAGATATCACCTCACCCCAGTCAGAATGGCTATCATCAACAAGACAAATAACAAGTGTTGGAGAGGCTGTGGAGAACAAAGAACCCTCATACACTGTTGGTGGGAATGTAGATTGGTGCAGCCATTATGGAAGACAATGTGGAGGTTCCTCAAAAAATTATGAATAGAATTACCATATGACGCAGAAATCCATCTCCTGGGTATCTACTCTAAAAATCTTAAAACTTTTATCTGTAAAATATGTATCTGTAACATACAAGGTCTGACAAGTTAGCGAACACATCCTACAAACCTCATTGCTGAATATCAATATGGTCACCTTCAAATTACTCCCCTTGGGAAGCTTTGCACCAACACCTGTGCCTAGTCCACCCTTCAAAGCAATTTTGGAACTCTTTTTCTGGAATGGCCATCAGAGCTGTCAACGTATTTCCCTCAATGTCCTGAATGTCATTAAAATGTCTCCCTTTCAATATTTCCTTTATCTTCGGGTAAAGAAAGAAGTCATTGCGGACCAGATCAGTTGAGTAGGGAGGGTGTTCCAATATACTTATTTGTTTACTGGCTGAAAACTCCCTCACAGACAGTGACGTGTGAGACAGTGCATTGTCATGATGCAAGAGCAATGAATTGTTGGTGAAAAGTTCAGGTCATCTAACTTTTTCACACAGCCTTTTCAGCACTTCCAAATAGTAAACTGGGTTAACTGTTTGTCCACTTGGTACAAATTCATAATGAATAATCTGTCTGATATCAAAAAAGTTTAGCACTTTATTGCGACAAGCTTGCGAATTTAATTGTCAGAACTCTTATGTGCTCCGATGTTCATTGCAGCTTTATTTATGGTGGCCAAGACATGGAAACAACCAAAGTGTCCTTTGATAGATGATTGGATATAGGAGATGTGGTATATACACAATAGAATACTACTCCGCTATAAGAAAAGATGAAATAGTGCCATTTGTGACAAGATGGATGGATTTTGAGATTATTATGCTAAGTAAAATAAGTCAGACAGGAAAAGTTGAGAACCATATGACTTCACTCATATGTGGGATATAAAATTGAGAGCAAGAAAGGAACAAGGCAAACAAATAAACAAAAATTCATAGACACAGACTCAAATATCATAAACAACAATTTAGTGGTAACCAGAGGGTAGTGGAGAGGGGGTATGGTAGAAGAGGATAAAGGGGGTCAAATAAATGGTGATGGAAAGAGAACTGACTCTGTGTGGTGAACACAAAATGTGATGTACAGATGATGTATTACAGTATTATACACTTGAAAACTATGTAATTATACTAACCATTGTCACCCTGATAAATTTAATTAAAAGAAAAAAAGGAAATGGAGACTGCAGCCAAAAAATCAAGAAAAGGCAGCGAGGAAGAATTAAGAAAGATCATCAGGAGCAAAGATGTGTCGTTAGAGACCAAGATCATCCACACCTTTGTATTCCCAATTACTATGTACAGATGTGAAAGTCAGCCAGTAAAGAAGGCTGACAGGAAAAAAATTGACTCATATGAAATACAGTGTTGGAGGAGAGCTCTAAAGTTACCCTGTATCACCAGAAACACAAACAAGTATATCCTAGAGCAAATTAAACCAGAAACATTGAGGGAGGCAAAAATGACAAAACTGAAGCTGTCCTACATAGGGCACACCATGAGAAGGTAGGGTTTTTGGAAAAGAAAGCAGTGCTGGGAAAAATAGAGGACAGCAGGAAAAGGGGAAGACCAATGTGAGATGGACTGACTCCATAAAAGAAGCCATAAGCATGAGTCTACAGGAGCTGAGCAGGTTGTTGAAGACAAGACATTGCTGATGTCACTCATTCATAGGGTTGCCAGGAGTCACAGCCTACTCACAGCACATAACATACACTTCAAAGAATTATTAAGGTGAAGACAGGAATAAGAAAAAGATACCTGCTCTCACCGGTACTATTCAACATTTGTTTGGGAGGTTCTAGTCCATATAATACAAAGAAAAGAAATGGGATACAAGTTTTCTTTGACAATACCAATTGTGAGACTATTAGAACAAATGATAAGAGTTCCTTAAATTAGTTGGATTCAAAATAATTACTATCACTTTGCTATACAGCAACAATTATGGATAAAAAAAATCATTAAAAAGTTCCATTAAAATAGCCACAAGCTCATAGAATTCCTAAGAATAAAGCTGAAAACTGAATAAGCTAACATGGAGAATCAATAAAACTTTATTAGTGGAAAACAGACAAGATTTAAATTTATGGAGAGAAATAGCATAACATGAATGTGGTGTGAAGCATTACCTTACACCACCCTGAACATGTCATCTCTTTATTCGGAATGAACAGAGAATATTTGAAATTAGGCTTTTTCCTGGAAACAAGAGTAGTTGCCATTAACTAAATGTCTATGATGTGCCAAATGCTTTACCTTTTTATTTCAGTTCAACTTTTTTAAGCCTTAGTTTTCTCATCTTTAATATTGAAATAATAAGCCCATCCTGTACAGTTGTGATTTAAAAGGGCAAATGCATTAAAGCAACAAGTCTTTATACAGTGACTTTCACATAGTAAGAGCTCAAGAAAATTGCATTAAAAAGGGTTATTTAATAAATATAATTAAATATATTTAATTCTTACCATAACCTTGTAAAGGAGGAATTTTTATACATGAGTATATTGAGTTAACTGTTGAATTCATATTTGAAGCTTGTTCCATCTGACTTTTAAACTTGACTATGTCCCTATATATCATATAGCCGCTCAGGATGTATGCTGATACAGTCATAGGGAGCATAATTTGAGAAGGGAAATCGATGGAGGCTTAAGGAAGGAAGAAAATAGAATCTGAAATCTGGTTCTGAACATCTCAGGAGGTTGATCAGTAGGAGTACTCTGTTCCAACCCTCCTCCCTCTGCCCACAGAACAATCTGATGATCATTGGAGGAAGTCAATTGAACTGTCCTGCTAATTTAGTCAGTCCTTTGCCAAGCTGGAAAGGAAGAAGGGGTGGGGGGATAAGAAGAAAAGAAAGAAAGAGGGAGGGAAGGAGAGAAGAAGAAAAGGAAGGAAGAGAAGAAGGAAGGAAGGAAAGGAGGAAGCAGTCAAGATGTCATTGGGGGAACCAGCAGTTTTGTATTCTAAGGCACTCGTTCCATCCTGAGGTGTTCTCTGGACCTGCACCCACTGCGCAGAGGCTCACACACTTGCACATTGAAGACTGAAATAATTAAAGTAAATCTTGGAGGTCACTATAACCAGTACAGAGTATGGTCCTGGGTGCTTAGTAGGTACTCAGTAAATATTTACTGGGGAGAGAAGAAAGGAAAGAATGACTAAACCTAATCTGAATGCAAGATTGGAGAAATTATCTTCCAGACTTTGGCTTTCAAAGTCACATTCTTAAGAATCTGACGCTTGTATTTTGTGGTTCTCTCTTTCAGGAACACAGTTGTTTTAATAGTTCTTTCAACACTGATAAGAACCTTTGTTTTGAACTGGACATTGCCTCGGGGTGTCCCAAAGTCCTGCTTTCCTAGAATTCCCATATGGAGTTCCTGCCAGTGTCTCCTTCCCACCCCAGCTTCCCTTGATACCTGGACAATGCTCAAATTTACAGTAGAGCTGACTGGTGCAGAGGGATGGAGTTCCATCCAGATTAGAAATGTGGAGGGCTTCCCTCTTTCTCCAGCACAGCAGATACGACACTGAGAAGTTGCCAGGATTTGCACTCTGTTGAATAACCTTTGTCATCAAGATGGGAGTAAATGGCTTCACTCTCTCTTACTCTCTTCCCCTCAAATCTGGTCAGAGGCCTACAGGAAGGTTGGGGAGAGAGTGAGAAGAACTGGCTGCACGCTTTTACACTGTGGATGAGTATGAAGGTATGAAGTTATGGTTTGGGAAGAGAAAACAGGAACCACCTCATCTTCTACCCCAGGAAATCAGTGGCTGGAAATGGTTTTTAAAACCACCAGGATAGATGCTATCACTTGGCAGATGGAGAGACCTAGTTCAGGAGGAACTAAGAGGTGTGTCGGAGCAGCCAGTTACATACTTACTAGAGGTAGAGCCTGAGCAAGCCTGTTTCCACATCCCCATGACTAGAATGTTGAGTACATTTGCCTAGATTGACTGACATTAAAAAAAAAAAAGAATGTGACCAAGATGGCAACATAGGTTGTTCCCAACTTTACTCCCCCTGACAAGAACAACTAACAAGTATTCATGAACAAGACACCACTGAGAGAACTCTAGAACACAGAGGAACAACCCTGTATCAGACACCACGCCGACTGCTTCAGAAGGCTCTCAAAATTCCCACATCTTCCGAGGCCTGCGAAACCCTCAGTGGCAACTTCCACGTACAACTTTACTTGCCTCCTTGGTGCCCATGCCTTGTCTGGCTCACATTAGGAATCGGATTGGGCTTTATCCCCCAGCATAAATGTCAGCAAAAGGATTGTAAGAACCCTTGGAAACTATACTTTGCAATGCTTTAATTTCACAAAGTTTGGAGAAGAACGTTCTAATTTATTAGAATGGAGCTGGTCTGGGAACAGTGATAGGAAGATTACAGTGACAAAGCATATTTTATATAAACATGGATCAGCAAATGGGCTCACTGTTCTGGATGTTTAGTGCCCGACCTATCCCACCCTCCCTTCCCTGACTGGGGTCTTGCTGGTTCTGGGGCAGTGCAATCTGTTTTTAACCACATTCCTCCCTGTGCAATAATTCACTAGGACAAAAATCTGGTTGTCTAGCAGAGTTAGACTCACTGCATAGGCATGAGCTCACATCTTCCTGTCTTACTGATCAGGAACTGGGACCAGAATGAAGCAGACAGTGGACACAATGCTCCAGGAGGCTCCATGATTTTCTAAAAATTAATTTTGGTGTGAATTAACTTTAAATTTGCCTTGTCTTCAATGTTTGACCCTTCTGGGCTATAGTTGGTTCTGGATTTGCTTGTACATACTGTCACACTCCCTGGACAATTTAGACTAATATGGCCGTCATCCTCAGATAATCATATCAATTTTTTCCTTCTTTTGACTTAAGTGAGGGAGTGTGGAGAGACAGAGGGAGGGAGCGAGAATAAATATGTGATTGGAATCGAGTTATCTTGGCATATCTCTTTAAGATTGAATTGAATAATAACATTAACTTCTGACATGGAAGTATTTGTATTAATTTAAGATATTAAATTAGTGGCTAATAATCACTTTTTTGTTTGCTTCCAAAAGCTGGAGGCAAGCCAACCAAACTTTGGTGGCATGTTTGTATTATAAATTTCTTTGAGGCAGTTAGTGTTACAGAATAGTGAGTTAAACCAACTAAGTTAGATGATCCTCTTTTTATTTTTTATTTTTTAAAAAGTAAAAGCTGGAGAAAGGAGCTGGCAAGCTCTCAGGCTGTTTAGATTGTGTGTTGTTTTCTGGAAATCATCTTCATTGTTCAGGGTGAGAAGTTTAAGGTTTATTTTTAAGCATCTCTGTTTTTAGCTGCAGATCAACATAACTGGCTCACGGTGGAAACCCCTTTGTAT
Source organism: Rhinolophus hipposideros (assembly GCF_964194185.1). NCBI lineage: Eukaryota > Metazoa > Chordata > Mammalia > Chiroptera > Rhinolophidae > Rhinolophus > Rhinolophus hipposideros. The sequence continues at coordinate 51,392,099 of NC_138059.1, forward strand.
GAAACATCCCTTATTGCATCTGTCCCTTGAGCATACCATGTGCCAAATTATCATTCCTAATAGGAGGTTGATTTGCTGGAGAGAGGAAACATCTTGATACCTCCCTGAGAAATATTATGTCAGAGAAAGTGTGTCATAGATCCTCAACAGCTCACACAAGAGCTTTGCAAGGGGAGCAATGTCAGGTGACAGGCCTTCCAGCTTACCTGATCAGGGAATGCTGCCTATCGCATCTTATTACCCAACTGTGTACACTTGACTACCATTTTCTCAAAGACACTTACGCAGTGGTATTTTGTAATGACGTCAATTCTTTTCCTGTCTGACCTAGAAGATTACAGTGCCTCAATGCTGGCTGGTCAACCTTAAAGATTAAATAGAAGACAACAGTTAATGATTTTAACAGCTAGTGTAAAGGATTTCCCAAGTATGAGGATCATGATATAAAATAGGGTTGGGAATTTTAGTCCATCTTAAAGAGCAAGTAAGTGACACAGATGAAGGCATACTTTACAATTATATTTCTTTTTTTAAAAATATTTTATTGGGGAAGGGGAACAGGACTTTATTGGGGAACAGTGTGTACTTCCAGTACTTTTTTCCAAGTCAAGTTGTTGTCCTTTCAGTCTTAGTTATGGAGGGCGCCGTTCAGCTTCAAGTTGTTCTCCTTTCAGTTTTAGTTGTGGAGGGCGCAGCTCAGCTCCAGGTCCAGTTGTCGTTTTCTAGTTGCAGGGGGCACAGCCCACCAGGGAGTCCAACCGGCAACCTTGTGGTTAAGAGGATGCGCTCCAACCAACTGAGCTATCCGGGAGGCAGCTCAGCTCAAGGTGCCGTGTTCAATCTCAGTTGCAGTGGGCGGAGCCCACCATCTCTAGTGGGACTCGAGGAGTTGAACTGGCAATCTTGTGGTTGAGAGCCCACTTGCCCATGTGGGAATCGAACTGGCAGCCTTCGGATTTAGGAGCATGGAGCTCCAACCGCCTGAGCCACCGGGCCGGCCCTACAATTATATTTCTTAAAAAGTAAGCTTCATATTAAAAAAAAAAAATTAAAGAGAAATAAGGATATGAATCAATGGAGAATAAACATGTGCTAAACTTGTAAAATGCCCTATTATGTGAGTGAATGTCTCTTATGTGTTGGAAACTATGCAAAAATCATTATTATTTGATTATGATAATTATTCTCTTAGTTGAACTCCTTTGGTTAAAACTTGTATTTGGGAGTTACGTCATAGCAATGGGGGCAGAGGGGCACACTTTTTGAGTTCTCCTCTGGATCTTATCACAAACAGGACATCTATAAACCATCAAAGGACTCTCTGCTCATCACGCAGAACAGCTAAGAGACTTGTGCAAAGATTACTTGAACGTGGGCAAAGTGGGCGAGCAGAGGAAGAGGGAAGGGAGCGGAGAAGAGACGTGGGCCGCATCTGCAGCTGGCTGTGGGGACGAGGTACTCTGTGGAAACGCGGCTGGCATCCACAGCTGCAGAGACGTAGGGGACCCCAGGACGGAACAGAGAACACAAAAGCCAGGAGGTGGGCTCTTTCCCTGCGTCCCACAGCTGATCTCTCCAACCGAGGGGGCAGCATATCCAGCATTTGAGGCAATAACCTCAGCTGAGACCTCCAGTTAGGCCCTAGGCCAGACAACAAACACAAACTCCATACCTGGGCCCCTCCCCCTGCTCTTCCAATCCTACTCCCACCCTTCCAGAGACTTAAACTGGCCCCTGAACTGAGGACTAATGTCAGATTACAGAGGAGCCTTAGTGCTCAGGCTCTGGGAAGACTGGAGTGAAGCTCTGACCCAGGGAAGAGGCTGGGAAGAGTGTGATTTTTGTTGGGTTAGGAGAGAAGAGACTCCTCCACCCCCCAGTCACCACTTTTTTTTGCCTGTGGGAAGAGTGTGACACGTCTGGGTTGGGAGAGAGAAGACCCCTCCATCCCCAGCCTCCACCCTTTCTGGCCTGCCTAGGGCAGGGCAATTACAACTGCGGAGGCACTCCCAGGGATCAGCAGTAAGTGGCAGACACAGCTCTGGGCTTTCAGCATCTCAGAAATCTCCCTTCCGCCCCCCCCCGTCCCCCGCCCCCCCCCCACACACACAGAGAAGTGCCCTAAGACTCAGGAGAACTGGACACAGGGCTGGTGGTGCTGCTCTCAGTGTGCATATGTGCAGGCAAGGGCAGAAACTGCACTACTTTGTAGAAACTACCATCCAGACCTCTCAGCCCCATGCATCTAAATCTGCAGTCCCAAGGTCACGCTGGGCACCAGGTGACCGGGTCTGCCTGAACAATATGCAGAGGACTCTTTGGTGCAGCAGAGGACAACCTGGAGATTACTTGGTGGGCTTAAGCCAAGACTGGCGCTGCTTTTTGCTTTGTTTTGTTTTGTTTTTATAGCTTTGATATCATTGCCTGTGTTGAGTGGTGTTTGTTGGTTGTTTTTACATGTGAATGTATTTGAATTTTTCTTTGTTGTTGTTATTGTAGTTGTTGTGCTTGATGATTTGCTTTGTTCTGAAATTGCCCTACACCAGGGCCCAGCTTAAGAGGCACAAGATTCAACATACCCAGAGGCCAACTCCAGACCAAACCAGAGTACTACCGGTTTTGACCTACAAGTAACACACCCAGAGGGAATTCTCTACAGGCACAAGAGCCCATAGAGGCCAAACCACATTTAAGTGGTCAACTCTCACCCAGCAGAACACCCTGCGGTGGGCAGAGCCAAGTCTCACAACTACTCACCCTAGGAGTTAACCCCACCTACTCACAAGCGAAAAGCAATTAAAGATCTTCTTTTACAGGACAATATACACAACACAAGAGTCACCTTTGGAGCACATGCAGAGGAGAAGAACGAAGTAGTGCAAGTCAAATATAAAGGACACATACTACATAAGATAACCCAGCAAGAACTAAGAACTCTAGGGGATCTACCTAATACATCAAAGCAAACAAAGAGAGTCAGCAGAATGGGGAAACAAAGAAACATGTCCCAAATAAAAGAACAGAAGAAACCTCCAGAAATGGAACCAAATGAAACAGAGGTAACCAACCTGTCAGAGACAGAGTTCAGAACACTGATGATAAGAATGTTTAAGGAGCTTAGAGACAACATAATGAAAGATGTAGAAATCATAATGAACAACCAGTTAGAACTAAAGAACACAACTACCGAAATAAAGAACTCACTTGAAGGAATTAACAGCAGGTTAGATGAAGCAGAGGATTGAATCAGCGACTTAGAAGACAAGTAAGCAGAGATCACCCAAACAGAACAACAGAAAGAAAAAAGAATAAAAAACAAAGAAGATGGTTTAAGAGACCTCTGGGGTAACATCAAGCACAACAACATGTGCATCATAGGAATACCAGAAGTTGAAGAGAGGAAGTAAAGGACCGAGAACATATTTGAAGTAATAATGTCCGAAAACTTCCATAATCTGATGAAGGAAACCAACATACAAGCCCAGTAAGTGCAGAGAGTTCCAACCAGGATAAACCCAAACAGGTCCACACCAATACACATTATAGTTAAAATGGCAAATGTTAAAGACAAAGAGAGAATCCTAAAAGCAGGAAGAAAAAGACAGAGACTTACATACAAGGAAATTCCCATAGGACTATCAAATGACATTTCTACAGAAACATTGAAGGCCATGAGGGAGTGGCAGGAGATACTAAAAGTGATGGAAAACAAAGGCCTACAACCTAGATTGCTTTATCCAGCAAGGCTGTCAGTTAAAGTTGATGGAGAGATAAAGAGCTTCCCAGAAAAGAATAAGCTAAAGGAATTTACCACCAAGCCAGCATTGCAAGAAATACTAAAAGGACTTCTGTAAATAGAAGAAAGATGAAAACAATCTAACTACAAATTTAAAAATGGCAATAACTATGTACCTATCAATAATCACTTTAAATGTAAACGGATTAAATGCTCCAATCAAGAGACATAGGGTGGCTGAGTGGATAAGGAAGCAAGACCCTTGAATATGTTGTATACAAGAGACTCACCTCAGATCAAAAGACACACACAGGCTGAAAGTGAAGGGTTGGAGTAAGATATTTCATGCAAATGGAAATGAGAAAAAAGCTGAGTTGCAATACTTATATCTGACAAAATAGACTTTAAAATGAAGAACATATTAAAAGACAAAGATGGGCACTATATAATAATAAAGGGATCAATCTGAAAAGAGGACATAACCCTAGTAAATATCTATGCACTCAACATAGGAGCACCTAAATATATAAAACAGATATTGACTGACATAAAAACAGAGATCAACAGTAACACTATTATACTAGGGGACTTCAACACACCTCTGACAAGGGACAGATCTTCCAGACAGAAAATCAATATGGAAACAACAGCCTTAAATGACACATTGGAACACTTGGATTTAAACTATATTTTCAGAGCATTTCACCCCAAAACTGCAGAATACACGTTCTTCTCAAGTGCACATGGAACATTTTCCAACATAGACCATATATTAGGCCACAAAACAAGTCTTGATAAATTTAAGAAAATTGAAATCATAATAATTGTCTTTTCTGACCACAGTGCTATGAAAATAGAAATGAACTACAGGAAAAAAACTGGAAGACACACCAATTCATGGGGGCTGAATAACATGTTACTAAATGATGAATGGGTCATCCGGGAGATAAAGGAAGAAATCTAAAGACATCTTGAGACAAACAAAAATGAAAACACGATGACCCAAAATCTATGGGATGCAATGAAAGCAGTCCTAAGAGGGAAATCCACAGCATTGCAGGCCTACCTAAAGAAAAAGAAACATCACTAATTGAGAGTTTATCTTCACACTTAAGGGATCTGGAAAAAGAACAGCAAAATAAACCCAAAGGGAGCACAAGGAAGGAGATAATAAGGATCAGAGCAGAAATAAAAAACAGAAACCAGAAAAACAATACAAAAGATCAATGAATCCAAGAGTTGGTTCTTAGAGAAGATAAACAAAATTGACAAACCTTTAGCCAGACTCATTAAAAAAAGGAGAGAGAGGACCCAAATTAATAAAATCAGAAATGAAAGAGGAGAAGTGACAACAGACACCACAGAAATACAAAAAAATTTAAGAAATTACTATGAGCAACTATATGCCAACAAATTTGACAACCTTGAAGAAATGGACAATTTTCTAGAGGTGCACAACCTTCCAAGGCTAACTCAAGAAGAAACAGAAAGCCTGAACAGTCTGATTACCACCAGGGAAATTGAATCAGTAATCAATAATCTCCCAACAAACAAAAGCCCTGGACCAGATGGCTTTACAGGTGAATTTTTCAAAACGTTCAAAAAAGAATTATCACCTACTCTCCTCAAGCTCTTCCAAAAAATCCAGAAGGAAGGAAGACTCCCAAACACTTTTTACGAAGCCACTATCACCCTGATCCCAAAAGCAGACAAAGACACCACAAAGAAAGAAAACTACAGGCCGATATCTCTAATGAACATAGATGCTAAAATTCTCAACAAAATATTAGCAAACAGAATTCAGCAATACATTAAAAAGATCATACACCATGATCAAGTGGGATTCATCCCTGGTATGCAGGGGTGGTTCAACATCCGCAAATCAATTAATGTGATACACCACATTAACAAAATGAAAAATAAAAATCACATGATCATATCAATAGATGCAGAAAAAGCATTTGATAAAATACAGCAACCTTTAATGATAAAAACCCTCAAGAAAGTGGGAATAGAAGGATCATATCTTAACATAATAAAGGCCATATATGACAAACCCACAGCTAACATTATACTCAATGGGGAAATGCTAAAACCATTCCCCCTAAGATCAGGAACAAGACAAGGTTGCCCACTTTCTCCACTTCTACTCAACGTAGTGCTGGAAGTTCTAGCCACAGCAATCAGACAAGAGAAAGAAACAAAAGGCATCCAAATTGGTAAGGAGGAAGTAAAATTATCATTATATGCAGATGATATGATTCTATATATAGAGAACCCTAAAGACTCCACCAAGAAACTATTAGAACTGATAGATGAATTTAGTAAAGTAGCAGGATATAAAATTAATATTCGGAAATCAGTTGCATTTGTATATACCAATGATAAAATAGCAAAAGGAGAAATTAAAAAAACAATTCCATTTACAATTGCTCCAAAGACTATAAAATATCTGGGAATAAATCTAACCAAAGATGTAAAAGATCTGTACTCAGAAATTATACAACACTGAAGAAAGAAATGAAAGAAGACATAAATAGATGGAAACACATTCCATGTTCATGGATAGGAAGAATTAATATAGTTAAAATGTCCATACTGCTAAGGCAATATACATATTCAACGCAATTCCTATCAAACAACCAACGACGTTTTTCACAGAAATAGAACATATAATCCTAAAATTTATAGGGGACCATAAAAGACCCCGGATAGCCTCAGCAATCTTGAGAAATAAGAACAAAGTGGGAGGTATAACGATACCTGATTTCAAACTATACTACAAGGCTACAGTAATCAAAACAGCATGGTACTGGCATAAAAATAGACACATAGATCAATGGAACAGAATAGAGAGTCCAGACATAAATCCATGCCTATATGCCCATCTAATCTACGACAATGGAAGCAAGAATGTATGATGGGGTAAAGACAGTCTGTTCAATAAGTGGTGTTGGGAAACCTGGACGGACACAGGCAAGAAAATGAAGCTGGACCACCTCCTTACACCATATACAAAAACAAATTCAAAATGGCTTAAAGCCTTAAATGTAAGATCTGAAACCATAAAATATCTAGAAGAAAATATAGGAAGAAACTTCATGGACATTACCCGGAGTAAGATTTTCACTGATATATCCCCTCGCGCGAGGGAAGTAAGAGAAAAAATAAACATGTGGGATTACATCAAACTAAAAAGTTTTTTCACAGCAAAGGAAACCATCAATAAAACAAAAAGGGATCCTACTGTATGGGAAAAGATATTTGCCAATGATATATCTGATAAGGGATTAATATCACAAATCTATAAAAAACTTACTCAACTCAACTCCAAAAAAACAAACAACCCAATTAAAAAATGGGCAGAGGACTTGGGGAGACATTTCTCTAAAAAGGACATACAGAAGGCAAGAAGACATATGAAGAAATGCTCAACCTCACTAACCATCAGAGAAATGCAAATAAAAACCACAATGAGATACCACCTCACCCCAGTCAAAATGGCTATCATCAATAAATCAATGAACAACAAGTGCTGGCGAGGATGTGGAGAAAAGGGAACGCTTGTGCACTGTCGGTGGGATTTCAGATTGGTGCAGCCACTATGGAAATCAGTATGGAGGTATCTCAAAAATCTAAAAATGGAACTACCTTATGATCCAGCAATTCCACTTCTAGGTATCTATCCAGAGAAATCCAAAACTCTAATTCAAATATCTTTATGCACTCCTATGTCTATTGCAGCATTATACACAATAGCCAAGACATGGAAACAACCAAAATGCCCATTGGTAGATGACTGGATTAAGAAACTGTGGTACATTTATACAATGGAGTATTACGCAGCCATAAAGAAGAAAGAAATCTTACCATTTGCAACAACATGGTTGGACCTACAGAACATTATGTTAAGTGAAATAAGTCAGACAGAGAAAAGCAAATACCATATGCTCTCACTTATATGTGGAATCTAAAGAAAAGACAAAGTGAATGAACTAATCAGAAATAGTTTTGGAGACATAGAGAAAAAACAAAGGGTTGCTAGATGGGAGGGCGGATGGGGATAAGGGGGAAGGTGAGGGGATTAGAAAACATTCAGAAGCCACAAGATGGCCACGGGGTTTTGAAAATTAATTTGGGGAATGTAATCAATAATGTTGTAAAGATTTTGTAAAGTATCCGATGGACACGTGTCCCATTTGGGAGACCACCTCAGGGATGATGTAGATGCCTGATCACTGCACTGTACACCTGAAGCTGAAGCTGAACAATAATGAATGCCCAGTATAATATATGTATACACATATATATGTATATATATGTATGTACATACTTACAAGAAGCGGAGTACAGCATTAGGAATAGAAACAGTGGAAATGTAATGGCTCTGTGGGATGTCAGAGGGATAGTGAGTGGGGGGAGGGGGGTTCACACAGTGTGAGGGATATACATGATAAACGTCTAAGTATTACTTTGTCTTGTACACCTGAAATTAATTAAAAAAAGAGAATAAAAATCTTGCATTTGCTTTAGTCCAGTGTTTTTCAAATATTCATATACCTAAGAATGTCGTGGAGTACTTGTTTATAATGCAGATTCCTGGGCTGTATCCTCAGACCTCAGTCGGTATGAAATGGGTCCCAGGACCATGAATTTTAAATAAGCATTCTTGGTAATTGTACTGCAAGTGGTTGTAGAGATTGAGATCACTTAGCCAACACTTAATCTCCCTTTCGATGCTGACAGAAAATAGAGTAAAAATAAAGATGCTGATGGAAATTAAGCTTTATGAACATACCTACCCAGAAAAAGAATCTCCTAAACAATTTTTACTCCAACTTCTGGCATCCTAGTGAGGCATAGTTTCAAAATAAAGAAAAAAGGATTGGCATATGACTTCTTTTTAGTGCTAGGTATACTGTCTAGAAATATTTGGAAATACATCCAGTAGAAAAAAAATCCTTCCTGGAATTTGTTGGAAACAAGTCTATGGTGTGTACCCTGGGATTTTGCATCCCAGCTGACTGTATCTGGCCTGGAGTGGTTCACTGTAGAGTGAGTGTAGAGTGGAGCGGTTAGTTCTGTATCTTTGTTATTTCATCTGAAAATGGAGGGGCTATAGTGCTGATCCGGGGGGCCTGGGGAAATGCCTTGGCAAGCTGGCTGCCCAGTCCTGAGCTACTTTTCCAAGTTGTATGTAGGTGATGGGCTGCTGCACCCAGTTCAAAGGGAAGGGTAGGCTGAATGTTAGCTTCTTCTTTGTCTCATAGAGTGTGATTTCCCTCAAATTTAGGGGTCTTATCTTTTCTCTTTGAAGAGAATCAAGCCAAATGATCTTATTTTTAAAATACTGGGTATAGACCCTATGGATGAATAGGGAAGCAAGAAAAATATCAACAATACAGAAACTCCTTCTACTTTGGACTTTATTTTCTCGGTGCCATTTTGGAAAGCAATGATTAGCTGAAGCTTCTTATGAAGACAGAAATGCCATGTAACATGACTGATTCCATCATCAGTGTCTTCTGAGTCATAAACCAATTGTCTACCAAACTTGGATATCCCACAGGAACTATATATCCAACAGGCACAAAAGTAGGTGTATTTATCAAAATCCTAGTGGCATTTTTTTTTCAGAAATAGAGAAAAAATTCCTAAGATTCATATAGAATCTAAGGGGACCCTGAATATCCAAAAATATTTTGAAAAAGAACAAAGTTGGAGGACTCAAGTTTCTTGATTTCAAAACGTATTGCAAAGCTACAGTAATTAAAACAGTGTGGCACTGGCATAAATACAAAAAGACTGATGGAATAGAATGGAGATCCAGAAATAGACCCATGTGTATATGGTCAGATGATCTTTGAAAAGGGTGCCAAGATCAGTCAATGAGGAAAGGAAGGTCTCTTCCACAAATGGTGTTGGGAAAACTGGATATCCACATGCAAAAGAACATAGTTGGACTCTTTTCTTACATTATATAAAACAAAATCAACTCAAAACAAGGTAAAGATTTAAACATAAGATTTAAAATTATAAAGCTCATAGAAAAAAAGACAGAAACATCTTCATGATATTGCATTTGGCAATAATTTCTTGGGTATGACAGAAAAGTACAGGAAACAAAATAAGAAATAGACAGATGAAAATATGTCAAACTTCAAAAACTTTTGTGCACTGGGCCGGCCTGGTGGCTCAGGAGGTTAGAGCTCCATGCTCCTAACTCCGAAGGCTGCTGGTTCGATTCTCACATGGGCCAGTGGGCTCTCAACCACAAGGTTGCCAGTTCAATTCCTTAAGTCCTGCAAGGGATGGTGGGCAGCGCCCCCTGCAATTAAGATTGAACACGGCACCTTGAGCTGAGCTGCCGCTGAGCTCCCGGACAGCTCAGTTGGTTGGAGCACGTCCTCTCAACCACATGGTTGCTGGTTTGACTCCCTCAAGGCGTGGTGGGCTGTGCCCCCTGCAACTAGAAAACGGCAACTGGACCTGGAGCTGAGCTGCGCCCTCCACAACTAAGATTGAGAGGACAACAACAAGACTTGGGAAAAAGGCCTGGAAGTACACACTATTCCCCAATAAAGTCCTGTTCCCCTTCCCCAATAAAATCTTTAAAAAAAAAAAAAAAACAACCAACTTTTGTGAACTGCAGGACACTATCAACAGAATGAAAATGTTGTCTATGGAATGGGAAAAAAATATATGTGTTTTGTATTTTTTCATGAGACGATCAGCCAGTTTCAGCATAAAAGGAGACACAGGAGAGGTGCCGGCAAACAAAGTTTACTATACTCACAGGTCCCAGAGATGGAGATACTCCATGCCATGCAGAGTGAGATGCGGGGAAAGAGGAATGCTGAGGAACCAGCTCTGTCAGCAGGTGGGAGGCTGAGAGAAACAAGCTCCTGTATTGGGGGTCAGTGTGGATCTCACAAACAAAAGCAACAGCAGGATTTCATTGGTGTGTTTGAAAGTCATTAGGTGACAATCAGGAGAGGACAAAAAGGAGAACTTGTGGCAGGGACAAGCCTCACCACACTGGTGTACCTGGTTGCCTGGGCAGAGTGTTCACAGCTGTTTACAGATTTGTTGAGGCAGCAAGAAAGTTTAAAAATTTATAATATAATTTGCAATTATATATCTGATAGGGGTTAATATCCAGAATATATAAAGAACTCCTACAGCTCAACAACAAAAATTTCAAATAACCCGTTAAAAAAGGGACAAAGAATTTGAGTAGACATTTCTCTAAGGAAGTTATACAAATGGCAAACAAACATATGAGAAGATGCTCAATGTCACTAATCGTCAGAGAAAGGCAAATAAAAATCACAATGAGATACCACCTCACACCAATTAGGATGACTACTATAAAAAAAATACCAGAAAATAACAAGTGCTAGTGAGGATGTGGAGAAATTGGAACACTTGTACACTGCTAATGGGACTGTAAAATGATGCAGTCACTGTGGAAATCAGTGTGACCATTCCTCAAAATTTTAAAAATAGAAGTAACATATGATTCAGCAATCTTATTTCTGGCATGTATCCCAAAGAATAGAAAGCAGTGTCTCGAAGAGATACTTATACACCTGTGTTCATAGCAGCACTATTCACAATAGCCAAGAGGTAGAAGCAACCCAAATGTCCATTGATGGATGACTGGATAAACAAAATGTGGTCTATACATACATTAGAATATTATCAGCATTAAAAAGGAAAGAAATCCTGCCACGTGCTACAACATGGATGAAAGTTGAGGACGTAGTGCTAAATGAAATAAGCCACTTGCAAAAAAGACAAATACAGCCTGATGTCAGCTCTATGAGGTACTTAGAATAGTCAAATTTATAGAGAAAGTAGAAGTGATTTCCAGGGCATGGGGGAAATGTTAAATAGGGTGTTATTGTTTAATGGGTACAGAGTTTCAGTTTTGCAAGATGAGAAACTTCTGGCGATGGATGGTTGTGATGGTTGCACAACAAGGTGAATGTACTTAACACTACTGAACTACACACTTAAAAATGATTAAGATGTTTAAAAAAATCAAGTGTATCATTTTTCTTGGGACCCCTTTCTCCTCTGTATCATGATGACTCATTGTTGCAAGTCACTAAAAGTAACTCTAAATAATGTAAGCAGAAAAGAATCTGAGTACACCTACACCATATTTAAATGATTTGAAGATGTCCACTTTTTCATATCTTAGCATGTCTAATATCAGAACTAATGTCCTAATTGATGGCATTTTTAGTGACGAGGTAGATGCTGCCCGGATCCCCACTGTGAGTCCATCTCTTAGAGTATTGACAGGGGACAGCTCTCAGCTGGGAGCTCCTTTCTGGGATTTGCCTGCTCTTGGAGGGAGCTGCCTCACCTAAGGCTACACCCCACATTCAGTGACATGGGGTTTCAAAGATTTGGCCCTTGCCTTTCTATGGGGCAGCTCTGAAGGGCCATCAGCTACAGAGCTCTCTATGGAGGCCAAGCCCTCTGTTTCCATTCCATCACAGCTCAGCTCCCCCATCTCCTTGGTCCTGCTGTTCTCATTTGCATGTAGGTGTTCTGAGAGACTGCACTCAACTTTCTGCACTCAGATCTCCTCAGAGGCTTTTCCTGGGGAAACTGGTCTAAGACAGCATGTCACCATTTGAATGAAAATCTGTTTTTCTTTCTTAATGTTCCATAAAATAAAGTGTGACTTACTATTAATGGCATCTTAGATTTTATAAAATAAGCTAGCAGTTAGCCAAGTGAAAGAGTGGAGGAGGTAGGGAAACAAGCCGAAGGAGCTGGCAGAGACCAGAACTTAAAAGGCCTTGGAACCATTCTGTTGAGTTTAGACTTTCTCCTGAAAGAAGTAACATAAACAAATTTGGTTTTTGGAAAGATCTGCCTGATTGAGGGGTGAATACTAGATTGAAGAGGACAAGCTTTGGAGCAGAGAAACAGAATGAGGCTGTTGAAATAGTCTACAGTAGGGGATGGTCCCAGAAGAGATGATAAAGAATGTGGGTACGTAAATATCCTTACAGAGGTAGAATCTATAAGATTTGGTGGCCATAATGCTGTGCAGATTTCTGAAGAAGAAAGACTGGCTTGGGTACCACATTTCAACAAGCTTGAGATGTGATAGATTACAGGATGCACCATGATTTTGTATGCCACTGACAAAGAAAAATAAATGTTCCCAATCAAACTATGACCTGCTCTGGATTGTGGGACACCTTCTAGTCTCAGATATGTCAAGAAGTCATAGTGTGTATATTAGAATTGAAAAAAATGCAGTATTTGTCCTTCCAAGTCAGTTTAAGCCAACTACTCTGGAACATTTTCTTGCATTCCTGATTGTGTGAGATGCCCTTCTGAGTGCCTTTCTAGCAAGCTATGTTCTTAGTCTTGAGGTATTAGTCCTGTTATCCTATTCATGTTACTTCGAACTTCATAAACATCCATAGAATACTAACATGCACTGGCTCAGAGATTCAGCAAATGGACTCAATTGGAAAAATATCCACCCAGATCTCCCCTGCTTGTTTTGTTGTCTTTTGCCCAATGGATTGTGGATTCCTTGGCAGAGCACCAGAGCTACCCCAACAGTTGGTGCAGTGCCTGACACACACCAAGCACAATAAATTATTTTTTTGTGCCTTCCTCAAGTTTCTCTGCTCACTCTGACCATTTCCTGCTTTGCTGCTGGGTTAATCTGCCCAAAACACTGCTGTTATTTTACCACATTCAAAATCCTTTAAAGACTCCTGTCACCCACTGAGAGAAGTCCAGTGTTCATTGATTGACTCTTCTCAGCCTAGTTCCAGCTCATCTTTCTAAACTCACTTCTTGCTCTTCCCCTAGAGGAATCATGATCTGCCCACAATTCTTTAAGTCATTACTGACTTTGTCTTTGCTTGGGCAATATCCTAGCCTTGAACACTCACTCCTTTTCTCTCCCCAAATCCTAACCATACACTAATACCTACTGCAGATCCCAGTTTATCCTGGAGCTTTTCTTAATTGCAATGGTTCATAGAGATTCCTTTCATTCCTCTTGCAACAGTTATAATCTGTATTATCTAACATCTGTGTCTCTTTCATTATAATTTAATCGTTCATTTTTCACTTACTTAATAACATGGGAAATTATTTTTCCCATGGATGGGAATTTTCTAACACACACACCAACCCCATGGAAACCAGTGCTGTTTTTACTGTCTCCATAGTTTTGCCTTTTCCAGAATGTCACGTAGTTTGAATCATACAGTATGTAGCCTTTTCATATTGGCTTCTTTCACTTAGTAATATGCATTTAAGGTTCCTCCATGTCTTTTCAGGGATTGATAACTCATTTCTTATTAGAGCTGAATAATTTTTATTTTCTGGATGTGCCACTGTTTATTTATCCATTCACCTATTGAAGGACATCTACGTTGTTTCTAAGGTTTGGAAATTATAAATGAAGTTGCTATAAACATTCATATGCAGATTCTTGTGTGGACATAAGTTGAAATTCATTTGGGTAAATACCCAGGAGTGCAATTGCTGGATCATGTGGTTAAGAGTATGCTGAGTTTTGTAAGAAACCACCAAACTGCCTCCCAAAGTGGTGGTGCCATTTTGCATTCCTACCAGCAATGCATGAGAATTCCTGCTGCTCACAGCTTTGCCAGCATTTGGTGCTGTTAGTGTTCTGGTTTTAATGATTCAAATAGGTGTGTAGTGGTGTCAAACTGTTGCTTTAACTTGCATTTCCCTGATGACAGATGATGCAGAGCATCTTCTCGTGTACTTATTTGCCATCTTCTTTTTTTTTTCATAGTTTTATTTTATTTTATTTTATTTTTACATCCCTCACACCGTGAACCCCCCTCCCCCCATCCACCACCACCCCGACCTCACACCAAGCCATCACATTATACACATAAAATTATAGTTGGCATTCATTAATGTCCAGCCTCTGGTGTACAATGCCATGACCAGGCATCCACAGCATCCCTGAGGTGGTCTCCCAAACAGGACACATGTCCATCGGATACCCAACAAAATCCCCAAACACTATTGAATAAGTTCCCCAAAGTAATTCTCAAAAAACCAGCCGCCCCCCACTCCCTTCACCCTTCCCCCCATCCCCAACCCCCTCCCCCCCGCCCATCTAACAACTCTCGGTTTTTTGTGTCCCCAAAACTGTTTCTGATTAGTTCATACACATATTTTTTTCTTTAGATTCCGCATATAAGTGAGATCATATGGTACTTGTCTTTCTCTTTCTGACTTATTTCACTTAACATAATGTTCTCTAGATCCATCCATGTTGTTGCAAATGATAAGATTTCTTTATTCTTTATGGCTGCGTAGTACTCCATTGTATATTATTTGCCATCTTCTTTGTTGAGGTGTCTGTGAGGGTCATTGGCCCATTTTTTAAACTGAGTTGTTATCTTATTGTTGAGTTTTAAGAGTTCTTTGTATATTTTGGATAACAGTCTTCTATCCAATGTATCTTTCGCAAATATTTTGACACTGTCTGTGAATTGTCTATTCATTCTCTTGACATTGTCTTTCACATGGTGAAAGTTTGTAATTTTAATGAAGTTATCCATTATTTCTTTCATGTATGGTACCTCTGGTGTTTGTTAAAAGTCATCACCATACCCAAAGTCATCTAGCTTTTTCTGAGAGCTCTATTGTTTGGTTCTTTACATGTCTAAAAATGTTTTTACTCTATTCTCACACTTGATTAATAATGTTACTGGGTATAGAATTCCCTTGGAATTTTTAAGTTCCATATAACATCCAGCTTTGTTGTTAAGAAATCTTTTAAGGCATTTGGATTCCATTTCCTTGGTTTGTTACCTGTTTTTCCTCTCTGTCTTCCCTTTATACATAAAAAGCAAAAATTTCAATGATATGCCTTTGCATAAATTAAAACAATAATTGTGGTCAGCCCTTTCACGCTACTAAATTATTAGAGAAATCATTCTGGGATTATTTTTTATGATTACCAAGCCCCATTTTCTCTGTTTTTTGTTTCTTTCTGAAATGCTACTTACCAGATGTTATAGCTTCTGGATTGATCCACTAATTATCTTATTTCCTATTTTCTGTCTATTTACATTCTTATTCAACTTTCTGGATATTTATTTAATTTTAACTTCTGAGATT
Source organism: Rhinolophus hipposideros (assembly GCF_964194185.1). Classification (NCBI taxonomy): domain Eukaryota; kingdom Metazoa; phylum Chordata; class Mammalia; order Chiroptera; family Rhinolophidae; genus Rhinolophus; species Rhinolophus hipposideros. The sequence continues at coordinate 51,407,994 of NC_138059.1, forward strand.
CCATTGAATTTTTAAAGTTTGAACTCTGATATTTATGCTATGCATGGTCTCTTTCTTCTTTAATCTTTTTCATATCATTCATATATATACATATATGTATTCTTTTGTTGAAAATGTTAATTATGGTTTTGTCTATTCTCTGCACTGTCTTTGCTTCTTCCTGTTCTCTTTTTATTTATTTTTTGTTTGTTTTGATCTTGATGACAAGCACTTTTCATTTGCCTCATCAATCAACACTCACTTCAATCAGCTCCATTCCTTTGCTTTTTGTCATGAAACCACAGGTTTCTTTGCCCTCTAGCTTTTATTTGGGCTTGGCCTGTGGGAGAATGGGACAGAGCAGAGTGAGTTGGAGATACTGGTTTCCTCAGGGACTTTCTGCTAGCTAGATTAGGCTAGATTCTTCTACCAAAGGGCACATTTTGGTGTGAGTGACCTCTCCATATAGCTACACTCATCAGATTTTGGCAACCTCTCCTCACTGTGGACTCACCCTGGGCACTGCTTACTTTTATCAACTGTCCCTCCATTAAATTATCCTGCAATTTCCAAGTTTGAGTGTGCCATCTGATTCCTTTCAGAGCACTAACTGATAGAGCCTTTTTATGTAAGAAGATTTCTTCAATGGTGTAGTAATCTTCAGCTGTGTTTTCGTTATTAAGAGTGAGATAGTAAAAAGCTGATGGGAAGCCCTTCTGCACCTAGGGACTTGCCACCTGACAAGCTTCACTGTAAAGAAACAGGGAACAATCATTTTATTTCATTTCCCAAATGTCATTATCTGGATATATTTTCTCTGGGCTTTTACCTGAGAATAATAATTCTCTAATCTCCAGTTGGTGGGGGGTGGAGGGAGAGGTGGCCATAAGCATGGCTCCTGATATCCGTGAGCAGGGTGTAGAGAGCTCGACCCCAAAGGTCCACGTGTGGACCTCCACCACGCACCACATGTAGGTACATCTCCCTCCTGCCCTCTCCTGGCTCTGTTCTTGGAGGGGAAGGACACACCCGCTGTAGGAAGACCATACCTGCTAGGTTCTAGGTCTTCTGTTTCCAGAGTTCACAGTTGCCTTTTTTGAATGGCACCTTCTTCTTACCTTCCATGAGAGTTCCCAGGAGTGAACTGGCCTGCCTCTCTGCTAAGTCAGCCTCCTTCCTCTCTGTCTTCACAATTTACTGAGATTTCTTAACTGCTGTTGCTTCTTCTCCCCTTCTTTTTATAATTTTGGGTGAATACCTTTTTTTATTTCTTTACTGTAGTGTTAGCAGGTTTTAGAAAAGAGAATAGATGAATAAATGCTATTTTTAGGAATAACAAAAAAGGGGGGGTTCTTCTTTGTAAGCAAAATCAAGAGATAGTACAGCCTTGTGGTTCAGAGTCTGGATCCAGTTCTGCGACTTTGTTTCTTTCCCTGAAAGCAGGAGAGGGGTATAAGAATAGCATCTTCTGTAGAGAATTTCCAGGAAGTATAAATTAGTTACCATTATAAAGTGCTTAAAACAACATGTGGTACATAGTTAGCACTATCTATAAAGGGCAGAGCAACACATTTGATTTCAAAATATTCTGTTAATAAAATTGATGTGAGTGATAGGACCCTGGTACAGGGTTCTGAGATTCCTTTACACAGTTCCACTGGAAGCTGTTTCTGTCAGGAGCGGGGGCTTGGCTGACGCAGGGACAGAGGTCATCTGGGGTCATAGTATGGAGCTTTCAAAGGTTGTCGGAGCAAGAAGAGGAAGGTGGGCAGAAAAATTCTGCTACCCTTTTATGGAGCAGGCATGGAGGAGAGAGGCCAGGTGGGCCTGCCGGAGAGGGAAGAGGGGATACTGAGAGTGTGTAGCCTTCTCTGGACCAGCCAGGTACTCTTGACCTGCTGGGTTAGGCACGGCTGGAATATGCAATTTAGGTAGCATTGCAATCTGGAGGAGTAAAAATCATCCAGATGCTCTGGAAGAGCTCCTCAGGAAACTAACTGTAGGAATAGGAAGTAACCATGCACTTGAAAGATCTGCTTAAAGCATTACTTTTAAAAACACAGAAAAAGGATTTGGAGAAAATCAATTAACATATGTTTAGGCTGTGCTGAGCATTTGAAAGAAGTCAGGGATGTTTTAAAGAATAGAATACAAAACCAACTTAGTCTGACTTCAAATCCTCAGAGCAACAGCTAAATATTGTAAACATGGCCTTGTTAATTTTTAAAAATCTGGCCCCTTTAATTGTCTTATATATTTGTCTAAGGAATATTGACTGAGCACCAACTATATGAAAGACTGTGTGACAATGTTACAAAGAAAAATCAAGGACCATTCTTTTCTGCTAGGGACCTTTCATCTAAATGAGACATTTGCAAAAATCACTAAAAAAAAAGGTAACATATGATGAGCAAGAAAATTAATTGATGTTACAGAAATTAGTGGTAGAAGAACTAACTGTAAATTGAGCTGATCAGTAAAACTGTGAGAGAGATGGGATATGACCTGGGGTTTTGTCCTTTCTATTCTGTAGCCTGGTGGCTGGCTCATCCTCCCTGCAAACTATGCCCAACAGTGCTGACATACCCGTGTTCCTCCTGTGGGCCAGCCCGGCTCTCACCCCAGTCCTTACAGCAGCTAATCTGTTACCTTGGAATGCTTTTCCTCCAACCCTTCCATGGCTAATGGCTGGGTGCTACCTACCTAATCTTCAAATCTCAGTTTATATGCCAACTTCTCTGGGGCCCTCTCTGAACACCTGTGACTGGAAAAGAGACATTTTCCCCCTGGATAACAATTTACTATATGCCGCCCAAACAAAGTATTTTGTTTTTATTCAATTCAATTAAAACAGACCTGCATGGCATATTATGTAACATTCACTATATATACATCATTTAGACGATGCAAGGTAATTCTAGGTATGCTAATTATTCAACTATTAGCAAACTATGAATGGGGCCAATAATGCCCAGTGCAAATTAAGTCTCCTAAATGTAAAGGCGTTCTTTTACATATTCTTCTAGTACCTCTGTTTACTCCATTGCATTACTCAGCATGCTGCATCACAATCAGCCATTTATTTATTTATTTTTTAAACATTTTTTTCATTAATTTCAGGTGCACAAAACAATGCAATAGTTAGACATTATCATTTATATCCCTCACATAGTGACAACCCCCCTGCCCCCATCAATTACCCCTCTGACATCACACACAGCCATGACATGTCCACTGTCTCTATTCTTAATGCTGTACTCTGTTTCCCCCAAATTGACTTTCATATCCCCGTGGCAATCTTGTGGTTACCAATTATGCTTTCCAATCCCCTCACCTTTCCCCTTATCCCCACCCCACCATCTAGCAACCCTCAGTTTTCCCTCTATGTCTCTGAGACTGTTTCTGACAATCAGCCCTTTAAACACGGATTTCAGATCTAGATAGACTATGGGCTCCTTGTGGCCGGTCTTATGGAGAGTTGTGCTCCCAACACCTGGTATATAACTAATACATGTTAAGGGCACACTAGGGAAGGAGAACAGGAAAAGGAAAATGTGTATGTTTTTATATTTTGGCCATTATTAGTAACACAGTAATGAATATATGGGTGCATATATCTATTCAGATTAATGCTGTTTTTTTCTTCGGATAAATACCCAGAAGTGGGATTGCTGGGTCATAAGGCAATTCTATTTTCGATTTTTTGAGGAAACTGCAAACTGTTTTCCACAGTGGTTGCACCAATTTATAATCCTACCAACAGTGTATGAGGATTCCCCTCTCTCCACATCCTGGCTTGCATTTGCTATTTTTTGATAATAACCATTCTGACAAGTGTGAGGTGATATCTCATTGTGCTTTCATTTGCATTTGCCAGGTGATTAATGACATTGAGCATCTTTTCGTATGTCTATTGGCAATCTATATGTTCTCTTTGGAGAAATGTCTATACAGGTCCTCTGCACATTTTTTAGTTGGATTGTTTGGTTTTTTTTGGTATTAAGTTGTATGAGTTCCTTATATATTATGGATATTAAGCCCCTATCAGATGTATTATTGGCAAATATCTTCTCCCACTCAGTGGGTTGTCTTTTCGTATTAGTATTGATGGTTTCCTTTGTTGTGTAAAAACCTTTTAGTTTGATATAGTCTCATTTGTTTATTTTTTGTTTCCTTCCCTTGCCTGAGAAGATTTATCTAAAAAGATATTTCTAAGACACCCAAGTCAAAGACCTTACTGCCTATGTTTTCTTCTAGGAGTTTTATGATTTCAGGTGTTAATGTAAGTCTTTAATCCATTTGAGTTTATTTTTGTATATGGTGTAAGAAAATGGTCCAGTTTCATTTTTTTGTATGTATCTATTGAGTTTTCCCAACACCATTTATTAAAGAGATTGTCTTTTACCTCATTGTGTGTCCTTGCCTCCTTTGTTGTAGGTTAATTGACCTTATAAGCAAGGATTTATTTCTGGGCTGCCTATTCTGTTCCACCAATCTATATCTTGTATATATATATGTATATATATGTATATATATATATATATACACACATGCATGCATGCATGCATACATATATACATATGTGTGTGTGTGTGTATATACACACACACACACACACACACACACATATATATATATATATATGTTTTTGTTCTAGTACCATACTATTTTGTAGCTTTATAGTATAATTTGATATCAGGGAATGTGATACCTTCCACTTTGTTCTTTCCCAAAATTTCTTTAGCTATTTGGGGTCTTTTGTGGTTCCACATAAACTTTACGATTTGTTGTTCTAATACTGAGGAGAATGTCATTGGTATTTTAGTAGGGATTGCACTGAATCTCAAATAATATGGCATACATACATGTCAAGTATCTTTTAATCAGAACAGTTCCCCCTCCCTTGGTTTCTCATTGCATTGAATTTCTGAAAACTCTGGCTCGCAGTAACAGCACATATTTATTCATTTGCTTTATTCTTCAATATGAGTTTAGACCAGTTGACCTCCAGAATACCGCATATTCTGGATCTTTGATTTGTTTTGATTTGCTTCTTCATGTCTAAATTCAGGGTTAAACATTTCTGGCAAAAATTCTTCATAAGTGCATCACACCAAGAGGCACATAATGTCAAGCTGTCCTACTAAGGCTAGGTTTGTTCCCTCAGTTAAAGTTGTCACTGCCAATCTCCCTATCATAAAGATAATCTGTAGGGTGACACTTTTAGACCTTATGAATAACCTATATCTCTACAACATTTTACCCAGTGGGTTTTGCATCCATTATGATTCTTACTTGAATCAGTGCTTACAATGGAAGGTGAAAATGATAATTATCTAATTCTATCATTCCTTTTACATTTATTAAATGGAATTCTTCTGTAAAGGAGAGCTTTCCCTCCCCTCTTCCATTCTTTTGGAGTAGCACTATGATCCGTGGATTTTTCCCCCCTAAATTCAATTTATTATAGTCCATCATGTCACTATTATTTTTGGTGCTCAAATAATCCCAAGTTTGTGCAGTGAGAGCGCCTTTAAGCTGGATTCTCTGTTAAAATATGCCTTTTACCTTTGAGCACTTCTTTGCTTTCTGACATCCCAGTGCTCTAGGTTCACGTTAGACTTCCTCTACTCCCAACCTAGAATCAGCCATTTTTTCAAGAAGCCCTGGTTTCTTTTAAAGGAAAGTGTATTTAGAAACAAAGGTGTACTGAATCCTAAAGTGGAGGCATTGTTTCTAGGCTATTTCAGTGGACAGGGGTAGGAAATATTATATGTGCGTGTATACACACACACACACACACACACACACACACACACACACACACACACACATACACACACCTCCAATCCTTTAGTATCACAGGGTTCTTCTCAGTTTTCTCACACTAAATATTTGTATCTCCCCTTTTCCCCAGTGAAAACCCTAGCTCTCAATAACAGCACACATTTATTCATTTGCTCTATTCTTCAATATGCAGAAAACACTTTCAGAATTACAATACTTGCTCCACTATCAACAACTAACCTACTAGATTAAGCTCAATACTTTTCTGCAATTTAATTCAAAAGGTATTTGAATTAATTCATTTGTGTGGTTATGTGATCAATTTGATATATAGCTAGGCTCATGTGTTTCTATCTGTATTCAATTTGAAGGTGTAATTTTAATTCTTTTTTTGTAATTTAAATTTTGTTCAAATATAAAAATATGTAGTTATCTATCCCTGTGACCTCCATACTTCTCTTATCTGCTTCCTATAAAAAATTATTCTTATTTATTTTTGTTTTATTTTTACTGTTTCTTTCAAAAATAAATCATATATGTAGTTTTATTTCCCTTTCTGTCTTCAAAAAATGTATCCTCTTATATGTATTATTTCATACTTGCCCTTTGCATTTAAAATTATATCCTGAAATTGCTCCATATTTGTTCATAGAAATTTATCACAGTCCCTTTTAAGGCTGCAAAGTATTTCATTATGTGACTACACTACAATTTGTTCCGCCAGTTTCCTAAGGATGGTTTTCTTTGTAACATAGTGCATTAAAATTAATAGCTTAATGAGTAACCTTGGGCATTTGTTCTTTTATATTTGGCATATTATTTTTCAGGGTGAATTTGTATAAATAGGATTGCTGGTGAAAGAGTACACATTATATATATCAAAAGTAAATTCACTGAGTTCTACAATGTAACCAGTAACTAATAGGGAATAGGGTCATAATTTAACTATTGAGTCTGCACTCAAAAAAGTGTAGTCCATTTAGAAGGGAAAAGCAGAAAATACCAGAGAAAATACAAAATATTCTATGACAGTGGTTAAACTATTGGCCAGAGACCCAGGATGAGTGTGAGGCGCAGCAATTAGAAAAAGCTCTGTCCAAGAGGTGCTCTTGAGCTGCGATTTTAAGACGGGGTAGGGTCGGGGGTGGGAAGTGCTGGTTCGAGACTGAAAAGCTCCTGTTAGGATTGCAATAATTTATACTGGGGGGAATGAGATTGCATGAGATGCGGACAGGGGCAAATGACCTAACTGAAGCACAGAGACTGGTGGAGAGGAGTTGGGAAAACTCAGGCAAGACGAGACTAAAGCAGTCTTTAGTCAACCAGAGACTGTTGTACTTCCTGTGTGGGGCTACAGCAAAGCCACTGGAACTTTTACTCAAGAGGAGTAAGAAAATGAAAGGGTTGCTCTATAGAGGTTGACCTAACAGTAATAATTGGTCTGAATTTTAGAAACTTAGAGAACTTTAAAATCTAGCTTCCTTATCTGTACAGACTCAGAATTTTTGAACGGGAACAGTTTTCCTCTTTGAATTTACAATCATATAGCCCAGATTTCATTTTTAAAAATAATCTCTTCCTCTGGCACGCTTTTTCTTCTTTCTTCAGTACCCTTTGTAAGTAAAGATTTTAATAAAGCATTCTGTTCAGAAATTTTAAACTACATCAGCCTGTATGTCCCACCTGAGAACCTTTGTTAACAATCTGGTACATATTCTTCATTATTTCTCTCCTTGCTTATATAATCACATGGGCAAGCATATATGTATACACATACATATTTATTACTGTTTTGCACAAATGGATACACATTGTATGCACTTAGCCATTTTCGGTTTTCTTTCAACAATGCTTCATGGAAATAAATCCCTTCTAGCAATCAGTATGTCTCTAATTCATTTTTTATTAGTACTGCATAATATTCTGTTCTATAGCATACTGTAATTTATTCAACCATTATCCCATTAATTTTTTTAACCACTACAATGCTACAATAACAATCCTTTACACGTTTCTCACATACTAGTGAATTTTCTGGATTGAATAAATCACGCATTTTAAAAAAGTTTAATGGGTATTGACAAATTGTTTTTCCAAAAGGCTGTAACACTCTCTATGTGTATAACAACTCCTTTTCCCTTCATCCCCATCAGTAATGAGTATCATTGCTCATTTGTATGATTCAATTTAGTTCATGTAAAGTGATATTTCACTGATATTTTAATTTCTATGTCCTGGTTACTCATGAAATTGAGCGTGTTATCATATGTTTTCCACCATTTGGATTTGTATACTATGAATTGTCAATTTATATCCTTTGCTCATTTTTCTTTTTTATAATCCAGTCTATTGAGTTTTTTTTTTTTTTTAAAGATTTTACTGGGGAAGGGGAGCAGGACTTTATTGGGGGAACAGCGTGTACTTCCAGGATTTTTATTCCAAGTCAAGTTTTTGTCCTTTCAATCTTTGTTGTGGAGGGCTCAGCTCAGCTCCAGGTCCAGTTGCTGTTGCTAGCTGCAGGGGGTGCAGCCGACCATCCCTTGTGGGACTCGAGGAATTGAACTGGCAACCTTGGGGTTGAGAGCCCATTGGCCCAGGTGGGAATCGAACTGGCAGCCTTCGGAATTAGGAGCATGGAGCTCTAAATGCCTGAGCCACCGGGCCGGCCCGTATTGAGTTTTTAAAATATTTGTAAATCTCTTTTATTGTAAACTATAACACAAGTATCTAAAATATAAATGTATAACTTAACCATTTTATAAAACAAAAGCACTGTAACGACCATAACAGCCATTCACGGCAGGAAACAGAATATTTCACTCCACACCAGAAGCTCTTTGTCTGTCTTCCTCTTCTCAGTCACAAGCCCCCTACCCCCCAACTCAAATAACCAATATTTTTATATTAATGGCAGTTAGTTTCCAACTTTTCCTTAGAGTTTTAACAGCAAAGTATTCAACCCAAGCATATAGTTCAGTTTTGATTTCTTTGAAACTTTATATAAATGAAATCTCATAATACATATTCTTTTATATATGATTTCTTTCACTCAATATTATATTTGTGGGATTCATTCAAGTTGTTACATGTAGCCGTATTTATTTTCATTGCTATAATGTATTCACTTTGTATGAATATACCTCAACTTATTCATCCATTCAACCCTTGAAGGACATGTGGGTTGCTTCCAGTTTAAGGCTATCATAAAAGCAATCCTGCAAAGAAAACATACACATCAACTGGGGAAATGTGCACTTAATTCTTCTGACTACATATCTAACAATAGAATTGCTAGGTCATGAGGAAGGTGCATCCTTAAGTGTAATCATTACTATCAGAGTCTGCCAAAGTGGTTCTCACTAGGGTCCATTGTTAGACTATGTTCATTCTCCTCATCAAAACTTGGATTCTGGAGGAGAAAAAATGGCGGCGTGAGGTGAGCCTCTGTAGCGCTCCCCTGGAATTTACAACGAATCGAACAACAATAACACCACAAAGGACTCCCTGTCTTGCACAGCAGACAGGCAAGACGAAGAGGCCCACTACTGAATTCACCTCCAGGTGGGTGAATCGCGCGAGCGGGGGAGGAGGGAGAGGAGAAGTGCGTAGACGGAGCCGCGAGCGGGCAAAGGACGCAGACCTAGCTCAGTGCTCCCAGCGAGCTGCTCCCGGAAATACTGCAGCTGCGGGAGAGGGAAGGACTCGGACTGCTAGGGCTTCGCTTATGGCCCACAGGGCTGAGGGGGCAGCATATAACATGACTGAACCCAATGCTCAGGGCAGACCTTGGAGCAAAGACTGAGGGAAGAGGGCTGAAATCGGTGGTTTAAGCCCTCACTGCCGAGCTGAGAACGGAAGCCTTAGGCACGGAGACTAGCCGCCCCCTCCCTACCCTCCCAGAGCTCGCCCCGCCCCCACCTCCCCGGTGCTAGAAGCAATAAAGTAGCAATGTCAGATCAAAGGACAGAATATTTGCTGCTCTGAGAACTGTGGACTGCAGACACAGATTCGCAGCTCAACTAGTTCCGGCAAAGGGGAGGGAGCTGTGGAAGCAGGAGTGGCTGTGGTGGTAGTCGCCGCCATTGCTCTGGGCCACCTCTCACAAGTCACCCTGCCCCTGGCTCCACCTATCTGGGCGGATCCCTGCAGGAGTAAACAGAACTGCTGAAACATACGGGCTCTGAATCTGGTGCAGAAAGAGCTTTGGAACTCCAAAAGCTCTTCGCATACCTATCAACCTGTTGCAGAAGACACTCCTGTAGATGTCTAGGAAGAGAAATAGTAAATCAGTGATTGCCATGAATAACCAAGGCAACAAGCTAGCTCAGAAAGAAAGTGAAAAGACTCCAGAAAAGGAACTTAGAGATATGGAAATATGTGATTTAAATGACAGAGAATTCAAGATTGCAATTCTGAAAAAACTGAACGAGATGCAAGAAAACACAGAAAGGCAGTTTAATGAACTCAGAAACACAATCAAAGAATACCATGAGCATTTTACAAAAGAGATTGAAATTTTGAAAAAGAACCAAATAGAATTTCTGGAGATTAAGAACTCAATAGAAGAAATTGACAATAAAATATCCAGTTTAGGTAGTAGAGTTGATTAGAAGGAGGAAAGAATCAGTGACATCGAAGATAGGAACCTGGAATTTAAGTCTCAGGAGACTTAAAAGAAATGAAAGAACTCTACAAGAACTTTCTGATTCCATCAGAAAGAGCAATATAAGAATAAAGGGCATACCAGAAGGAGAAGAAAGAGAGAAGGGAACAGAGAATATAATCGAACAAATCGTCGATGAGAACTTCCCAAACTTGTGGAAAGAACGGGATCCTCGAATCCAAGAAGCAAATAGAACACCTAATTACCTCAATCCCAACAGGCCTTCACCAAGGCACATTGTATTGAAGCTGTCTAAAATCAATGACAAAGAAAGAATCCTCAAGGCAGCCAGGGAAAAGAAGACCGTAACTTACAAAGGAAAGCCCATTAGATCATCATCAGATTTTTCAGCAGAAACTCTACAAGTTAGGAGGTAATGGAACCAAATATTCAAAGTATTGAAAGAGAGAAGTTATGAGCCAAGAATAATGTATCCAGCAAAGATCTCCTTTAGATATGAAGGAGGAATAAAGACCTTTCCAGACATCCAGAAGCTGAGGGAATTTTCTAATACACGACCTGCACTACAAGAAATACTAAAGGAGGCTATTAGACCACCATCAACAGGGACAACATGTGGCAACCAAAACATGAAAAGGGGGAGAGTAAAGGCATGAACTGGAATATAAGAATAGAGAAAGTAAGCGTGCTGAAGAAACTGGAATACTCTAAATATCATACTTTCTTTTACATAAACTTAAGGGTAACAACTCAAAAAACATCCAGAACTGAAACATATACTGTAATAAAAGAAGAAATGGAGGGAAACATCATAGAATACCACCACACAGAAATAATAGACAACAACAAAAAGGCAAAGAAACAATGGAGACACAGCCTTACCAGAAAACTAAAGATTGAATGACAGGAAATCGTCACGTATCAATAATCACCCTAAATGTAAATGGACTGAACTCACCCATAAAGAGACACAGAGTAGCAGATTGGATCAAAAAACTAAACCCAACCATATGCTGTCTACAAGAGACACATCTCAGCTACAAGCACAAGCATAGACTCAAAGTGAAAGGGTGGAAATTGACATTCCAAGCAAATGGTACCCAGAGAAAATCAGGTGTAGCCATAATGATTTCCGATGAAACAGACTTCAGGGTGAAAAAGATAACAAGAGACAAAGATGGACATTTCATAATAGTAAAGGAAAACTACAGACCAATATCTCTGATCAATACAGATGCTAAAATCCTAAACAAAATTCTAGCAAATCGAATACAACAATGCATTAAAAAGATTATTCATCACGACCAAGTGGGGTTCATTCCTGGGGCACAAGGATGGTTCAACATTCGCAAATCTATCAATGTGATACATCAAATAAACAAAATAAGGTCAAAAATCATATGATTCTATCAATTGATCCAGAAAAAGCGTTTGATAAGGTAAAACATCCATTTATGATTAAAACACTTAATAAAATTGGTATAGAAGGAAAATATCTCAACATAATAAAGGCCGTATATGACAAGCCCTCAGCTAATCTCATAATTAGTGGTGAGAAGCTGAAGCCCTTTGCTCTACGTTCAGGAACACGACAAGGTTGTCCCCTATCACCTCTGCTTTTCAACATAGTGTTGGAAGTCCTTGCCAGAGCAATCAGGCAAGAGAAAGAAATAAAAGGCATCCAAATTGGGAATGAAGAAGTTAAATTGTCACTCTGCAGATGACATGATGCTATATATAGAAAACCCTAAAGACTCCACCATAAAGCTATTAGAAACAATCAATGAATACAGTAAAGTTGCTGGCTACAAAATCAACGTACATAAGTCCATTGCTTTCCTATATACTAACAATGAAATATCAGAAAAAGAAATACAAAAAACAATTCCTTTTGCAATTGCAGCAAAAAAATAAAATACCTAGGAATAAACTTAACCAAGGTTGTGAAGGATTTATATGCTGAAAACTATAAGACATTTTTGAAAGCAATTGAAGAAGACACAAAGAAATGGAAAGACATTCCATGCTCATGGATTGGAAGAATCAACATAGTTAAAATGGCCATATTACCCAAAGCCATATACAGATTTAATGCAATCCCCATCAAAATCCCAATGGCATTTTTTAAAGACATAGAACAAAAAATCATCAGATTTGTTTGGAACCACAAAAGATCCAGAATAGCCAAAGCAATATTAAAAAAAAAGAACAATACTGGAGGTATCACACTCCCTGATTTTTGCTTGTACTACAGGTCTACAATAATCAAAACAGCTTGGTATTGGCGGAAAAACAGACACATAGACCAATGGAATAGAATTGAGAACCCAGAAATAAAACCACATAAATATGGACAGATAATTTTTGACAAAGAAGCTAAAAACATACAATGGAGGAAAGACAGCCTCTTCAATAAATGGTGCTGGCAGAATTGGATAGCTACGTGCAAAAGAATGAAACTGGACTGCTATCTGTCACCATGTACCAAAATTAATTCAAAATGATCAAAGACTTAAGCATAAGACCTGACACAATAAACTGCATTGAAGAAAACATAGGTACGAAACTTATGGACCTTGGGTTCAAAGAGCATTTTATGAATTTGACTCCAAAGGCAATGGAAGTAAAAACTAAAATAAACGAATGGGATTATATGAAACTGAAAAGCTTCTGCACAGCAAAAGAAACTATTGACAAAATAATGAGGCAATCAACTGAATGGGAGAAGATTTTTGCAAACAGTGCCTCTGATAAGGGGCTAATTTCCAAAATATACAAGGAACTCATGAAACTCAACAACAGAAAAACAAACAACCCAGTTGAAAAATAGACAGAGGACCTGAAGAGACATTTCTCCAAAGAGGATATACAAATGGCAAATAGACATATGAAAAAATGCTCAACATCGCTAATCATCAGAGAAATGCAAATAAAAACCACAATGAGATATCACCTCACCCCAGTCAGAATGGCTTTCATCAACAAGACAAATAGTAACAAGTGTTGGAGAGGCTGTGGAGTAAAAGGAACCCTCATACACTGTTGGTGGGAATGCCGACTGATGCAGCCGCTATGGAAGGTAGTGTGGAGGTTCCTCAAGAAATTACGAATAGAATTACCATATGACCCAGCAATCCCTCTCCTGGGTATCTACCCCAAAAATCTGAAAACATTTCTCTATAAAGACACGTGTACTCCAATGTTGATTGCAGCTTTGTTTACGGTGGCCAAGACATGGAAACAACCAAAATGTCCTTCGATAGATGAATGGATAAAGAAGTTGTGGTACATATACACAATAAAATACTATTCGGCGTTAAGGAAAGATGATATAGGAGCATTTGTGACAACATGGATGGATCTCGAGAGAATAATGCTAAGTGAAATAAGTCAGACAGAAAAAGCAGAGAACCCTATGATTTCACTGATATGTGGTATATAAACCAAAAACAACAAAGGAACAAGACAAACAAATGAGAAAGAAAAACTCATAGACAATAATTTAGTGGTTACCAGAGGATAAGGGGGTGGGGTGTGGGTGATGAGGGTAAGGGGGATCAAACATATGGTGATGGAAGGAGAACTGACTCTGGGTGGTGAACACACAATGGGATTTATAGATGATGTAATACAGAATTGTACACCTGAAATCTATGTAAATTTACTAACAATTGTCACCCAAATAAATTTAATAAAAAAAACCACAAAAAAAAAAACAAACAAAAAAAACTTAGATTCCCTCTTTTGTGAAATGCCTTTTCAACTTCTCTTGCCATTTTTTTCGGTTAAGTTGTCCCAAAATCCAAAAGCAAAAACTGTAAATAAAGATTCATAAATCTGATTTCATAAAACTTTTAAAACTTTTCGTGATAACAATGAAAATAACAATGCTCCATAAGAAAAATCAAAGATATCACAGATAAAGGTCTCAAGTCTCTGATTTACAAAGCACCTTAAGTATCAAGGGGAAAAAAAATGACAAAAACTTTATTAAAATCAAGATACGAGTAAGTAGCTGTTCACAGGGGGGAAAAGCATCTGGCACTTAAATATAGTAAAAACTATGCAACTTAATTCATAAGTAAAATGCACCCTGGGAACCCATGTCTAACCTATCAGATGGCTGAAAATTCAGAAGCTTGACCACACACTCTCTTAGTGATCCTATGGGAAGACGGGGATGCTGCTAAATTGAGGGTCGGAGTACAAAATGGTATGCAAACCATATGAAGGGAAATTTTGCAATAGGTAACAAAACTATGTACCGATAACCCCCTTATAACACGGTTTGAAAATTAAAGAAATCCCCGAACAACACGGAGTGTAATAGATCTTTTAAGATATCTCATTTGAAGTTAGGGAAATCCCTGAACAACATGGAATGTAATAAAAGCTTAGTAGTGATGATGAAGAAAACATTATTTAATATTAATATGTTATACTTGGTGAAAATTGCTTTAATAAAGATATTTCTCTTAATTATAAAAATATAATAATATGTTTTTAAAATTTTTGGAACCTAACCCCCTTTTTTGTACTAGTTGTTTGTTTTACATAACACGGATTTGCATAACATGACATTTTTAAGCAACCTAACAATTGTGTTATGGGGGGGTTACCTATATAATACGTATGTATATATAATTTATGTATGTACTTGTATACTTGCACACATATATCTGGCATAAATATTTAAAATTAAAATAAAATTCACACTAAATACATTGTCAAAATTGTTGTGAGCATTTTGCCAACACGAATTGAGAGCTTTAATGTTATTTTTTCATTTAGTTTTGTAATCTTTATTAATAAGTAAATATTACCTCTTTTTCATAAAATTTTTTGTTATGTCTGGGAAGAAAAGATAAAAGTGTATTCTTCCTACCTATCCCTCCCTCAAAAGTTAATAGCACATTATAAATCATTATGAGAAGAGGAAAATAACACCCAGATATCTATAATTCAGCTATCATTTTGTTTGGCTTCCTTATAGTCTTTTTTGAAAGCACATTTTGATACTCTTGTAATCAAATATCTATATATCTGTCTGTCTCTCTATATAGATATATGTATATGTGTATATATAAATTTTGTCTTGTTTTTTTCTATATAATATTTATCTGAAGGAGTGCTTTTGGATTAAAAAGAATGTATTAATACACTATTTGCTGAGCACCTACTGTGTATGACACATAAGATGAGAAGGATTACATATATTATATGACAATACATAAGATTGATTATGGTAGAACAAAAACAGACCTTTAACAGTGAATAGGACTGTTAAATTGATGCAGTCAATCAACACACATTTGTTGAGTAGCTGCTATGTGATAGGCCCTTTTCTAGGTGCTGGGGATCTAGCAATGAATAAACCAAACTTGTGATCTATGGAGCCAACACAGACAAGAAACAGATAGATGGGCAATGACAACTGCTATAAAAATGAAAGCAGAGTGAGGAGTTACAGAGTGACAGGCTTTCTTTTTGAGCAGACATTGGAATAAAATGAGAAATAGAGGCTTATGAATACAGGGGAGAAGAGACTCTAAGCAGAGGGAGCAGCCAGTTCAAAGGCCAAGAACACATGAGAAATACCACAGAGGACAATGTGGCCAGTGCAGCCTCAGCATTAGTTCTGTTGAAATAGACATTTTAATTCTGTTTAGTTTCAGGTACTTTTTTGGAGACAACAATGTTTATAATAATATATGGAATGTTTAATGTACAAGATGGTTTACACATATTTTCTCTAATCATTAAAACAACTATGAAGGATAGATAAGTTTCATTTGGTATTTATAGTATGATACATTTTAATTTAAAAAATACACCAAATAATATTGCATATTATTTAGGGATAAAAACAATAGTTAAAGTGTAAAAACATGGATGGGGAAGATACACAATTGCTGGTTGCAGGTTAGTAGTTACGTCTGGGGAGCAAGGGAGGGAATGGGAGGGAGGTAGATGAATGGAAGAATGGGGATCTGTAATGCTCTATTTCTTTTTTAAAAATTAGGTCATATAAATATTACAGAATAGTTGGCTTCTGTTATTACTTTTGTATATGTGTGTGTATGTCACAAGTTTAGAGTCAAATATAATTCAGTCTAACTTCAAACCAGTGCTCGTTTTATATTGTTTCCCTCAAAATGAATAGCCCCCACCAAAGAAAAAGATCACAATAAAAATTACCACTCAGCAAACACTCCCAGCACTCAGCAAAGTATACAGTAGAAATTACTTCCCAGATCCCATTTACAGGAGAATTCTCTTCCTCTTGACCCAGTGTGATGTCCAAGAATTGAGTCCAATTCATGTGATGTGTCAGTGCCATTGTAAGGAATGGTGGGTTGTTGCATTGCAAGTGAGCTAATGAGATGGGGACATTCATAGCTGTCAAGCAAAGGGTGTCAGTTTGTTTCCAGTAAAGGCTGGGAAGCAGGCTGCAAGGAGGAGGGGCCAAGTTCTTGAGAGAGCAGCAGTGGCCATGACCTGCTATTGTTAGTGTGGAGTGAGCATGCCAGGTGCCCCTGAGAACCATGAGGGCAGCATGGCTCACACGAGAGCTGCTATTTTCACTTCATGTCACTGCCTACAAATTATGTTTGAATATCAAGAACCATGCCTTGTACTCTTAGAAAAACATTGTTATTATCCAATAATGTAAGGTCTCTGAAGAAATGTCATATGGGTATCCTGAGCTTTTCTTTGCACAGACAGGAGAACAGTAGATAGAAATGTGCTGAAATGATTATATGATATCTTGGATTTTTAATTTTATAAGCTAGGCCGTTGATTTGATATGTGTTTTTTAAAAGAGATTTCAGGGTGGCAAGTGCTATTAAAAGTTATTGCTGGTGAGGAGAGAGGAGGATGGGGACAGTCACATTTCACTTTTAAATTCTGTTTTTATTGAAGGTCTAAAACCTAGATTGTTTCATCCAGCAAAGCTATCATTTAAAATTGAAGGAGAGATAAAGAGCTTCCCAGAAAAGAATAGGCTAAAGGAACTCACTACCACCAAGCCAGCATTGCAGGATTCTGTAAGCAGAAGAAAGATAAAAATAATCTAACTACAAATTTAAAAAATGGCAATAACTATGTACCTATCAATAATCGCTTTAAATGTAAATAGATTAAATGCTCCAATCAAAAGACATAGGGTGGCTGAGTGGATAAGAAAGCAAGACACTTTCATATGCTATATACCAGAGACTCACCTCAGATCAAAAGACACACACAAGCTGAAAGAGAAGGGTTGGAATAAGATATTTCATGCAAATGGAAATGAGAAAAAAGCTGGGGAAGCAATACTTATATGTGACAAAATAAACTTAAATGTGAAGAATATAGTAAAAGACAAAGATGGGCACTACATAACTAAAAAGGGATCGATCCGACAAGAGGACATAACCCTAGTAAATAACTATGCACACAACATAGGAGCACCTAAATATATAAAACAGATATTGACATAAAGACAGAGATCAACAGTAACACTATCATACTAGGGGACTTCAACACACTTCTGACAACAAGGGACAGGTCTTCCAGACAGAAAATAAACATGGAAACAGCAGTATTAAATGACATATTGGATCAGTTGGATTTAATTGATATTTTCAGAGAATTTCACCCCAAAGCTACAGAATACACATTCTTCTCAAGCACACATGGAACATGTTCCAAGATAGACCACATGTTAGGCCACAAAACAAGTCTTGATAAATTTAAGAAAATTGAAATCATACCAATTGTATTCTCTGACCACAGTGCTATGAAATTAGAAATCAACTACAGGAAAAAATAACTGGAAGACACACAAATACATGGAGGCTGAATAACATGTTACTAAATAATGAATGGGTAAACAATGAGATCAAGGAAGAAATCAAACGATATCTCGAGACAATCAAAAATGAAAACACGATGACCCAAAATCTATGGGATGCAGTGAAAGCAGTCTTAAGCAGGAAATTCATAGCAATGCAGGCCTACCTAAATAAACAAGAAAAATCACAAATCAACAGTTTATCCTTATACTTAAGGTATCTGCAAAATAAGCCCAAAGGGAGTAAAAGGAAGGAGAAAATAAAGATAAGAGTGGAAATAAATGAAATAGAGACCAAAAAAAAGATCAATGAATCCAAGAGCTGGTGTTTAGAGAAGATAAACAATATCAACAAACCTTTAGCCAGACTCATCCAAAAAAAGAGAAAGAGAACCTAAATTAATAAAATCAGAAATGAAAGAGGAGAAACGTCAACAGACACCACAGAAATACAAAAAAAACCTAAGAAATTACTATGAGCAACTATATGCCAACAAATTAGACAATCTGGAAGAAATGGACAATTTTCTAGAAGCATAAAACCTTCCAAGGCTAACTCAAGAAAAAACGGAAAAATCTTTAAAACATAAAAAGAAAAAAAAAAGAAAAAACGGAAAACCTGAATAGACTGATTACCACCAGGGAAATTGAATTAGTAATCAACAAGCTCCCAACAAACAAAAGCCCTAGACCAGATGGCTTTACAAGTGAATTTTAAAAAACATTCAAAAAAGAATTATCACCTATTCTCCTCAAACTATTCCAAAAAATCCAGAAGGAGGAAAGGCTCCCAAACACTTTTTACGACACCATTATCACCCTGATCCCAAAATCAGAGAAAGATATTACAAAAAAAGAAAACTACAGGCCGATGTCCCTAATGAACATAAATGCAAAAATCCTCAACAAAATATTAGGAAACAGAATTCAGCAATACATTAAAAAAGATCATACACCATGATCAAGTGGGATTCATTCCTGGTATGCAAGGGTGGCTCAACTCTTGCATATCAGGCTTGAAGTCTTCACCTTTTGTCTCTACCTCAACATCCGCAAATCAATTAATGTGATATACCACATTAACAAAATGAAAAATAAAAATCATGTAATCAATACATGATTGATTACAGGTACAGAAAAGCGTTTGACAAAATCCAGCAGCCGTTTATGATAAAAACTCTAAAGAAAGTGGGAATAGAGGGACCATATCTCATTATAACAAAGGCCATCTATGGTAAACCCACAGCTAACATCATACTCAATGGGGAAAAGCTAAAACCATTCCCCTTAAGATCAGGAACAAGGCAAGGTTGCCCACTTTCTCCACTTCTATTCAACATAGTTCTGGAAGTTCTGGTCAGAGCAATCAGACAAGAAAAAGAAATAAAAGGCATCCAAATTGGTAAGGAGGAAGTAAAATTGTCATTATATGCAGATGACATGATACTATATATAAAGAACTCTAAAGACTCCACCAAAAAACTGTTATAACTGATAAATGAATTTAGTAAAGTAGCAGGATACAAAATTAATATTCAGAAATCAGTTGCATTTTAATAAATATCAGAAGGACATATTAAGAAAACAATCTCATTTACAATTGCTTCAAAGACTATAGAATACCTAGGAAAAAATTTAACCAAAGAAGCAAAAGATCTGTACTCAGAAAATTATAAGACACTGAAGAGAGAAATTAAAGAAGATACAAATAGATTGAAACAAATACCATGCTCATGGATAGGAAGAATTAATATAGTTAAAATGTCCATACTGCTTAAGGCAATATACAGATTCAACGCAATTTCTGTCAAACTGCCAAGGACATTTTTTTTTTTTCAGTAATAGAAGGTAAATCCTAAAATTTATATGGAACCATAAAAGATCCTGGATAGCCTCGGCAATCTTGAGAAATAAGAACAAAGTGGGAGGTGTCACGATACCTGACATCAAATTATACTACCAGCCTACAGTAATTAAAACAGCATGGTACTGGCATAAAAACAGACACATAGGTCAATGGAACAGAGTAGAGAGCCCAGAAATAAATCCATGCCTATATGGTCATTTAATCTACGACAATGGAAGCAAGAATTTACAGGGGGGTAAAGACAGTATATTCAATAAATGGTGCTGGGAGACCTGGACAGACACATGGAAAAAATAAAGCTGGACCACCTCCTTACACCATATACAAGAATAAATTCAAAATGGATTAAAGACTTAAACGTAAGATGTGAAACCATGAAACTCCTAGAAGAAAATATAGGAAGAAACTTTACAGACATTACCCGGAGTAAGATTTTTATTGATATATCCCCTCAGGCAAGGGAAGTAAGAGAAAAAATAAACATGTGGGATTACATCAAACTAAAAAGTTTTTTCACAACAAAGGAAACCATCAATAAAACAAAAAGTGATCCTACTGAATGGGAGAAGATATTTGCCAATGATATATCTAATAAGGGGTTAATATCCCAAATTTATACAAAAAAAAAAACTCACTCAACTCCAAAAAAACAAACAACCCAATTAAAAAATGGGCAGAGTACACGAAGAGACATTTTTCTAAAGAGGACATATAGATGGCAAACAGACATATGAAAAAATGCTCAACCTCACTAATCATTAAAGAAATGCAAAAAAAAAACCCCACAATGAGATACCACCTCACCCCAGTCAAAATGACTATCATCAATAAATCAATGAACAACAAGTGCTGGTGAGGATGTGGAGAAAAGGAAACCCTTCTACACTGTTGGTGGAATTGCAGATTGGTGTAGCCACTATGGAAATCAGTATGGAGGTATCTCAAAAAACTGAAAATTGAACCACTTTATGATCCAGCAATTCCACTCTGAGATTTCTATCTGGTAAATCCAAAACTAATTAGAAAAAATGTATGCACCCCTATGTTTATTGCAGCATTATACATAATAGCCAAAACATGGAAACAACCAAAATGCCCATCAGTAGACGACTGGATTAAGAAACTGGTATATTTATACAATGGAGTATTACGCAGCCATAAAAAAGAATGAAATCTTACCATTTACAACAATATGGATGGATCTAGAGAACATTATGCTAAGTGAAATAAGTCAGACAAAGACAAATGCCATATGATCTCATTTTTATGTGGAATCTAAAGAAAAGAATAAATAAATGAACTAATCAGAAACAGCCTCAGAGATATAGAGGAAGAACTGAGATGAGAGGGTGGTGGTGGTGAGGGAGAAGGTGAAGGGATTAGAAAGCATAATCAGTAACCACAAGATTGCCATGGGGATACAAAAGTCAATTTGGGGAATGTAATCAATAATGTTTTAAAGATTTTGTAGGGTATCCACTGGACACTTGTCTTATTAGGGAGACCACTTTAGGGATGGTGTAGATGCCTAATCACTGCACTGTACAGATGAAGCTGAACAATAAAGAATGTCAACTATAATTTATATATATATTTACAAGAAGTGGAATACAGCATTAGGAATGGAGACAGTTTTAATGTAATGGCTGCATGCAATGTCAGAGTAGTAGTAAATTGGGGGAGGGGATTATCACTTTGTGAGGGATATAAAAAATAAATGTCTAACTATTACATTGTTTTGTACACCTTAAACTAATTAAAAAAAAAAAAAAAGTAAGTCTGAGGCCCCTGGGAGCTTGCAAGCTCTGAGTTTCCCACCCAACTCATATCCCCAACTCACCCCCCCCAACTCACCTCCCTCCCTTTGGAAAGCATCCCCAATAGCAGGCAGGTGCTCCCAGTGAGGGCCTAATCAGATGCAAATTTCTGGTTCCAAGTTAAAATATTTTTAAAATCTAATTTATTATTATTATTATTATTATTATTATTATTATTATTATTTGCATTATCCATCACTTAGCCTTGAACTATCTGGAGTAACCCTCCACCTCTCAAGAGGAGAAACTTTATTTTCACATCCACATACTAGTGATGAAGGCAGGATAAGAAGCCCTTTAGGAGACAGATGTTATGTGTCAGACTTTTAGAACAAACATTTATGGAGACCTTATTTTGTATAAGGCAATTGCAAAGAGCAGTCTTCTCCCCATAAAGGGTGGCAGACTCCTTAAATTATGCTAATGAAGTTTAACAATGAAGATTAGGACTTGAGTCTGAGGGAAGTGGAAGAGGCTGGCCAGAGGACATTCAATTTGCCTTGATTTCAAAGCAATTTGAAATGCCTAAAAAGGAAATGCCCTTTGGTTTCCTCATTCAAGTGGCATACATAGTATACCACTATATCTCTTAAATACCTGGCTCTCTAGATTTGGATTATCTAGATTAATATTAATAATTTAAAACTTTGGTTCAAAGCCTGCAAGCTTACTTTGCTCAGTTCTTCTAAAGAAGTTCAATTCTCAGCCTGGCTTCATTGCATAAAGCACTTGACATCATGGTGAGAACTCCTGAGATTTTTAAAAAAGCTCTTGGTTGACCTGACCCAGGCTTTAGAGAGCTCCAGGCAGACAGCCCACAGGGGGCCTGATGGCTCCCATTGTCACACCTCAGTGCTTGGAATACTGGTTAACTCCTTAAAATGTTAGGAAATATAAGCTATTAAAGATACAGAACTGGAGGAACCCAGGACACGCGACTCATTCTGTTTGACTTGTTTCAGTGGTCGTTCCTATGGAAAACTCTTCCAGTGACACTGATTTTTCTGTACTGTCCCAGTTGTCTGCACTCAACACTTGGTGAAGCATGATCACCATCACTGGCCAGAAGGGAAAACCAGGTGCCCCCACTGGCACACAATGCTGATGTCCAGGATCTTAGAAGTCAATTGTTTGCTTTTAGGCTGAACTTGATTTTGCCTCAGTGAGGAGTTTCTTAACTGCGTAGGGATTTGGGTGTTTGCCATTAAAAAACTTGTCACTTTGAGTAAATACATGTGTGTAGGAAACGGGGAAAGAAAGTTTTATTTTTCATAGCACTTGTAATTCTCATCAACTGCATCTTATCCATACTCACGTATTGGTTGGTTGGTTGTTGTTGTTTTGCTCGTTGAGGTCCATTTTGCTTGGGCCTGATTTTGATCTCGTAAGCTCAATGGTAAGGCAGTAACTGGTATTTAGAAACTGAGTAAAACCTGAAGCTGCTCTTAAATAGAAGTGTTTCTGTGGGGACAGAGTCCCAGAAAGCAGTTTCCAGGCTCTCCGCCTAGCATGGGGAGGTGCTGGCACAGGTGGTGAATGACCATCAACTGTGATTGGTTGGCCATAAGCTGTAACCGGTTAGCCAATTGGCTATTGATGTAACTGTGGGGCTGCATCGATTGGTTGGTTGTTTGGTAGGCAGAGAAGTGAATGGAGACTTTGGATCCTGTGGATCCTGCTTCATGTGTCTCGCCTGGCCGCCAGAGAGAATATAGTGGTATGACTCCCCTACCTATGGCTCCGAGGGTGTTCCTTTTTGGCCTCACCATGTCCTGTGTTCTTATGTGGGGAGCGGGACAGGAAGCCCCTCATTCCGCCCCGCATGACAATTTCACACTTACCATAAATGTTAATAGGAATTCTCTAAGTGGAAAAGAAAGGCAAATTTGAGTCCACCAAATAAAATCTTGGGAAGCACTGAATAGTGGAACTTTCTTTTTCTCCCTTTTTGTTATTTAGTAAAAATAGGAAGAACGTTTTTACTGACAGTGAATTCTTGAAATATCCCACCCGCTTTTGAATAAATTATTCTCATGTTCGATTTTTGTTTTCTCTTGGGAGACTCTCCTTTCTTCTTGGGAGGCAATAAAGGAACCTCAATAGAATGCAGTACGTATCTGTCACTTTCTTTAAAATCAAAATTAAGTCCCCTAGAAAATAGTCTTATGACTGGAGCCACAAATTATAAAATTAGTAGATTTAAAAAATTAGTTATGGATTCACAGAGGTAGAAGAGAAGAGCACTATGTATAGGACAGGCAGAGTGTGTGAACTGTACATCTCTGTGCTTGGATGTCCAGTGACCTTGGTCTGCTGTCTACTCCTATAGCCGGTTCCTCCTTCGTCTCTCCAGCCTTTTCATCTTTGCTAATTAAAATCCCACTCTAAGCCTCCTTCTAGTTTGTGTTTTTCATATGCAAAATGTTTTCACATCACTTTTGGAGTTTCCTTTGGGAGGGTCATTAAAAATACCCTCTCCTGGATTCTGAGGTGCCTTCTGAGAGCTATGTCCTCAATATCTATGATGTCATCAGAGCCTGGACACTGGATCAGTATTTTAAAATATAGCTAATAATGCCCTTTGTCTCTGATCATTTATTTTGTTTTGTGTTTGGCCAGCATCAAAGTTTCTGAAACAAAAGACATGTTAGTTACTTCAGTAAACAAGCCATATTCCCTATTATTGCTTGATTAAAAAAATTGTTTTGTTGCTTACTAATAACTCTCTATCAACAATTTTTGAATAATCCTTCCATATTCTCACTTTAAAGAGAGGGCAGAGATATTGAAATTAGCCTTGGAATGCATTCTGATGTGACTGACAACTTGCCCTCAAGTCTACTCTTTTCTTCTGGATAATAGAGATGATATTTAAGGTATTACCTAATATTGCTTGACTTTTTAAAAATGAATTCTTTTTTGGACAGTTTTAGATTTACAGAAAAATTGTGAAAACAGTATAGAGAGTTCCTGTCTACCCTGAATCCAGATTCTCCTTTTGTTGACATCTTATGGCACATTTGTTACAATTAATGAATCGATACATTATTATTAACTCAAGTTCACACTTTATGCAGATTTTCTTAGTTTTAACTTAATATCTTTCTTTTTCAGTCCCAGAATCTCATCCAGGATACCACAACTCATTTAGTAGTCATGTCTCCTTAGGTTCCTCTTGGCTGTGGCGGTTTCTTAGACCTTTCTTGTCTTTAATGACCTCAACAGTTTTGAGGCGTGAGCTCCAGTCAGGTATTTTGTAGAATACTCCTCAGTTTTCTGTTTTTGTTTTTTCCCCTGATGTTTCTCTTCTAATTAGTTTAGCATGGGGTTATGGGTTTATAGGAAGACCACAGAGGTAAAGTGCTTTTTTCATCACATCCTACCCAGAGAGCATACTATCAACATGACATCACTGTTGATGTTGACTTTGATCACCTGGCTGAAGTAGTGTTTGTCAGATTCTCCACTGAAAAATAACTTTTCCCCACTTTCCATGCTGTACTCCTCGGCATTTAGTTACTATGTGCAGTGAACACTTCAGGAATGGAGACTTATGTTCATCTCCTTTAGGGTGGAATATTCACATAAATTATTTGGAGTTCTTTTACACAGAAGAAAGATTGGTATGTTCTCCATTTGTTTCTTTATTCAATCATTTATTTGTATCAGTGTAGACTCATGGATATTTATTTTACACTTTGGGTAAAATAATCTAATTTATCTAATTTGGGTTATAATCTAATTTATTTATTTTGTAGTTCAAGTTGTTCCAGTTTTTTTTGTTAGGAGCTCTTTCATTGGCTCCATTGCGTTTTCACATCCATGTGGGGATTTTGCTGGTTTGTTTTTTGTGGGATTTTGGGGGAGCATTTCCTCATTTCCTGATGCTACAAACAACTGCAGACTTATCTCGTATAGTCCCGGCCCCAGTCCTAGAATGAGTCATTTCTCCAAGAAACTCTGGTTCCTTTTATTGGTGAATGGTATTAGAACCCAAGATCTGTGTGACACTACTGTAGTGTCATTTCTGCTAGGTCCTTTTAGCTGACAGAGCCAGGAAATATATGTCTGTATACTAACCCATGTATATGCACATATCTATAAATATTTCTATATGTGACCATCTGTATCTATAATTAAACTAAGTATGAGTTCATACTGAATTCTCCAACTCCATACATTTCCACATCAGTTACTCTAGTGTCTTCCTCTTGCTTCTTGTAAACTCTCAGTCTAGCAGTGTGAAATATGACTCCCATAATCTACCATCCATTTGTGTGATTATTCAATTCCAGTATCCATGTATAGTGGTATCAGAATTATTAACCTGCATGCTTATGGGAAACACTATCAATTAAACTACAGTACTCATGATACAGGATAGTTAACATGTCCCTAGGTAGACAGGGAGGTCCCTAGTAGAATAAAGAAAAGACAGCCATATCCTAAAACTTCAGGTTTTGAAATAACTCCTTTGCTCCAGGACATAATATAACAAGGCCTTGAGGTTAATCAGAAAATTCCTTTTGGCCTGACAAACAGAACAGATCTGATAGATAAAAGAATAGGTTATTTTGCTAATTCCTTTAGGATGAACAGCAGAACAAACCTGGTAGACGAATTTCATTAGAAGGCGCCTGTTCCCTTCTTCAAACAGCTCCCCTTCCCCAAGCAGGCAAAGGAAGGTATAAAAGTAAGAGCTTTTGCCTCAGTCATGGGGCACCCCCCATTCGGGACCCCCTCCCGCTTAGGAGCTGCAATCTGTTGTCCTGCCTCTAATAAACTATCCTCTTTTTAAAACTTTTTGCCTCCCCCAGTCCGTGTTTCCATTCTTCGGCTTCATGAGACAAAATCCCATGAAGAGTTATATGAAAGTATTCTAAAATAAAAATTTAACTATTATGTAAGTGAATATAGTTTGGTAAGTCAAACCTTTACAGTTTAAGTTTGTTTAGTTGGTGCACAGTCTCTTTATGATCTGAAACTTCTAAAGAATAAATTATTAGAGATGCAACCAAAGTGATTAATTTACGACTTATTGGGCACATTTTATGGAATGAATAGGAAAAAATATACAGTTTCCTCTCATCCAAGTTTACAATCTAATATATATCACTTTTATAATAAGTTGGAAGAACCTTGAAAAAAAAGATCTAACATAAAGTTGATGGAGAAGAAAGATTTTTGTGAGAAATTTTGGGGATAAACTTTTTATTTGTCCATTTATTACTTTTTAAAAAACACAATTGGCATGAAAGGATATCAATTATTTTTAAAGATTTTATTGGGGAAGAGGAACAGGTCTTTATTGGGGAACAGCGTGTACTTCCAGAACTTTTTTTTCCTAGTCAAGTTGTTGTCCTATCAATCTTAGTTGTGGAGAGCGCGGCTCAGCTCCAGGTCCAGTTGCCATTGCTAGTTGCAGGGAGCGCAGCCCACCATCACTTGCAGGAGTTGAGGAGTTGAACCGGCAACCTTGTGATTGAGAGCCCACTGGCCCATGTGGGAATCCAACCGGCAGCCCTCGGAGTTAGGAGCACGAAGGTCCAACCGCCTGAGCTGCCGGGCCGGCCCAGGATATTAATTTTTCCATTCCATTTTATATTCTTAAAATAACAGAATATTTAATTCAACAAAAACTTTCTTTCACTGGGACGTTTAGGATGGTTCTGGGCTCCTCCCTTCTCTGCCCTTTATCGTTGCCTGGATTTCTTTAGTAAGGCCAAGGTAATCTTTTGCTGCTCCTGCAAAGAGCCCCAGGAACTTATCTATCTTTGATTGTACAAGTAAGTAACTCCTTATCCTCCCTGGGATTTGGGTTGGGTAAGAATGATGAATGTCGGTAGGTAATTTTATTCACATTTCTTCATTGTTTTGGAAGATTGAACTTGAGTAATGATGTAACCTTTAACACCAGTAGGCCTATTTAACCCTACATTTGGTTTATTTAAGTTAATACCATCCGGTAGTTGCCTTCTTTGATTTTCCCGAATCTTTGAACTTTGCCCCCTCTTTATTCTTGATAAACCTGGGGTCTGCCCTTACCTTCCTGCTTAGTCTCTTGGGATTTGGAAATTACAGGTCTGATTTGGTTTAGAAAAGACATTCTTGTGCATTTTTTTAAAAACCCCACCCAGCAATTATGTATATAATCATGGAATAGACTGAAATCGTCAGTTGCAGGATAAAGAAAAGATAAATCAGTGGGAATTGTGTCTTGCTGTCAGGAAATCTAGTTTTTACCCCAAGAGTTAGGAAGCCTGAGAGTCACTTAACTGCTTTGTACTTGGTCTTTAAATTTTTTTTTGTTGTGTGTCAGCTCCAGCTCTGCTCCGAATGAGCAACCAGCTTGCTTTGGCCCAAAGGATTACACAGTAACACAAAGCTTCCAGGTATTCATGTGGGTGGTGTGAAGAACTGGAAGTGTTCCCAGAACTGTCTTAGCGTTCCAAAATCACCTTCAGATCTGACTCATTTGGGGTTGTCATGCAGTGAGGCTAGCTTGCGCTGTGGATTTGAGTCAAAAATCCATCAGATATTAGAAGTCAAGTTGTCATTTTTGTCTGTCTAGAAGCTAATATAATCTCAGAGCATGTAGAGAAAGAGGACGTAGATCATTGTAGACATGGTCGACAATTAGAAAGTAGAGCAAACAAAACTTAAAACCTATCACGTTCTCTTCATCTAAACTCATACTACGATGCTTGTGTATATCCTTTTGGCTATTTGTACTGCATTGCATGTGGTTGTGATAATCTATATATAAGGAACATTTTCCAGTTCTATCAGTATTTGCCTAGGAGACACCAAAAAGCTGAATATTGCGTTTCATCAGAACTGGTTCTAACTAACTAAAGAGTTTTTCTTGACCAGTGGACAATAGGGCTTGTTTTAATCAATTTTTTATTGTGGATTCTGTCCTATTCAGTTTGCTAGTTTTCATCCCTAGTTAACATAAACACCACACCTATATCCTACCACCTTCAATCCCTTGACTTTTACCCAAGTGAATTACTCAGTGAATTTCTTTACTGGTATGTGTTTCCTTGCCTGGCCAAGACACAACAATTCAATTTTGTATTGTCTTTTTCTTTGATGTCTGGTGGTCTTTACTTTATTCTTTGAAATCTACAATATTTAAAAGATCAATTAGTAAGCTCTCGATGGCAGTATTGGAATTGTTAGGTAAAATGAATTGATCACTGCGAAGTTACATTAGATTGGGCCACATGGAGGTTCTACTTAAAAAAGGGGGCTCAGACCATGTGTCTGCCTTCTCCATTCCAGGGCTTATCTGGTGCTGGCTTACCTGTTGGCTCCTCCCCCAGGGCTGCGTGTTCCCTGTGGTTTATTTTATCACATTTTCAATTTGGGAATACTAAATCTGTTTCCCTCTGTGTTTCTTTAAGGTTGGACAGAGTTATCTTAGGAACAATTCTTCTCAAGTTTGTTTATCTCCCCAGTCGGCAGCTTTGCCTGGATTTCTTAGATAAATAGCTGCATTTTTGACCCATTCACAACAATGAGCAGAATTCACAAGGCTTCTCAAGTTGGGCCTCATATGATGTATAATTTTCTTAACTCATCGAAGTCCAGGGTCTCAGATTTTATGATACAATCACTCCATTTTAGTGTGACTAATCAATGTCTGTATTTCCTTTTAGCTTTGATGTAAAAAAGAATAGATTTATTTCTAATTTTTGAAATACATATTGAAAACACTAGAGCCATGAGTCTGGTGGATTAGGTGTTCTTTATTTCTTCATGGGACATACTATATCCCACCAGACAAAGTGTTTACCTTTTTCCTAGGTTTAGTTTCTTCAACATATAATGGAGATAACACTCGGTGACATAATTATTCCTAGAATTGAAACACAACTTCTTAAAAGCATTTATCTGTGGGTACTGAATAAATGTTTTATGGACTGAAAATAATTTATTTTAACTTGCATTTATGTTATCTATTAAAGTGAGTTATTATGAATGATCCCAAGAAATAGCTGGCGTGGCTCCAAATGTGAGGGAGATGAAAGTTGATGTAGCACTTGCTCTCGCGCAAGGTGCTTTAGTTAAAGATCTGTAGGGCTTTGACAAAACTTGGAGTCTGCTCTCTAACAGGCAACTGAGTTTTCCTTGAGAAATGTAAACGTGCCAGAGAGAGCCATCTATTGAGGTCACTTTTCATTACACCAAGAAAATTCTGTGTTTCAGCTATTTGATAAAACATGTTGGGAGGAGATAATATTAGTAACAATAATTACTAATGGTGGTAATGGCTGATTTTTATGTGTTTACTAACTACAGTATCAGGCACGTTCCAAGGGCTTTACATATATTAAGTCTTAATTATCAGCCTCATAGGACAACACTATTAAAATCACCTTAGCTGGCACTTTTCTATTTTTACTTTATCTTTTCTATTGTGGTAAAATACACATAAATTTATCATTATAACCACTTTAACTGTACACTTCAGTAGCACTAAGTACATTCCCCTTGTGCAACCATCATCATCATCTGTTTCAAAATTTCCAATTTTTCCATATCTTCACCAACACTTGTTATTTTCCAGGTTGGTAATTATTTTATTTTATTTTTATTAATTAAAGTTTATTGAGGTGACAATTGTTAGTAAAGTTACATAGATTTCAGGTGTACAATTCTGTAACACATCATCTGCATATCACATTGTGTGTTCACC
The DNA here is from genome assembly GCF_964194185.1 of Rhinolophus hipposideros. Taxonomy (NCBI): domain Eukaryota; kingdom Metazoa; phylum Chordata; class Mammalia; order Chiroptera; family Rhinolophidae; genus Rhinolophus; species Rhinolophus hipposideros. Next base: position 51,438,609 of record NC_138059.1, read on the forward strand.
ACCCAAAATCAGTTCTCTTTCCATCACCACATGCTAAATCCCTTTTACCCTCATCTGTCATCTCCATCCCTCCTTAAACTCTGGTAACCCCTAAACTATTATCAGTGTCTATGAGTTTTTGTTTCTTCATTTGTGTTGTTCTTTTGTTAATTTCAGTTTTTATATACCACATATCAGTGAAATCATATCATTCTCTACTTTTTCTGTCTGACTTATTTCACTTAGCATTATAATCTCAAGATTCATCCATGTTGTCGCAAATGGTACTATTTCATCCTTTCTTATGACAGAATAGTATTCCACTGTATATATATATACCACAACTTCTTTATCTAATTATCTATAGAAGGACACTTTAGTTGTTTCCATGTCTTGGACAGTGTAAATAAAGCTGCAATGAACATTGGAGCACACGTGTCTTTATGGATAAATGTTTTCAGATTTTGGGGGTAGATACCCAGGAGAGGGACTGCTGGGTCATATGGTAATTCTATTCTTAATTTTTGAGGAACCTCCACACTGCCTTCCATAGTGGCTGCACCAGTCTGCATTCCCACCAACAGTGTATGAGGGTTCTTTTTTCTCCACAGCTTTTCCAACACTCCTTACTATTTGTCTTGTTGATTGGTATTGTAATTGGTATGAGGTGATATCTCATTGTGGTTTTTATTTGCATTTCTCTGATGATTAGTGATGTTGAGCATTTTTTCATATGTCTATTGGCCATTTGTATGTCCTCTTCGGAGAAATGTCTCTTCAGGTCCTCTGCCCATGTTTTAATTGGATTGTATCGTTTGTTTTTTGTTGAGCTGTATGAGTTCCTTATACATTTCGGATATTAGCCCCTTATCGGAGGCATTGTTTACAAAAATCTTGCATTCGTTGGTTGCCTCTTTATTTTGTTGATGGTTTCTTTTGCTCTGCAGAAGCTTTTAAGTTTCATATAGTCCCATTTGTTTATTTTAGCTTTTACTTCCCTTGCCTTTGAGTCAAATTCATAAAATGTTCTTTGAACTCAAGGTCCATAAGTTTAGTACCTATGTTTTCTTCTATGCAGTTTCTTGTTTTAGGTCTTATGATTGGGTCTTTGATCCATTTTGAATTAATTTTGGCACATGGTGACAGATAGCAGTCTAGTTTCATTCTTTTGCATGTGGCTTTCCAATTCTCCCCGCACCATTTATTGAAGAGGCTGTCTTTTCTCCATTGTATGTTTTTGGCTCCTTTTTCAAAAATTATCTGTCCATATTTATATGGGTTTATTTCTGGTTTCTCAATTCTATTCCATTGGTCTGTGTGTCTGTTTTTGTGCCAATACCAAGCTGTTTTGATTATTGTTGCCCTATAGTATAAGCTGAAGTCAGGGAGTGTGATACCTCCAGCATTGTTCTTTTTTCTAAGGATTCCTCTGGCTATTCAGGGTCTTTTGTGGTTCCATACAAATCTGATGATTTTTTTTTGTTCCAGTTCTTTAAAAAATGCCACTGGAATTTTGATGGGGATTGCATTAAATCTGTATATTTCTTTGGGTAATATGGCCATTTTAACTATGTTGATTCTTCCAGTCCATGAGCACGGAATGTCTTTCCATTTCTTTGTGTCTTCTTCAATTTCTTTTTAAAATGTCTTATACTTTTCATCATATAGGTCTTTTGCATCCTTGGTTAAGTTTATTCCTAGGTATTTTATTCTTTTTGCTTCAATTGCAAAAGGAATTGTTTTTTATTTCTTTTTCTGAGATTTCATTATTAGTATATAGGAATGCGATGGACTTTTGTACGTTGATTTTGTAGCTGGCAACTTTACTATATTCGTTTATAGTTTCTAATAGCATTTTCGTGGAGTTTTAATGGTATTTTTTTTCTCTGGCTAGGACTTCCAATACTATGTTGAAAAGCAGAGGTGATAGGGGACAGCCCTGTCGAGTTCCAGATGTAGAACAAATGGCTTCAGTTTTTCACTGTTAATTATATTAGCTGAGGGTTTGTCATATATGGCCTTTATGTTGAAATATTTTCTTTCTATACCCAGTTTATTAAGTGTTTTAATCATCAATGGATGTTGTATCTTGTCAAACACTTTTTCTGCATCTATTGACGTAATCATATGATTTTTGTCCTTTATTTTGTTTATGTGGTGTATCACATTGATGGATTTGCATATGTTGAACCATCCTTGTGGCCCTGGGATGAACCACACTTGCTCATGATGTATAATGTTTTTAATGCATTGTTGCATTTGATTTGCTATAATTTTGTTTAGGATTCTTACATCTGTATTCATCAGAGATATAGGTCTGTAGTTTTCTTTTTTGTGTTATCCTTACCAGGTTTTGGTATCAGGGTAATGCTGGACTCATAAAATGAATTAGGGAGTATTGTCTCCTTTTTAATTTTTGAAAGAATTTGAGTAGGACAGGTATTATATTCCTGTTGAACATTTGGTAGAATTCACTAGTGAAGCCATCTGGTCCTGGACTGTTGCTTTTGGCAAGATTTCGGATGACTGATTCAATTTCCTTACTGGTGATTGATCTATTTAGACTTTCCATTTCTTCGTGATTCAGCCTAGGAAGGGTATATGTTTCTCAGAACTTGTCCATTTCTTCTAGGTTATTGAATTTGATGGCATATACGCCTTCACAATATTCTTGGATGGTCTTTTCTATTTCTGTGGGATCCGTGATAACCACCCCTCTTTCATTTCTGATTTTGTTTATTTTTGTCTTTTCTCTTTTTATCTTAGTGAGTCTAGCCAAGGGTTTGTCAATTTTATTAATCTTTTCAAAGAACCTGCTCTTTGTCACATTAATTTTTTCTACTGTCTTTTTGTTCTCTATTTCATTAGTTCTGCTCTGATTTTCATTATTTCCTTCATTCTGCTGACTTTGGCTTTCATTTGTTCCTCTTTTTTTTAATTCTTTAAGGTACAAATTGAGGTTATTTATCTGAGACTTTTCTTGTTTCTTGAGATAGGCCTGTAATGACATAAATTTCCCTCTTAAAACTGTTTTCACTGCATCCCCAAAATTTTGGTAGGATGTATTTTCTTTGTCATTTGTTTCTATGTATCTTTTGATCCCTTCTCTTATTTCTTCTTTGACCCAGTCATTCTTTAAAAGTATGTTGTTTAATCTCCATTATATTTGTGGTTTTTCCTGCTTTCTTTTTGCAATTGATATCCAATTCAAAGGCTTGTGATCAGAGAATATTCTTGATATGATTTCAATCTTCTTAAATTTGCTGAGGCTAGTTTTATATCCCAATATATGGTCTATCCTTTAGAGTGTTCCATAGACACTAGAAAGGAATGTACAGTCTGATATTCTAGGACGAATTGCTCCATAAATGTCAGTTATGTCCATTTCATCTGATGTGTCAATTAGGGCTGATATTTCTTTATTTATTTTCTGTTTGGATGATCTATCCATTAACTGTCAATGATGTGTTTAGATATCCTACTATAATTGTGTTTTGGTCAACTTCTCTTTATAGTTCTGTTAGTAGTTCCTTGGTATATTTTGGAACTCCCTGATTGGGGTATAAATATTGATGACTGTTATGTCTTCTTGTTGTATAATCCCCTTTATCCTTATGAAATGTCCATTTTTGTCTCTTGTTACCATTTTTTCCCTGTAGCCTGTTTCATCTCAAATCAGTATAGATACACCTTCTTTTTTCTGGATACCCTTTGATTGGAGGGTCAATTTCCACCCTTTCACTTGAAGTCCATATTTGCCCTTGTAGCTCAGATGTGTCTCTTGGAGGCAGCACATAATTGGGTTTCGATTTATAATCTAATCTGCCTCTGTGCCTTTTTCTTGGTGAGTTAAGTCCATTTACATTTAGGGTGATTATTGATGTATGAGGACTTCCTTTCATTCCTTCTTTGGTTTTCCAGTAGGACTCTGTCTCCATTGTTTCTTTGCCTTTTTGTGGCTGTCCATTCTTTCAGTGTGGTGTTATTCTATGATATCTCTTTCTGTTTCTTCTTTTATTATGTTTTATGTTTCAGTTCTGGATTTTTTTGGAGTGGTTACCCTTAAGTTTATGTGAAAGAAAGTTTGATATTTAGAGTATTCCATTGTCTTCAGCATGCCTACTTTCTCCATTCCCTTATGCCAGTTCAGACCTTACTCTCCCCCCCTTTTATGTTTTTGTTGTCACAAATTATCCCTATTTATGCTGGTTGAATAGCCTCCTTCAGTATTTCTTTAGTGCAGGTCGTGTGTTAGAAAATTCCCTCAGCTTCTGTATGTTTGAAAAGTTCTTAATTCTTCCATTATATCTAAAGGACATCTTTACTGGGTATATTATTCTTGGCTCAGAATTTCTCTCTTTCAATAGTTTGAATATGTGCTTCCACTCCCTCCTGGCTTGTAGAGTTTCTACTAAAAAATATGATGATAATCTAATGGGATTTCCTTTGTAGGTTACCATCTTGTTTTCCCTGGTTGCCTTGAGGATTCTTTCTTTGTCATTAATTTTTGACAGCTTCAATACCATATGCCTTGTGAAAAGCCTGCTGGGGTTGAGATAATTAGGTTTATTTGCTTCTTGCTTCTTAGATTCAAGGATCCAGTTCTTTCCACAAGTTTAGGAAGTTTTCATTGACTATTTGAATATGCGCTCCGTTCCCTTCTCCCTTTCTTCTCCTTCTGGTATGACTATTATTCTTATATTACTCTTTTTGATGGAGTCAGAAAGTTCTGTACAGTTTTTTCATTTCTTTTAACTTTAAGTATTTCTGTTCTTCAATCTTTGTCATTTCCAGATTTCTATCTTCTATGTCTCTGATTCTTTCCTCCATCTGGTCAGCTGTGTTACCTAAGCTGACTATTTCATTCTTTATTTCTTTTATTGAGTCTTAATCTCCAGAAATTCTATTTGGTTCTTTTTTAAAATTTCAATCTCTTTGGTAAAATGTTTCTTTTGTTCTTTGATTGTGATTCTGAGTTCATTAAACTTCCTGTCTGTGTTTTCTTGCATCTTGTTGAGTCCTTTCAGAACTGCAGTCTTGAATTCTCTGTCATTTAAATCACATATTTTCATGTCTTCGAGTTCATTTTCTGAAGACATTTCATATTCTTTCTGAGCTGTCTTGTTTCCTTGGTTATTCATGGCAGTTATTATTTCTCTTCCTAGGCATCTACAGAAGTGGGTTCTGCAATAGGTTGGTAGAAAGAGCTCTTTCCTTTTCTTTCCAGTAGGTGTTAGTAGAATGTTTAATTTTATCTCTCATTACAGCCTTTTGTTCTCTCTCACGTTGTGGTGTGATATTTTCTCTGCACTCTTCCAGCTTTTCACACAATGGGGGGATATCCTGGAAGGTGGGCTTCTCCTCTGTGAACAGGTTGCCTGGGTACAGAGCAGCACCTCCGTGGGGGAATGTGGAGAGCTTCTGAACTTCCAAAGCTCTTTCTTCTCTAGTTTCAGAGCTTGTGGGTTCCAGCGGCTCTGTTTACCCTTGCAAGGATCCATCCAGATAGGTGGGGACAAGGGCGGGGTGAGTTGTCAGAGGTGGCCCAGAGCAATGGCAGCGACCACCAGAACTGCCAGTCTTGTACCCAGTGCTCCCTCCCTTCCAACTGAACAGTTGGGCTGCAAGTCCATGGCTGTGGACTGCAGTTCTCAGAACAGCAAGTTCTCTTTTTTTGATCTGACACTGCTACCGTTCTGCTTCTAACACTAGGAGAGTACAGGTGGGGCAAGCTCTGAGAAGGTAGGAGGGAGTAGCTGGGCTCCATGCTTCAGCGTTCCATCCACTGCTCATTGTTAGGGCTTAAACCTCAATTTCACCTTTGTTCCCTCAGTCTTTGCTCTGAGGTCTCTGCTGTGAGCATTGGGTTCAGCTGTGTTATATGCTGATCCCTCAGGTGAGACTCTTGACCATAAGGAGAATGCTAGCAGTCCGAATTCTCCCCTCTCCCATGGCTGTGGTAGTTCTGGAATGCAGGGAACTCGGAGCTCCAAGCTCCAGTTTGCATCGCGCACCCACACAGCCCACGTCTCTGCACTTCCTGATTCCCTCCTCTCCCGCTCTCCCAATTTGCCCACCTATAGATGATTTCAGTTGCGCATCTCTTAGTCTTGCCTGTCTGCTGTGCAGGGGGTTCTTTGTGGAATTTTAGTGGTTCTATTTGTTGTAAATTCCAGGAGAGATTTCAAGAGGCTCACCTCACATCACCATTTCTATGACGTCATCTCTGGTAATTATTTTTTTAAAATAATTTTTAATTACAGTTGATATACAATATTATATTAGTTTCAGGTGTACAACATAGTGATCAAACATTTATAAAATTTATGAAATGATCACCCCAATAAATCTAGTACTCACTGACACCATACGTAGTTATTACAATATTAACTATATTCCCTATGCTGTACTTTACTTCCCTGTGACTATTTTGTAACTACCAATTTGCACATCTTGAACCCTTTGCCTTTCTTTACCTCCCTTAACCTCCCTACCATCAGGCTAACAACAAAATATTCTCTCTATTAGTTTGTTTCTGCTTTGTTTCCTAATTTACTTTGTTTTCTAGCTTCCATCGAATGAAATCATACGGTATTTGTCTTTCTCTGTCTGACTTATGATATTTCACTTATCATAATACCCTCTAGGTATATCCATGTTGTTGTGGATGGCAAGATATCATTCTTTTCTATGGCTGAGTAATATTCCATTTTATATATGTACCACTTCTTCTTTACCCATTCATCTATTGATAGACACTTAGGTTGCTTCCATATGGTGGTCATTGTAAATAATGCTGAAGTGAACATTTAGTTGCACATGTTTCTTCAAACTGGTGTTTTGGGTTTCTTCAGGTAAATACCCAGAAGTGGAATTACTGAGCTCTTCTTTGTCTCTTGTTACACTCTTTGTTAAAGTCTATTTTTTTCTGTTATAAGGATTGCTACCTCAGCTTTTTTTCTTTTGATTTCCATTTTAATGAGATAACATTTTCTATCCCTTTATTTTTAGTCTGTGTGAGTCTTCCAATCTGAAGTGAGTCTCGTGTAGACAGCAGGTGTAAGGATTTTGTTTTCTTATTCATTCAGTCTTCTTATGTCTTTTGATTGGAGCCTTTAAACCATTTACATTTAAAGTTATTGTTGATAGATAGGTAGTTATTGCTATTTTATTATTTAGATATACATCTTTTCATCTTAACAAAGTCCCTCTAAGATTCCTTGTAATACTAGTTTGGTAGTAATGAACTCCTTTAGTTTTTTCTTGTCTGGGAAGCTCTTTATCTGTCCCTCAATTCTAAATACCTTTCTGCATAGAATAATTTTTGTTGTAGGTCTTTGATTCTCATCACTTTGAATATTTCCTGCCAATCCCTTCTGGCCTGCAATACAATTGTTGAGAAATCAGCTCATAGTTTTGTGGGATCTTCCTTGGAGGTAGCTAACTGCTTTCCTCTTGCTGATTTTAAGATTTTTTCTTCATTTATAACCTTTGTCATTTTAATTATAATGTGTCTTGGTGTGAACCTCTTTGGGTTCATCTTGTTTGGGACTCTCAGCACTTCTTGGGCTTGTACGCCTCTTTCCTTTGCAAAATTAGGGAAGTTCTCTGTCATTATTTTTTCAAATACATTTTCAATTCCTTGCACATTCTTTTCTCCTCTGGTACCCCTATAATGCAAATGTTTTTATGCTTGATGTTGTCCTGAAAGCCCCTTAAACTATCTGCATTTCTTGGATTTTTTATTTTCTGTTCTGAGTGGATGATTTTTTGCTACTTTATCTTCTAAATCACTGATTTGATCCTCTGCTTCATCTAACCTACTCTTGATTCCCTGTAATGTATTCTTCATTTCTGTTTTTCTATTCTTTACTTCTGACTGTTTATTTTTTGTTTTCAATCTCCATTTTTATGTTTTCTATCTCTTTGTTGAAGTTCTCCCTGAGATCATTGAGCATCCTTACATCCAGTGTTTTGAACTCTGCATCTAGTAGATTGCTTGTTTGTTTGTTTTTTGTTGTTGTTGCTGTTCACTTCTTTTTCTGAAATTTTGTTGTTATTTCATTTGGGACTTTTTTTGTTTCTCCTCATTTGCTTGCCTCCTTTTGTTTGTTTCTGTGTATTTGGTAGAGCTTCTATGTCTCCCAGTCTTAGTACAGCACTCTTTATTTATTTATTTAATTAAAGTTATTTGGGCTGACAATTGGTAGTAAAGTTACATAGATTTCAGGTGTACAATTCTGTATCACATCATCTATGAATCACATCGTGTGTTCACCACCCAGAGTCAGTTCTCCTTCCATCACCATATATTTGATCCCCATTACCCTCATCTACAACCCCCCTTACCTTCTGGTAACCACTAAACTATTATCTGTGTCTACGAGTTTGTTTTCTCATTTGTTTGTCTTGTTCCTTTGTTGTTTTTGGTTCATATACCACATATCAGTGAAATCATACGGTTCTCTGCTTTTTTTGTCTGACTTACTTTGCTTAGCGTTATAATCTCAAGATCCATCCATGTTGTCACAAATGGTCCTATTTCATCTTTTCTTACCGCCAAATAGTATTCCACTGTGTACATATACCACAACTTCTTTATCCATTCATCTATCGAAGGACATTTTGGTTCTTTCCATGTCTTGGCCACCGTAAATAAAGCTGCAATGAACATTGGAGCACACGTTTCTTTATGTATAAATGTTTTCAGATTTTTTGGGTAGATACCCAGGAGAGGGATTGCTGGGTCATATGGTAATTCTATTCGAAATTTTTTGAGGAACCACCACACTGGCTTCCATAGCAGCAGCACCAGTCTGCATTCCCACCAGCAGTGTATGAGGGTTCCTTTCTCTACACAGCCTCTCCAAAACTTGTTACTATTTGTCTTGTTGATGATAGCCATTCTACCTGGGGTGAGGTGATATCTCATTGTGGTTTTTATTTGCATTTCTCTGATGATTAGTGATGTTGAGCATTTTTTCATATTTCTATTTGCCATTTATATGTCCTCTTTTGAGGAATGTCTCTTCAGGTCCTCTGCCCAGTTTTCAATTGGGTTGTTTGTTTTTTCCCATTGAGTTGCATAAGTTCCTTGTATATTTTGGGTATTAGCCCTTTATCGGAGGCACTGTTTGCAAAAATCTTCTCCCATTCAGTTGGTTGACTCTTTATTTTGCTGATGGATTTTTTTGCTGTGCAGAAGCTTTTAAGTTTGATATAGTCCCATTCATTTATTTTAGCTTTTACTTCCCTTGCCTTTGGAGCCAAATTCATAAAATGCTCTTTGAACTCAAGGTCCATAAGTTTAGTACCTAAGTTTTCTTCTATGCAGTTTATTGTTTCAGTACTTATGCTTAAGTCTTTGATCCATTTTGAATTAATTTTGGTACATGGTGAAAGATAGCAGTCCAGTTTCATTGTTTTGCACGTGGCTATCCAATTCTCCCAGCACCATTAATTGAAGAGGCTGTCTTTTCTCCATTGAATGTTTATGCTTCTTTGTCAAAAATTATCTGTCCATATTTATGTGATTTTATTTCTGGGTTTTCAATTATATTCCATTGTTCTATGTGTATTTTTTTTTGCCAATACCATCCTGTTTTGATTATTGTAGGCCTGTAGTACAAGCTAAAGTCAGGGAGTGGGATACCTCCAGCATTGTTCTTTTTTCTTAAGATTGCTTTGGCTATTCGGGATCTTTTGTGGTTCCAAACAAATCTGATGATTTTTTGTTCTATTTCTTTAAAAAATGCCATTGGGATTTTGATGGGGATTGCATTAAATCTGTATATTGCTTTGGGTAATATGGCCATTTTAACGATGTTGATTCCTCCAATCCACGAGAACAGGATGTCTTTCCATTTCTTTGTGTCTTCTTCAATTTCTTTCAAAAATGTCTTATAGTTTTCAACATATAAATCCTTCACATGCTTGGTTAAGTTTATTCCTAGCTATTTTATTCTTTTTACTGCAATTGCAAAAGGAATTTTTTTTTAAATTTCTTTTTCTGAGATTTCATTGTTAGTATATAGGAATGCAATGGACTTTTGTGTGTTGATTTTGTAGCCTGCAACTTTACTGTATTTGTTGATTGTTTCTAAAAGCTTTTTGGTGGAGTCTTCAGGGTTTTCTGTATATAGCATCATGTCATCTGCAAAGAGTGACAATTTAACTTCTTCATTTCCAATTTGGATGCCTTTTATTTCTTTCTTTTGCCTCATCGCTCTGCCAAGGACTTCCAACAGTATGTTGAAAAGCAGAGGTGATGGGGGACAGCCCTCTCGTGTTCCTGAACATAGAGCAAAGGACTTCAGTTTTTCACTGTTAATTATGAGATTAGCTAAGTCTTTGTCATATATGGCCTTTATTATGTTAAGTATTTTCCTTCTCTACCTATTTTATTAAGTGTTTTAATCATAAATGGATGTTGTATTTTGTCAAATGCTTATTCTGCATCAATGATATAATCATATGATTTTTGTTCTTTATTTTGTTTATGTAATGTATCACATTGATGGATTTGCGTGTGCTGTGCCCATCCTTGTGCCCTTGGAATGAATCCGACTTGCTGGCAATGAATAATCTTTTTAATGCATTATTGCATTCGATTTGCTTGAATTTTGTTTAGGATTTTTGCATCTTTATTCATCAGAGATATTGGTCTGTAGTTCTCTTTTTTTGGTCTGTTCTTACCAGGTTTTGGTATCAGAGTAATGTTGACCTCATAAAATGAATTAGGGAATACTGTCTCTTCAATTTTTTGGAAGAGTTTGACCAGGATTGGTATTAGATCCTCTTTGAGTGTTTGGTAGCATTCACTAGTGAATCCATCTGGTCCTGGACTTTTCCTATTGGGAAGTTTTTGGATGACTGATTCAATTTCGTTACAGATGACTGGTCCGTTTAGATTTTCCAGTTCTTCATGGTTCAGCCTAGGAAGGCTACATGTTTCTAAGAACCTTTCCATTTCTTCTAGGTTATTGAATTTTCTGGAACATAGTCCTTCATAGTATTCTTAGATGATCCTTTGTATTTCTGTGGTGTCCCCTTTTTCATTTCTGATTTGGATTGTTAGTGTTTTCTCTCTTTCTAAGTGGATCTAGCCAAGGGTTTGTCAATTTTGTTAATCTTTTTGAAGAACCAGCTCTTTGTCACATTAATTTTTTCTATTGTCTTTTTGTTCTCTATTTCATTTAGTTCCGCTCTGATTTTTATTATCTCCTTTCTTCTGCTGACCGTGGGTTTCATTTGTTTTCCTTTTTCTAGTTCTTTAAGGTGTAATGTAAGGTTATTTATTTGGAATTTTTCTTGTTTCTTGAGATAGCCGTGTAATGATATAAATTTCCATCTTAAAACTGCTTTAGCTGCATCCCAAATATTTTGGTAGGATGTTTTCTCATTCTCATTTGTTTCTATGTATCTTTTGATCTCTCCTCTAATTTCTTCTTTGACCCGGTGGTTCTTTAAGAGTATGTTGTTTAATCTCCAAGTATTCGTGGTTTTCCTGCTTTCTTTTTGCAGTTGATATCCAATTTCAAAGCCTTGTGATCAGAGAATATACTTGGTATAATTTCAATCTTCTTAAATTTGCTGAGGCTAGTTTTATGTCCTAGTATATGGTCTATCCTTAAGAATGTTCCATGTACCCTGGAAAAAAATGTACAGTCTGATTTTTTAAGAATGAAGTGCTCTATAAATGTCAATTATGTCCATTTCATCTAATATGTCATTTAGGGCTATTTCATTATTTATTTTCCATTTGGATGATCTATCCATAGCTGTCAATGATGTATTTAGGTCCCCTAGTATAATTCTGTTTCGGTCAATTTCTCTCTTTAGTTCTGTTAGTAGTCGCTTGATATATTTTGGTGCTCCCTGATAGGGGGCATAAATATTGATGACTGTTATGTCTTCTTGTTGTATAGTCCCCTTTACCAGTTTGAAATGTCCATCTTTGTCTCCTGTTTTTCACCCTGAAGTCTGTTTCATCTGATATCATTATGGCTACACCTGATTTACTCTGGATATCATTTGCTTGAAGTGTCAATTTCCACCCTTTCACTTAGAGTCTATGCTTGTCCTTTTAGCTCAGACGCGTCTCTTGGAGACAGCATATGGTTGGGTTTAATTTTTTGATCCAATCTGCTACTCTGTGCCTGTTTATTGCTGAGTTCAGACCATTTACATTTAGGGTTATTGTTGATATGTGAGGATTTCCTGTCATTCAATCTTTAGTTTTCTGGTAAGGCTGTGTCTCCATTGTTTCTTTGCCTTTTTGTTGTTGTCTATTATTTCTGTGTGGTGGTATTCTATGATTTTCCCCTCTGCTTCTTCTTTTATTACAGTATATATTTCAGTTCTGGATTTTTTTTGAGTGGTTACCCTTACGTTTAAGTAAAAGAAAGTTTGACATTTAGAGTGTTCCATTTTCTTCAGCATGCTTACTTTATCCATTCTCATGTTCTGATTCAGGCCTTTACTCTCCCCCTTTTTATGTTTTGGTTGCCACAAATTGTCTCTGTTGATGGTGATCGAATAGCCTCCTTTAGTATTTCTTGTAGTGCAGGTTGTGTATTGGTAAATTCCCTCAGCTTCTGTATGTCTGGAAAGGTCTTTATTCCTCCTTCATATCTAAAGGATATCTTTGCTGGGTATATTATTCTTGGTTCATAATTTCTTTCTTTCAATAGTTTGAATATTTGGTTCTACTTCCTCCTGGCTTGTAGAGTTTCTGCTGAAAAATCTGATGATAATCTAGTGGGCTTTCCTTTGTAAGTTACTGTCTTCTTTTTCCTGGCTGCCTTGAGGATTCCTCTTTGTCGTTGATTTTTGACAGCTTCAATACAATGTGCCTTGGAGAAGGTCTATTGGGGTGGAGGTAATTAGGTGTTCTATTTGATTCTTGGATTTGAGGATCCAGTTTTTTCCACAAGTTTGGGAAGTTCTCATCTACTATTTGTTTGAATATACTCTCTGTTCCCTTCTCCCTTTCTTCCCCCTCTGGTATGCCCATTATTGTTATGTTATTCTTTCTGACGGAGTCAGAAATTTCTTGTATAGTTCTTTCATTTCTTTTAAGTCTCAAGTCTCTTTCTTCTTCCATCTGTGTCATTTCTAGGTTTCTATCTTCGATGTCACTGATTCTTTCCTCCATCTGTTCAACTCTACTATCTAAGCTGGCTATTTCATTCTTAATTTCTTCTATTGAATTCTTAATCTCCAGAAATTCTATTTGGTTCCTTTTGAAAATTTCAATCTCTTAGGTAAAATGTTCATGTTGTTTGTTGATTGTGTTTCTGGGTTCATTAAACTTTCTTTCTGTGTTTTCTTGCATCTGATTGAGTTTTTTCAGAACTGTAGTCTTGAATTCTCTGTCATTTAAGTCACATATTTCCATATCTTTAAGTTCATTTTCTGGAGACTTTTCACTTTCTTTCTGAGCTGTCTTGTTGCCTTGGTTATTCATGGTAATTAATGATTTATTATTTTTCTTCCTAAACATCTACAGGAGTGGGTTCTGCAATAAGTTAATAGGAAGAGGTCTTTATTTTGTTTTCTAGTTTGTGTTGGTAGAATATTTTATTTTCTCTCTAACTGCAGCCTTTTTTGTTTCTCTCACTGTGTAGTATTGTGTTTTCTCTACTATTCCTGTTTCTTACACAATGGGGGGATTCCCTGGAATGTGGGCTTCTCCTCTGTTAACAGTTTGCCTGGGTCACAGGGCACCACGTCCTTGTTGGGATGCGGAGAGCTTTTGAAGTTCTAAACTCTTTCTGCACCAGATTCAATGCCTGTGTATTTTAACCATTCTGTTTATTGCTGCAGGGATCCGCCCAGATAGGTGGGGACAGGGTGGAGTGGGTTGTGAGAGGTGGTCCAGAGCAATGGCAGCGACCACCACCACAGCCAGTCCTGCTTCCACAGCTCCCTCCCCTTTGCCGGAATTAGTTGGGCTGCGAATCTGTGTCTGCAGACCACAGTTCTCAGAACTGCAAATATACTGTTTTTTTGATCTGATGCTGCTTCCTTTCCACTTGTAGCACTGGGCAGGTGGTGGCGGGGCAAACTGGGACTGTTGGGAGGGGGCAGCTAGTCTCAGTGCCGACTGCTTCCGTTCTCTGTGGGGCCTTAAACCTTTTTTTTTCAGCCTTCTTCCCTCAGTCGTTGCTCCAGGGTCTCTGCCGTGAGCCGTGGGTTCAGCTGTGTTTTATGCTGTCCCCTCAGACCTGTGGGCCATAAGCAGAGCCCTAGTAGTCCGAGTTCTTCCCTCTCCCACAGCTGCAGTAGTTCCAGGATGAAGTGATCTCAGAGCACTGAGCTAGGTCTGCGTCCTGCACCTGTGTCGCTCTGTCTCTGCACTTCTCCCTTCCCTCCTCCCCTCCTCTCGCAATTTTGTCACCTTTAGGTGAATTCAGAGGTAAGACCGTTTGTCTCGTCTGTCTGCTGTGCAGGGAGTCCTTTGTGGAGTTAAAGTTGTTGGATTTGTTGTAAATTCCAGGGGAGATTTCCAGAGGTTCACCTCACGCTGCCATTTTGTTGATGTTCCTTAGAGCACTCTTATGTAGTTGGTGTCCTATGGGGCTCAGTGACACAGTCTCCCTGGTCTCCTGACCTGGGTGCTACTGCTATGTCCCTTGTGTGGGATGCATGTGCCCTCCTATTGTAGTTGAGCCTTTATGGCTCTTTGCACATCAATGGGAGGGATTGACCCTCAGGTTGATTGGTTGTGAGGACTGGCCCTAACTACAGGGGAGGAGGTATTGTGCAGGATCTGATTCTATGGAGCAAGATTCTCTTTAGCAGGGCTCTAGTGCCTGTCAAGTTTGCCCTTTGGTTATGTCATTTGTGGAGGTGGTTGGGTCGTGCTCTAGTGTGGTCTGAAGCTTTCCACTGGGTATGATAGTTCTGGGGTCTCTTGGAAGGGGCTCTGGTGCAGGACAAAATCAGCCATTGCCTATGCCTTGCCGAGGGCCACTTGGTATGTGTGACAAATTGTTCTGCAGATGGTTGCCACTTGTGCTGGCCTTGGATGTGCCTGGGAGAGGGTAAGCTGTGAACTAAGGCCAGCTGCCACTAGTGCTTGGCTTGTGGCTGCTTAGCAAGAGGTACAGGGCATGCTGAGGCCACATGATATTTCTTTGTGGTGTTTGAGCCTTTGACGGATTTTAGGAAATTCCACAGCATGAGCCATGACAGATCTTTTGTATAGAAAAGCCTCTGGAAGTGGCTTGAGAGCCTGCAAGTTGGGTGGAGCGCAGTCTGGAATCACCAGGGTGGGACGAATGATGATAGCTAAGTTGATGAAGATTCAGATGTGGCACCCACTTGGGTCTGCATGCTGGGTCGGGGCAGGGTCTAACAAAGGAATAATAGCTTCTGCCAGCACATCTTTGTGGGAGAAACCTGCCCCTTCAGCACTTGCCCTAAAGTCAGACAATTCAGTTCCTTTTTGTACGACCCTGTTGCTTTTCGAGCTGTTGCCCCAGCACTGGAGCTCAGAGTGAGTGAGTCCATTAGTAAGTAAGTCCATATGCAGGCTATTTAAGAGAAATGCCTGGGACTCCAGCAGCCCTGCATCTCACTCAGCCACAATCTCTGCTGATTTTCATAGCCAGAAGTTTGAGGACTTTTCTCCTTGGCAGGGAACCCTGGGTTGGGGACCCTGGTTGGGACTGGGACACCTGATTCCTCAGGGGGGACCTGTACAGCTGAGATATCCCTCCTGATTATTGACCCCTATGTGTGTGTGTTACTAGCCGTTCTGCATCTCTACCCCTCCTACCTGTCCTAAGGTGAATTCTTCTGTACGTCCTTAGTTGTAGGGCTTCTGTTCAGCTAGACTTCAGGTGATTCTCAATGATGGTTGTTCTGTAGTTTAGTTGTAATTTTGATGTGGTAGTGAGAAGAAGCTACCACAGCATTTTCCTTCTTGCCCATCTTGACCAGAAGCCTAGGCTGGTAATCCTTGATAAATGCCTAGATGGAAAGAGAACATAATTGAAGCAATTTATGATTTTCATAAATACAAATTCTTACAGTATCAGAAGGATTAGTTTGCATTATTTTGATGGCTGACTCTAATGAGAAATTTTAATTTCTTTAAGTATTTGACTATTGCCATGAACATTGTTTTTACTTAATTAAAAATCTTAAATATGCTTCGGGAAAATGCATGAGGTTTTTATGCTAAAAAATGTCTTAGATTAACCTGAATTATTACTCCTACATAGGACTGAAGAGAATCTATCACCTTAGGCAGGGAGCTGATCTCATGTTGAAGTTAGAGCTGAACAAGGTTTTACAAAATGAAATTTTTAACAAGGAAAGACATTCAACAATTTGAATAAAATCCAAAATGCTTTCCGATTTCAAATAATGCTTACAAGTTAGTTGACCTAAATGAAAAAGGCATACAGGCTACCTTCATTTGAATTATTCACGGATTGAGTCGAGAGAAAGGACAGTGAGGCTTCCTGAGCAGAGAGGCCCTATTTCAGTAATATTTGCTCACCTGAACCCTTAGCCTATATTTTCAAGGCTTTTGATTTTCCTTTATCCTACCTATGCTGTTTAATTTCTTCTGAGATTGTGATCTCTGTTATGGATTATTTTAAATCATTCTGCAAAATAAAATTCTTTTTCATATTACCAACATTTTCTTTTTCAAGGAGTAAGATAAGGAATATGTGGAATGCCTGAAAATTGGATCATTAAAAGCTAACAGTGAAGCTTTTCAATGATCTGCTGTCTTCTATTATTGTGATGGGAATCCTGCCTTCTCTACCACTTACAGCCAACTGTGCCCTTGGCTGATTAGTTTGCTCAGCTTGTTTCCTCTTGTTCAGAACATGGGCATGTATTTTCTTCTTCACTTGTGCCAGTTATACCGAGTGTGAAAGAGTCACAAATGTTCTCTCTTCCTTTTCTGTTGCCATAATCTATCTGTGCTAAGAGTCTTTTATTATTATTATTATTATTATTATTATTATTATTACTAGTATATATCAGTGAAGCAAAAGCATCACAATAGTCTCTCCACCCCCTCCCCCTGAAAAAAAAACTATGGAAAGTTTTGTCATAAAATTCATGCATGAATCAAGAGTAATCCTAATCTCAGAGTGAGGAGAACATAGAGTATTAAAATGTGATGTGACTTGAAAAGTTCATTTCTAAACTGGAAATGAAGAGTCAGTAGAAAGAAAATGATTATTTACTGTAAAATTACTAAGTGTGCTAATTATTATCCTGGATCTTTGTATAATCACTTTTAATAATAAAAAATGTCCAGTAATGTAGGCAGTATTTTCTGCATATTTTATTTTAAGACATCTTAGCTCATTTAGTGAATTTAGATAATTTTCTGGAGGTAAAATATAACAGTATTTCTATGTACCAAACACTTAGAGTTCTTTTCTTTTGAGCTTTATTTTTAGTGTTTATATCTCAGTAAGACTATTATTTGGTTTTGGTCATTGTTCTATTTGTGCGTCCTCTGCTCAAAGAATTTTTGTGAGTTAATATTTGGGACTTGTCTTCACAGCCAGTTTATCACACACAAGAAAAAGTCTTTCTGTGTTTTGATAGTTTTGTTGTTATTTGTACCTTTGCTCAGTTTTGCATTTTACTGCTGTTCTGTCTTTTTCAGTTAGAGGAAATATGAGGTTGGATAATTAAGTTTGTGAACTCATCCTATAAAAGTTGCTACATACCTCATTGCTGAATATCACTATGGTCACCTTCGAAGTACTCACTTTGGGAAACTATGCACCAACGCTAGCACCTAGTCCACCCTTGAAAACAATTTTGGAACTCTTTTTCTGGAATGGCCATTAGAGCTGTCATCATATTACATTTGATGTCCTGAATGTCATCAAAATGTGTCCCTTTCAAAAGTTCCTTTATCTTTGGGTAAAGAAAGAAGTCATTGGGGGTCAGATAAGGTGAGTAGGGAGGGTGTTCCAATACAGTTATTTGTTTACTGGCTAAAAATGCCATCACAGACAGTGCCGTGTGAGCTGGTGCATTGTCGTGATGCAAGAGACATGATTTGTTGGCAAAAAGTTCCCGTTGTCTAACTTTTTCATGCAGCCTTTTCAGCACTTCCAAATAGTAAACTTGGTTAACTGTCCAGTTGGTACAAATTCATAACGAATAATCCCTCTCATATCAAAAATGATTAGCAACATCATTGCAACAGTTTCGCAAACTTAATTGTGAGAACTTGTTTTCTTTTTTCTATGATATAAATTACAAAACTGTCTTTTTCTATATTTATCACTTATCTTTTTTGTTTATAAAGTTTTCCACCATGTAGAATTTTTAAAAATCAGACGATCATTTTAATAAATTTTTGTTTGTTTTTATGGCACTGGCTTTTTTAAAAAAATTAAATTTACTGAGGTGACAATGGTTAGTAAAATTATATAGGTTTCAAGTGTATAATTCTGTAATACATCAGCTATATATCACAGTGTGTGTTCACCACCCAGAGTCAGTTCTCCTTCCATCACCATATATTTGACTCCTTTTACGTTCTTCTACCATCCCCCCTCCATTCTTACTTTATAGTAACCACTAAACTGTTATCTGTGTCTATGAGTTTTTGTTTCTTTATTTGTTTGTCTTGTTCCTTTGTTGCCTTCAGTTTTATATCCCACATATGAGTGAAGTCTGCTCTGGCTTTTGTGATAATGAATTGAATTGAATTGTCATATTTGAAATGATGATCCCCATTCTGGGATTTTTCAAAAAAATTCTACCATTGCTCTTCTTGTACTTTTCCTTTCTTCAGAATCTTAATCTCTTTATAACTTATTTTGGTGTAAAAAATATGGTAGAGATATGTTGTGGATGGAATTGTGTCCTCCTAAAATTCATGTTGACATCCTAACCCACAGTAGCTCAGAATCTGACTTTATTTGGAAATAGAGTTACTAAAGATGTAATAGTTAAAACGAGGTCATACTGGGGTAGAGTGGGCCCCTAATCCAATATAACTGGTGTTTTTATAATAAGGGAAAATGTAGACACACACACACACACACACACACACACACACACACACACACACACACAATGTCATGTGAAGATTGGAGTTTTGGTGTTACAAGCCAAGGAACTACCCAAAGCTAGGAGAGAGGGCTGGAATAGATCCTCTCCTGGAGCCTTTAGGTGGAGCATGATCCTGCTGATGCCTTGGTTTTCGACTTCTAGCCTCCAGAATATGAGGAAATAAATTTCTGTTTTATAAACCACTCAGTTTGTGGCACTTTATTATAGCAGCCCTAGCAAACTAATACAGAACACAAATGAATTTTTTCCACTCGGTTATCCAGTTATCCCAACACCAATAACCATCACAGACCATTGATTCATAAAGCCACTTAGTATATTTAGAAATATACTAAATTCCTGTACATATGTGAGTTGACTTCTATAATTTCTAGTCTGTGCCATTTTCTAGTCACACACAGATAATCCATCATAAGCATGGGTTATGGCTGCTTTGTGATGTACTTTGGCAAAAAATTTTAAAGTATGTTTTGGGGTCTTTTTGTTTGATAATTTTTCCATATAAGTTTTAGAATTTTCTTTTTCTTCATTGTTCTTAAATATTGTTATAATGTTTCTAGATGTGTGCTGTTTATTCCCTTTACATTTTCTCTTTGGCAAATTATGGGCTCTCAATCTAATTCTTTTGTTATATATGCCATAGTTTTCATTAATGACTTGTAGGATATTATCTGGAGAAATGGACCCAGCAATAGCATGCACTCTGAAGTCTCATTTTTCTAATACAGACATAAAATGAAAGTAGGAAGTATCGAGTTAGACATGGTTGAGAATGAATGTACCTCCATTGCTTAACTGCTGTGTTACCTGAAGCCATTTACTGACCTCTCTGTAGAATGGGCTTAATTATGCCTTGTGGTGTCATTGTGGGATCTGGAAAGGGCCTCTAGCAGTGCCCTGCACAGGTGACCTCAGAAGAAAAAACCTGTGGCCCTCACACACTATGCCATGGATGTTCCTGAGCTTTAGAATTCCTGGCCTTCCCTCTTGGAACCAGAGACAGGGACCTGCTCCTGTCCGCAGCAGGAGCTGGCTTGTGGGTGGAGAGACCAGCCATTTTCGGTATCAGCCTTCGGCAAAGGTTGTTATTTTTCCTGTCATGTTTGTTGGGGTCCAGCTCAAGTTTGTTTTTCTTGCAGAAAGGCAGGAAGCCCAATTTGGAACACACACAACTCACATGTCATCGATGATGACTTGGCCCAGTGTTTGGCATTGGCTCCCTGACAGTTAAAAGGCACAGGGTGGGCAAGCCCCAGCAGCCAGCACTGAGGAACAAGGAAAAGGAGGGAGAATGCAAGATTCTTATCTGTGCAGGCCTTGCAGGCCTCTCCATTCTTTGCCCCTGCTCACTCCTCCCTCAAGGGACTTCTGGCTTCAGCTCACACAACGGCCTGCTTGGAGGGGCCCCGCTGTTCAGTGGCCACCTCCACTTTCTGTCCACCTCTTCCTCTTACTGAATGTGTGAGGAAGCATCCCACCCTAAGGAGGGGAAAGTCTGAATCAGCAGAGATCCATGCAGCAGCCCTGTGGAAGGCAAAAGCAGGAAGAGGGAGAAAGAGCATTTTCCATTTTGGACAATCATGGGGTTATTTGAGGAAAGCTTGGTGTTTTTCCACCCAGACTTGAGTAGTGTTGGGAGTCACCATATATAAGTTTTTACTGCCTTTAAGTATTGGGATGTTCCATGGAATGATGTGCTCTTGAATGTATGTGTGGGTGCTTGATGAATGTTGTCCAGTAAGTCCTATTGTGTAAAGAGCCTGCACATTCTGAAGACCGAATCACATGTTAGTGAAGGAGCACACTCATTCCACAGAAATTTGACTGGGTAAAATTGGAAATTAAAATATACATATATATACATATATAAACAATAATATTTCTAAAATATGATCTTATGTACTCAACAACTAAGGCTTCCTCAGTCAAAATAAAAACAAATATTTTGGGGAATCAGTGTTACTTTGAGACTATTTTGCCCCTTGACACATCAGTTTTGTCATCTGTAAGATAATTAACAGTGGGGCTTAATTTGCAGGTATTGAAAGGATTCAGAGAGACCGCGCTTAGCATAATTCTGAACACCTAGTAGTCTTTCCCCAAATGACAGCTGCTTTTATGATTCCTATGGACACATCCCTTCTTAAAAAATGTGATGGTGGTTGTCCACAGAAATAGGAGTCATGGCTTGAAAGCTATCTTTGAAACATTACACTTTATCTAGTGGTATAATATTAGCACATTAAACATTCAAAAACATTTGTTGAATGTTGAACTAATACTTTTATAATCGTTCATTTTCTGCGTATTTTACCTTTCTACTACACAATAAAGCAGAAATCTTGTTTTCCATTTCCTCGAGGTAAAATATATCTTTCATGTTACATTTTTGATGCATTGAAGTTCCTTTTTAGATGTATTGTGTACGACGTATGATCAAACAATAAAATGAATGTTTAAATTACAAAAATGTATTACAGTAAAAAACACCTTGCCATTAATCCCCCTCAAAATACTCCCCCTCACTTCAAACACACTTATTCCATTGTTCCTGCCACTTTCTGAAACAGTTCTGGGAGTTCTTTTTAGTAAGTATCTTAAGTTGTGCTATCATGGCTGCCTCGATGTCCTGAATCATTTTGACTTTGGGGAAGAGCCAGAAGTTGCACAGTGCCAGATCCAATGAATAAAGTAGACGAAGATAAACCATATTGCTTTTATTTGACAGAAACTGCCATATACCAGGAGGAATGTGTGACACGGAGCCTTTCCGTTGTGATGACAAAATACAGTGAATGCTAGTGCCATCCAACGGAAAAGCAGGGATCTTCAATACAAGAACTGGTTCATAGAACTTTGGTAACTGTGTGACAAGTATCAACTTGTTCCGTGCAGTCAATTAGGTGTGAGATACAGTTGAGAGAAGGTGTGTTTTAAAGTGTGTTGTAAACCGTCCTCCATCATGACAACGCCGTGTGTCACGTGTCGCTTCTAGTATTAGGCAATTTCTGTCAGATAAAAGCATTACAGTGGGTCCTCATCCACCTTATTCACTGGATTTAACATTGTGAGATTTCTGGCTCTTCCCCAAAGTCAAAATGATTCAGGACGTCGAGGCAGCCATGACAGCGCAACTAAAGATACTCACTAAAGAGGACTTCCAGAACTGCTTCAGAAAATGTCAAGAATGATGAGATAAGTGTATTTGAACAAAGGGGGCATATTTTGAGGGGGATTAATGACAATGTGTCTTTTACTGTAATAATTTTTTTATTTAAACATTCATCGTATTGTTTGATCACATCTCATACATGATCCCTGCTATTCTTTAATGTGTTTCACTTGCTTATCATGCCCTTCACAAATCACATGCCAGATGTGGCAGATCACATGTCCTAAGACAGACGCAGCAATGTCTCCCATCTCATAGACTCTGCAATGTGACCTTGTCACTCCCCATCAAGAGATGATGTCTCTTCCATGCCTTGAATCTGCGCTGACCCTGTGACTGCTTTCATTATTATATAGCAGTGGAAGTCATATTCTGGGACTGCAAATCCAAGCATGAAGAAGGACTGACAGTTTCTGTCTTTCTATTCTTGGAAGTCCTGATGGAAGTCTAGTAGATAGAGTCTGGCTGCTAAGGAGACCCTGTAAAGAGGCCACATGGAGTGGAAGAGGTACTGAAATTGTATATAAAGTGAAGTCCAGTTCCAAATCCCAGCTGAGCCCAAACTCTAGCTAACCAGCTAGGCAAAGGAATCCACATGGCATGACCACAGGCAAGACCAGCAGAAAAACCACCTGGCCTAGTCCAGGTTGCAGAATCATGAGAAAATAAATGGTTGTTATTTTAAGCTACTAATTCAATAGTTTATTTTAAGATACTAAGTTTTGGGTATTTTGTTATGCTCAATAGATAATCAAAACACCAGGTAAACTAATGTTGAATCTTGATTGCATAATCTTCAAATGTTTAATGAGAATGGTATGCAATAATTTTTTTCATTCATATAATTTCTGTTTATAAGTATGATCTTGTGAAGAATGTATACTTGATAATTTTATAAGTATTGTGTTTTTCTAGATATACCAATTAGATCTCTATTTTTTGCATTTTAATTCTCCATTTCTTTTTCCTGGTCATTTTGAGAGTTTTTAATGATTGTTTCCTCTACTTAAATTATTTGGGAAATTTAATATCTTTAATCTCCCTCAAAGTAGAAGATAAAATTTCTTTGCAATTCTCCACAGAAATTGGAAGAAATTTGACCTATTAACTTAATAAATGTTTCATTTATAATTTTGATGAAAATATTTATATAAAAAAGCTTAAAAAGCATATGAAATTGTTTTGTGCTCCCAAGAAACAAAATAAATATAAATGCAGCATAAAATAAGAATCATCATTGTTTCCTTTCTTTTATTTTTTTTTGTAATTGTAAAATACACATAACATAAAATTTATGGTTTTAACTATTATTTTAGTGTGCAGTTCAGGGGCATTATGTACCTCACATATCTGTGCAACCATCACCATGATCCATCTCCAGAACTTTTTCACCATCCCAAAATGAAACTCTGTACCTATTAAACAATGATTCCCTGTTCTCTCTCCCCAGCTGCTGGCAACTATTATTCTACCTTCTGTCTCTGTGAAATTGACTACTCTAGGTATTCATATTAGTGGAATCATATAGTATTTGTCCTTTTGTGTTTAGCTTATTTCACTTATCATAACGTCCTCAATGTTCATTCATGTTCTAGCATGTGTAAGAATTTCCTTCCATTTAAAGGCTGAATAACATTCTATTGTATGTCTCTACCTACAATTTATTTGTTGGGTCCTGTGTGGCTTCCACCTTTTGGCTATTGGAATAATTCTGCTATGAACATGGGAGTACAAATATCTCTTTGAGCCCCTGCTTTCAATTCTTTTCTCTTTAAAAAAAATATTTTATTAAGGTATAACTGACAAATAAAATTGTGTATATTTCTTGTTTTCCTCATTTAAGAAAAAGAATTTTATACTTGGTTTCTTCTTTTCATTGAACTCTCATTGGGATTTTTTTTTTTTGTATCAACACATAGTTTATTTTATTGTGCATTATAAAGGTAAGATATTTAAGTCATAGGGGTTAAATTCAAGTAAGCTTATTTTTAAAAGTTTTTTAAATCAGTAAGTTGCTGTGTGACTCTGGATACTTTACTTTTTGGTGATTCAGTTTCCTCAAATACAATGTTGGATGGCAATACCTAAGTGTGTTTTGTGGTTAGGACTCAATGAGGTGATGTGTATAAAGGGCCTGGCACACAATTATAGTACTCAGTCAAGGTGAAGTTCCCTTTCATTTCCACCCCCAAGCTGATGGAGGTACAATTGACAAAACAAAAACTGTGTATGTTTAAGGTAAGCAAACTGATGTTTCCATATATTATGCATTGTGAAATAATCACCACCATCAAGCTAATTAAGATATCCATCACTTCACATAGTTACTTTTTCTGGTGTGTGTTTAGTGAGAACACTTAAGATCTACCTTCCTAGCAAATTTAAAGTATACGATGGAGTATTGTTAACTATAGTCACATTGCTGTACATTAGATCTCTAGAACTTACTCATCTTATAACTAAAACTTTGTATTCCTTGACCAACGTCTTCCCATTTAACCAATATCACCCCTCAGCCCCTGGTAACCTCCATTCAACGCTTGGTTTCTTTAAGTTTGACTATTTTAGATTCCAGATATAAGTGAGATCATGAAATATTTTTTTCCCATGTCTAGTTTATTTCACTTAGCACAATGTTCTCTGGGTTCATCCATGTTTTTGCAAATGGCAGAATTTTCTTCTTTTTTAAGGCTGAATAATATTCTAGTGGGGTGTGTGTGTGTGTGTGTGTGTGTGTGTGTGTGTAGTATATATATGCTTTATTGCCTATTTTATATATATGATATCTATCACATTTTCTTTATCCATTCATCTATCAATGGACATTTAGGTTGTTTCTATATCTTGGTTATTATGAATAATACTGCAATGGACATGGGAGTATGAATAACTCTTTGAAATACTGATTTCATTTCCTTTGGATATATACCCAGAAGTAGTATAATTGGATCATATGGTAGCTCTATTTTTAATTTCTTGAGGAACCTTTTATACTGTTTTCCTTAGTGGCTGTACCATTTCACATACCCCCCCCCCCCAACAGTGCACAAGGGTTCCCTTTTCTCCACATTCTTGCCAACACTTGTTATCCTTTGTCTTCTTAATAATAGCCATTATAACAAGTATGAGGTGACATTGTGGTTTTGATGTGCATTTTTCTGATGATTAGTGATGTTGAACACATTCTTATATACCTGTTGGCCCTTAGTATGTCCTCTTTTGTGAAATGTCTATTCAGGTCTTGTCCATTTAAAAAATCAGGTCATTTATTTATTTTTGCTATTGAGCTATTAATTCTTATATATGAATTCCTTATATATTTTGGATGTTAACTGCTTGTTAGATATCTGGTTTGCAAATATTTTCTCCCATTCTTTAGGTCACCTTTTTACTCTGTTGATTGTTTCCTTTGCTGGGCAAAAGCTTTTTAGTTTGATGTAATTCCATAGGTGTATTTTTGCTATTGTTTCCTGTGCTTTTGGTGTCATATCCAAAAAATCGTTGCCCAGACCAATGTCAAGAAGATTTTTCCCTATGTTTTCTTTTAGCACTTTTATTGTTTTAGGTCTTATGTTTAAGTTTATCCATTTTGAGTTGATTTTTGTCTGTAGGCAGAAAAAAAGTAAGACATTAATAACTAACATTTGTGTTAAAGTTACTTCTCCCTAAGTAAGATAAGTAAGTTCATAAATGATTGTAAGGTTAGAATCTAGGATCTTGTAGTATCTCATTAAAAACTCATAATGTCTATAATTAAAGAGTAAAAACTACAGCAACATATATATGTATATATATTGCTTATATATACATATATATGCGTATGTGTATACACACACGCACACACACACACACACACACATATATATTTAGTAGGTTTTTGCAAATTATTTCTAGGTCAGGAGGCACCTGACTATTTTGCTGTCTCATACATCTCTTCAGTCTTTTTACTGGAATGGATATACATCTAGAGAATATATAATTTCTAAATTATAGGTCAGATTTTCCTGATTCTTTGCATATCCAGTAATTTTTTATTGTATGCTCAGTATTAAGGCTGATATGTTCAGCGATGTTAGATTATGTCATCTTCCCTTAAAAAGTGTTGAGTTTTATTCTAGCGAGTAGTTGACTTATTAGTGGGTTCTCTTGATCCTACCAGTTGCATCTATTTCTGTTTTGTCCTTAGTCCTAGGGTCACCCTTATTTTAGGTCATATTCTTTACTCAGAAGGCATGGTTTTCCTGGGTCTGAGTCAAATGCTTGCTGTGCTAGCAGTCTCTCCCCTCCAAATGGGTAGGAATCCAACATCTCCCAGCCCTGAGTGACCTGGGGATCTCTATGGAGCTAGCAGCCCACAGCAGCTCTTCTCTGTAGAGCCTATTAGAATCTGCTAATATTCTAATAGTGCAGCCCAGCCTTTAGCCCAGGACCATAGGGTGCACTCACTCAGATGTCTACCATCCCCTGTCCTTGGTACCTTTCCCCACAAATTCCAGCTGTTTCACCTGAGCTCCAATATCTGCTTACACGAGTCCTGCTTGGGTTCTGCTTCCCAAGCAGATGTGCTGCCATCTGGAGTGTGTACCTAGGCTGAAAGCCAGGCTGAATCAGGCTCATTTTGAGTATTTCCCTTTTTTCTAGGATTACCACCTTCTGCTTCCTGTTGTCAAATGCTTAGAAACATTTGCTTTATATATTGAGTACAGTTTTATAGTCCTCTACAATGGGAGGCTAGGGCTGGTGTAAGTTACTCCATCAGGGTTGGAAACTGAAGTCTGAATTTTGGAAGAAGCAGTAAAGTTTTTAGAATAGGATCACTCCAGTTTAATTCAATTATATGGTGTACACGATTTTACAATATTTCATACAATTTTTTATCTTCTGTTTATATAACATGATAGCCTTTTATAGCCTGAAAGAATTTTTTTTAAATTTATTGGGGTGACATTTGTTAGTGAAATTACATAGATTTCAGGTGTGCAGTTCTGTATTACATCATCTGTAAATCCCATTGTGTGTTCACCACCCAGAGTCAGTTCTCATTCCGTCACCATATATTTGATGCCCCTTACCCTCATCTCCCACCCCCCACCCCTTACCCTCTGGTAACCACTAAATTATTGTCTGTGTCTATGAGTTTTTGTTTCTCATTTGTTTGTCTTGTTCTTTTGTTGTTTTTAGTTTATATACCACATATCAGTGAAATCATAGGGTTCTCTGCTTTTCCTGTCTGACTTATTTCACTTAGCATTATACTCTCAAGATCCATCCATGTTGTCACAAATGTTCTTATATCATCTTTTCTTACTGCTGAATAGTATTCCATTGTGTATATATACCACAACTTCTTTATCCATTCATCTATAGAAGGACATTTTGGTTATTTCCATGTCTTGGCCACTGTAAACAAAGCTGCAATCAACATTGGAGCACATGTGTCTTTATGCATAAATGTTTTCAGATTTTCTGGGTAGATACCCAGGAGAGGGATTGCTGGGTCATATGGTAATTCTATTGGTAATTTTTTGAGGAACCTCTACACTGCCTTCTGTAACGACTGCATCAGTCTGCATTTCCAACAGTGTATGAGGATACCTTTTTCTCCACAGCCTCTTCAACACTTGTTACTATTTGTCTTATTGATGGTAGCCATTCTGACTGGGGTGAGGTGATATCTCATTCTGGTTTTTATTTGCATTTCTCTGATGATTAGTGATGTTGAGCATTTTTTCATATGTCTATTTGCCATTTATATGTCCTCTTTGGAGGAATGTCTCTTCAGGTCCTCTGCCCATTTTTCAGTTGGGTTGTTTGCTTTTTTGTTGTTGAGTTTCATGAGTTCCTTGTATATTTTGGATATTATCCCCTTATCAGAGGCACTGTTTGCAAAAATATTCTCCCATTCAGTTGGTTGACTCCTTTATTTTGTCGATGGTTTCTGTCGCTGTGCAGAAGCTTTTAAGTTTCATAAACTCCCATTCGTTTATTTTAGCTTTTACTTCCCTTGCCTTTGGAGCCAAATTCATAAAATGCTCTTTGAACCCAAGGTCCATAAGTTTAGTACCTATGTTTTCTTCTATGCAGTTTATTGTGTCAGGTCTTATGCTTAAGTCTTTGATCCATTTTGAATTAATTTTGGTACATGGTGACAGATAGCAGTCCAGTTTCATTCTTTTGCACGTGGCTATCCAATTCTCCCAGCACCATTTATTGAAGACGCTGTCTTTCCTCCATTGTATGTTTTTTCCTTCTTTGTCAAAAATTATCTGTCCATATTATGTGGTTTTATTTCTGGGTTCTCACTTCTACTCCATTAGTCTATGTGTCTGTTTTTCTGCCAATACCATGCTGCTTTAACTATTGTAGGCCTGTAGTACAAGCTAAAGTCAGGGAGTGGGATACCTCCAGGTTTGTTCTTTTTTGTTAAGATTGCTTTGGCTATTCGGGATCTTTTGTGGTTCCAAAGAAGTCTGATGATTTTTTGTTCTATTTCTTTAAAAAATGCCACTGGGATTTTGATGGGGATTGCATTAAACTTGTATATTTCTTTGGGTAATATGGCCATTTTAACTATGTTGATTCTTTCAATCCATGTGCATGGAATGTCTTTCCATTTCTTTGTGTCATCTTCAATTGCTTTAAAAAATGTCTTATAGTTTTCAGCATATAGGTCCTTCACATCCTTGGTTAAGTTTATTCCTAGGTATTTTATTCTTTTTGCTGCAATTGCAAAAGGAATTGTTTTTTGTATCTCTTTTTCTGAGATTTCATTGTTAGTATATAGGAATGCAATGGACTTTTGTGCGTTGATTTTGTAGCCAGCAACTTTACTGTATTCGATGATTGTTTCTAGTAGGTTTTTGGTGAAGTCTTTACGGTTTTCTATATATAGCATCATGTCATCTGCAAAGAGTGATAATTTAACTTCTTCATTCCCAATTTGGATGCCTTTTATTTCTTTCTCTTGCGTGATTGCTCTGGCAAGGACTTCCAACACTATGTTGAAAAGCAGAGGTGATAGGAAACAACCCTGTCG
This sequence comes from Rhinolophus hipposideros, assembly GCF_964194185.1. Classification (NCBI taxonomy): domain Eukaryota; kingdom Metazoa; phylum Chordata; class Mammalia; order Chiroptera; family Rhinolophidae; genus Rhinolophus; species Rhinolophus hipposideros. Next base: position 51,467,870 of record NC_138059.1, read on the forward strand.
TATTCCTGAACATAGAGCAAAGGGCTTCAATTTTTCACCATTAATTATGAGATTAACTGAGGGCTTGTCATATATGGCCTTTATTGTGTTAAGGTATTTTCCTTCTATACCTATTTCATTGTTTTAATCATAAATGGATGTTGTATCTTGTCAAATGCTTTTTCTGCATCAATTGATATAATCATATGATTTTTGTCCTTCATTTGGTTATGTGATGTATCACATTGATGGATGTGCTGATGTTGAACCATCCTTGTGCCCCGGAGATAAACCCTACTTGGTCGTGATGAATAATCTTTTTAATAAATTGTTGTATATGATTTCCTAGAATTTTGTTTAGGATTATTGCATCTTTATTCATCAGAGATATTGGTCTGTAGTTTTCTTTTTTTGTGTTGTCCTTACCAGGTTTTTGTATCAGGGTAATGTTAGCCTCATAAAATGAGTTAGGGAGTACTGTCTCTTCTTCAATTTTTTGGAAGAGTTTGAGCAGGTTTGATATTAGATCCTCTTTGAAGATTTGGTAAAAATCATTAGTGAAGCCATCTGGTCCCGGACTTTTGCTTTTGGGAAGGTTTTGGATTTCTGATTCAATTTCATTACTGGTGATCGGTCTGTTTAGATTTTCCAGTTCTTCATGATTCAGCCTTGGAAGGCTGTATGTTTCTAAGAACTTGTCCATTTCTTCTAGGTTATTGAATTTGGTGGCATATAGTCCTTATTAGTATTCTTGAATGATCCTTTGTATTTCTGTGGCGTCCGTGATAACTTCCCCTTTTTCATTTCTGATTTTGTTAATTAGTGTCTTCTCTCTTTATCTTAGTGAGTCTAGCCAAGGGTTTGTGAATTTTGTTAATCTTTTCAAATAACCAGCTCTTTGTCACATTAATTTTTTCTATTGTCTTTTTGTTCTCTATTTCATTTAGTTCTGCTCTGATTTTTGTTATTTACTTTCTTCCGCTGACCTTAGGTTTCACTTGTTCTTCTTTTTCTAGTTCTTTAAGGTGTAATATGAGGTTGTTTATATGTGATTTTTCTTGTTTCTTGAGATAGCCGTGTAATGATATAAATTTCCCTTTTAAAACTGCTTTCGCGGCATCCCAAAAATTTTGATAGGATGTATTTTCATCGTCATTTGTTTCTATGTATCTTTTGATCTCTCCTCTAATTTCTTTGACCCAGACATTCTTTAAACTGTTCTTTAAAATGTATAATCTCCATGTATTTCTGCTTTTCCTGCTTTCTTTTTGCAGTTGATATTCAATTTCAAAGCCTTGTGATCAGAGAATATGCTTGGTTTGTTTTCAATCTTCTTACATTTGCTGAGGCTGATTTTATGTCCCAATATATGGTCTATCCTTGAGAATGTTCCAGGTACACTAGAAAAGAATTTATTGTTTGATGTTTTAGGATGAAATGCTCTATATATGTCAATTATGTCCATTTCATCTAATGTGTCATTTATGGCTGCTGTTTCATTATTTATCTTCTGTTTGGATGATCTATCCATAGCTGTCAATGATGTATTTAAGTCCCCTAGTATAATTGTGTTTTGGTCAATTTCTCCCTTTAGTTCTGTTAGTTGTTGCTTGGTGTATTTTGGTGCTCCCTGATAGGGGGCATAAATATTGATGACTGTTATGTCTTCTTGTTCTATAGTCCCTTTTACCATTATGAAATGTCCATCTTTGTCTCTTGTTATTTTTTCACCCTGAAGTCTGTTTCATCTGATATCATTATGGCTACACCTGATTTATTCTGGGTACTATTTGCTTGGAGTGTCAATTTCCACCCTTTCACTCTGAGTCTATGCTTGTCCTTGTAGCTGAGATGTGTTTCTTGGAGACAGCATATGGTTGGGTTTAGTGTTTTGATCCAATCTGCTACTCTGTGTCTTTTTATTGGTGAATTCAGTCCATTTATATTTAGGGTGATTATTGATACGTGAGGATTTCCTGTCATTCAATCTTTAGTTTTCTGGTAAGGCTGTGTCTCCATTGTTTCTTTGTCCTTTTGTAGTTGTCTATTATTTCTGTGTGGTGGTATTCTATGATGTTTCCCTCTGTTTCTTCTTTTATTACAGTATATATTTCAGTTCTGGAATTTTTTTTGAGTGGTTACCCTTAAGTTTAAGTAAAAAGTTTGATATTTAGAGTATTCCATTTTCTTCAGCAAGCCTACTTCCTCCATTTCCATTTTTTGGTTCAGGCCTTTACTCTCCCTCTTTTTATGTTTTGGTTGCCACAAGTTGTCCCTGTTGATGGTGGTCGAATAGCCTCCTTTAGTGTTTCTTGTAGTGCAGGTCGTGTATTAGAAAATTCCCTCAGCTTCTGGATGTCTGGAAAGGTCTTTATTCCTCCTTCATATCTAAAGAATATCTCTGCTGGATATATTATTCTTGGTTCATAATTTCTCTCTTTCAATAGTTTGAATATTTGGTTCCACTACTTCCTAGCTTGTAGAGTTTCTGCTGAAAAATCTGTTGATAATCTAATGGGCTTTCCTTTGTAGGTTACCGTCTTCTTTTCCCTGGTTGCCTTCAGGATTCTTTTTTTTTGTTGATTTTAGACAGCTTCAATACAATGTGCCTTGGAGAAGGCGTGTTGGGATTGAGGTAATTAGGTGTTCTATTTGTTTCTTGGATTTGAGGATCCAGTTCTGTCCACAAGTTTGGGAAGTTCTCATCTACTATTTGTTTGAATATACTCTCTGTTCCCTTCTCCCTTTCTTCTCCTTCTGGCATGCGCATTATTCTTATATTGCTCTTTCTGATGGAGTCAGAAAGTTCTTGTAGAGTTCTTTCATTTCTTTTAAGTCTCAAGTCTCTTTCTTCTTCCATCTGTGTAATTTCTAGGTTTCTATCTTTGATGTCACTGATTTTTACCTCCATCTGGTCAACTCTACTACCTAAGCTGGTTATTCATTTTTAATTACTTTTATTGAGTTCTTAATCTCCAGAAATTCTACTTCGTTCTTTTTTAAATTTTCAATCTCTTTCGTAAAATGCTTATGTTGTTTTTTGATTGTGTTTCTGAGTTCATTAAACTGCCTTTCTGTGTTTTCTTGCATCTCGTTGAGTTTTTTCAGAACTGCAATCTTGAAATCTGTCATTTAGGTCACATATTTCCATATCTTTAAGTTCCTTTTCTGGACACTTTTTACTTTCTTTCTGAGCTGTCTTGTTGCCTTGGTTATTCATGGCAATTACTGATTTAGTGTTTCTCTTCCTAGACATCTATAGGAGTGGCTTCTGCAACAAGTTGATAGGAAGAGGTCTTTCTTTTGTTTTCCAGTACTTGTTGGTAGGATTTTTTATTTTCTCTCCGACTGCAGCCTTGTTTTTCTCTCTCACATGGTAGTGCTATGTTTTCTCTGCATTATTCCAGCTTCTCACACAATGGTGGGATTCCCTGGGAGATGAGCTTCTCCTCTGTTAATAGTTCGCCTGGGTCACAGTGCACAGTGTCCGTGTGGGTATGCGGAGAGCTTTTGAAGTTCCAAAGCTCTTCCTGCACCAGGTTTAGAGCCCCTATGTTTCAGTAGTTCTGTTTACTCCTGCAGGGATCCACCCAGATAGGTGGGCCAGGGGCGGGGTGAGTTGTGAGAGGTGGGCCAGAGCAATGGTGGCGACCATCACCACAGCCAGTCCTGCTTCGACAGCTCCCTCCCCTTTGCCCAAGCTAGTTGTGCTGCGAATCTGTGTCTGTGGTCCACAGTTCTCAGAACAGCAAATATTCTGTTCTATTGATCTGACACTGCTACTGTTCCACTTCTAGCACTGGACAGGTGGGGGCATGGCAAGCTCTGGGAGGGGAGAGAGGGTGCGGCTAGTCTCAGTGCCTAAGGCTTCCGTTCTCTGCTCGGCAGTGAGGGCTTAAACAACCGTTTTGAGCCTTCTTCCCTCAGTCTTTTCTCTGAGGTCTCTGCCGTGAGCGTTGGGTTCAGCTGTGTTGTATGCTGCCCCCTCGGTCCTGTGGGCCATAGCGGAGCCCTAGCAGTCTGATTTCTTCCCTTTCCCGCAGCTGCGGTAGTTCTGGGATGCAACGAGCTCGGAGCACTGAGCTAGGTCTGCGTCCTGCACCCATGCTCTTCCATCTCCGTACTTCTCCCTTCCTCCCTCCCCCGCTCACACGATTCGCCCACCTGGAGGTGAATTCAGTAGTGGGCCTGTTCGTCTTGCTTGTCTGCTCTTCAGGGAGTCCTTTGTGGAGTTATTGATGTTTGATTAGTTGTAAATTCCAGGGGAGCATTACAGAGTCTCACCTTATGCTGCCATTTTGATGATGTCCAATCGGCCTGAAGGAATTTTAAGAATATTTTCATCTTTTACTTTTAGAGATGAGAAAACTGAGACCCAAAAGAGTAAAGATTTGTCGAGGTTAAAAGCTAGGAGAATCGCAGAACTAGTCTTATTTGGCCCTCTTCATTTTGAAATATAGTACTTTCTATGGAAGGCATGATGGCTAGCTCTCTCTTCTTACCTTCCACTTTCTTGACTTTGACTCCCATTAGGAGAAAGTAAGGAAAAGACAGCTGGTGAGGGAGATTGAGGAATATGGTTTGCAGAGTCTTAGCCAGCCTCCGAATCACAGAGCAGTATGGCAGTTCTTCAAAAAATTAAACCTAGAATTACCATATGATTAAGCAATTGCATTTCTGGACATATACCCAAAAGAATTGAAAACAGAGTCTTAAAGAGATATGTGTATCCTGATGTTCACAGAAGCATTATTCACAATAGCCAAAAGGTAGAAGCAACCCAAGTGTCTTTTGATGGATGAATGGATATACAAAATGTGGCATATACAGGTAGTGGAATATTACACAGTTTTAAAAAAGAGTAAAATTCTGACACATGCTACAATATGAATGCATCTTGAGGACTTTATGTAAATGAAATAAGTGAGACACAAAAGAACAAATACTGTATACTTCCATTTATATGAAATACCTAGAAGTGTCAAATTCATAGAAACAGAAAGGAGAATAGTTGTTTCCATGAGCTGGGGAGGGTCGAATGTGAAGTTAATGTTTCATGGGCACAGAGTTTCAGTTTGGGATGATGAAAAAATTCTAGATATGGCTCTTGACAAAGATGTGAATGTACTTATTGCCACTGAACTGCACACTGATAAAGACTATAAATTTTGTTGTGTGTGTGTGTGTGTGTGTGTGTGTGTGTTTTTACCACAATTAAAAGACAAAGTATTACAGAGCAGAGTACTGGGGAAGGAGGCTTGGAGAGACATTGATCAATAACAATTATAATTGTTACAAAGTATAATTCTTATGTAAGCTTGCTGTAGCTTAGGATTTAATAACTTCCTGCACTGTAGTAATATTAATTTGTTACAGTTCTTAGTTTAATGTTGTTTTAGGATATGGAGCATTAGAGAATCAGGGAACATCCTCATGTAGCAGGTACTCTTCCCAGGTCATAAAGAAGGAAGCACAAAGTCCTTCATGTTACTGTCTGTGAAAACATGCCAGGGGCTACACACATTCTACAGAAACAACCATGCTTTCTAGATTTCTAATGGCAAACTCCATTTATGTACACAGGGTTAGAGTTATGCAAATATATTAATCCTTTTGTTCAGCAAATGTTTATTGAATGCAGGAGAGAGCAAAACAATAAGCACCCCTTGTCTTCTGAGAGCTTCCATTCCATCTTGTGAGGGGAGAGTAAACTATCTAGCATAGAAGATGGTGTCCAGTGTTATGTGGAGAAAGAAAGCTGGAATGGGGGTAGAGACAGTGTGTGTGTGACGGGTGAATTTTTTAAAAAACAGGTGGGAAGACCTCACTGAGTGATATTCTAGCAAAGACTCAAGGACGTGATGGGATATCTGTGTGCAAAATGCCCAATGCCCCTGGTACTTTTGAGGAACAGCAGAGAGGCTGGGAAGGCTAAAGACAAGGGGGTTGGGGTTAGACATGAGGTCCCAAGGCAGGTGTGGAGCAATATGTGAAACCACTGGAAGGATTCTGACTTTTTCCTGAGTAAGATAGGAGCCACTGGGGAGCTGGAGACTGCTGTGCAGAGAATAGACAGAGGACAGCAGGGGAGGAAGAGAGCTGCCCGGGCCACGGCATGCAAGATCATGGTAGGGAGCAGAGATGGGACAAGTGGTCAGATATTGGATCTATTTTGAAGGTACAAGCAAAAGGATTTCTTCCTCAGATCAGAGGTGGGGATTGAGACAGAGGAATTAGAGCTGACTGCAAGATTCCTGGCTGGTTAACTAGAAGAAGTGAACTGCTGTTCCAGAGAAAGGGAACACTAGGGAGGGTTTGCTTTGGGATATGTGACCTTAGTGAGCATACTTGTATCTCAGTGGAGTGTAGGTGGGTAGTTAAAAATAGCAGACTGAGTTCAGAAGCTCGCACCCAGAGACTGTTTAAAAGCCTGGGATAGGATGGGGTCATGGAGGGAATGAGGGTTGCTGCAGAAGAGAAGAGGGCTAAGGTCTGAGAGCCCCTTTTTGCTGACTTCATGGTTATAGTAAGAAGGGAGTGAGGTCCTGGCCTGGGCCCTGGGTGCATTGCTAAACCTCTCTGAATCTGTATCCATGTATAAGATGAGGACAGCAACACTGACCTCCGGGCTGTAATGTTTAATGGTATAATTCATGCAGGGACTCTGCTTACCTTAGTGCCCACTTCAAGACTCTTCTCTCATAGTGTGAGAGGTACAACAGGGCCCAGGGACCTTCCAATCCATCTGATTGAAAGCAGTTTCTATAAGAAGCTTGGGAAAATTACAGTGGGAATGTTTTCCATCTGGCTTTGCTGTTTCTTTTTTCTGAGTCTTGCATTTTGTTACACTCAAAAGATTAAGTCATCTTTCAGAGACCTTTTCCTTTAGCTGACTGCTCACATGCCCTTCTAGTCCTCCTTTTCAAAACTTAGCTGGGTTTTGGTTCCAGTTTTGCAAACACCATTCTCACCTAGGTGCCAAGATAAACTGGCCAGAGGGTTAATGTGTTAATGGTGCTAGTGGATATTTAGTTAAATTTCTCAATCATCTGAAGTCAGCAGTCATAGGACCCCCCTCCTCAGTAGTTGCTACCTAAAATCCTGCTCTTTTCCAACATGGGGGTGGGGAGATGTGAGAAACCAGGAAGCTGAGATTTTTGAGACATCTAGGAAAAGATCATCAATGTGCTGTGAAGTGGTTTGCACACACAACTGATAAATCATGCTTTCTTGAAATTAAGATGGTGGCATTGAACAAATGTGGACTAATTACATGATTGTCTTATCCTGACTAGCAAATCAATGGCCCTAACAATAGATCCACAGAGTGAGAAGGGCTGTGGTGACTTGGTGCTTGCTATTGTTGGGAATATTGTGAGACCTAGTCAATCAGTGCAAAAAAAAAATAACTTGAAGGTGAAGTGCTTTCTGCTAGTACTTAAAACATTCTTCCAAAATACACAGATTTAATGAGAAGAGGAAAAAATTAGTGAAGATAACACCAACATTGAAAAACAAAACCTGTTTCTAGGGAAGCAGAAATATTTTCCTTTATACTAGAAGGAGAATGTAACAATGAACTTTGAGAATTCCAATCTTTGAACTCAAGAGTCAGGAGTTGAGTAAATTCTATGATTTTTGTAGATTTAACAAATTAACTCAGAAGTCTGTTCTTGGCAAAGCTATTATGTTCTGAAATAATAGATTTTGCAGTTCAAAATCTTGAATTTTCTAAATAACCTTCCTATAAAAATCTGCTTTGTTTTTCATTATTATTATTAAAGCAAAAAAAAAAAAAAAAGAATGCTCATGCCTCCCATACTTTCAGAAAGCACAGGTAAACAAAGTAAAATAAAAAAGACTGATGACCCCACCCTTACAGTAAGTTGACTACGAACCTGAGATATTTTTGGTTATTATGTTGATATTTGTCCTGTGAGAATTCTTTTTCTGAAGACATTTTTCTTTACAAAATGGAATAATAACATATTGTACCGGAATGTGCTTTTCTCACTGCACAATGCATCTTGAGCATGTTTTCAGGTCAGCAGTGTATTGCCTGGGCAATGAAGTATTAGGTGCTGCATTCTAGGTGTGCTTCTGGGCTGGCTGGTTTGTCAACATTAGCAAGATTGACAGGGTCCCTGCCATGACAAAGCTGATAGTTTAGTGAGAAACAGGAAACTGTAATACACCACACAGTGATGTAGAAGAACAGGCATATGATGAGCCACAGGTTTTGTAAGGAGGAGTATTTAAGCCGAGACTGGAAAGATAAGTCAGAATTAACCAGACCAAGAGCAGAGAGAGGCTGCTCTAGGCAGAGAGGTCTCACTGGCACAAAGGCTCTGTGAGGAAAAAAGCATCTGGGGTTCAGGAAACCAAGTGGAGGTTGGTATAGGTATGGCCAGTGCACTGAGTTGGGGAAGTGGGTAGCCACAATGCCCAGTCAAGTTCAGATGTGAGATAAGCACCGTTCAATATGATTGGAAGTTCAGATTTTGCCCTAAGTGCAATGAGAGGCCATGAAAATGTTTGAACAGGAGAATGACAATCAAATTTGGATTTGGGAAAGATTACTCTAACTGAAGTGTGGAGAGGCACTTGGCAGGACCCCAGAGTGTGACAATGACACCAGGAAAGAGGCCTCTATAGTGTATGGAAAGTGGAAACAGAGAGAAACAAGGTTGATTCAAGAAATACTTAGGAAGTAGATAGGAAAGGACTTTCACTGTGTTTGTAATGGGCATGGAGATAAGCCTGAACACCCCCTAAGAAAGGACTTATCCCACTGCCGGGAAGGCTGTCAGCCACTCCTGATGACCTTCCCAAGGACCCGCTCTGTTGGGCAGCCGATATCCGATGACTGACTGAAGTGGAGCCACGAAGACCGACCGAACCTGGGACCATGTTCATAGACCATTTCAGCCCATCATTCTCTGTGGGCTCCACAGGGCCATTATTGGGCCTATGTCACAGCACAGCTTCCCTCTCTGCCCAACCCTGCTTCCACATTCTCCTCCCGACGGGAGCCTACGCAGGGACGCCGGGAGGGGAAAGTGACTGAAGAACTATGTGTGACTTCTGGGTTTCTGGTTCATTATTCATTGTGATTAAGAACTCAGAGCAGGAGATGCAGGATTGGAGGGAGGGATGCAGATGGTGAGCTTAGCATGGCGCATGTGAAATGGAGGTGCTTGTGGCCTATAGGTGAGTCAACTGGTACTTGAATTTGAGACTGAGTCTGATTTGAAACTGTGTGGTCACAGATATACGAAGTCCTGACAATTAAATTCATGAACTTGTTGCAACAATATTGCTAACCTTTCTTCATATCAGAGGGATTATTCATTATGAATTTGTACCAACTGGACAAACAGTTAACCAAGTTTACTGTTTGGAAGTGCTGAAAAGACTGCATGAAAACGTTAGACGAAAACAACCTGAACTTTTCGCCAACAATTCATGGCTCTTTTTTCGTTGTTTAAGATTTTAAATTTTTTTCTTAATTGGGCAATATTAGGGAACAGTGTGTTTCTCCAGGGCCTATCAGCTTCAAGTCATTATCCTTTAATCTAGTTGTGGAGAGTGCAGCTCAGCTCCAAGTCCAGTCGCCGTTTTCAATCTTAGTTGTAGGGGGCGCAGCCCACCATTCCATGCAGGAATTGAACCTATAACCTTGTTAAGAGCTCTCGCTCTAACCAACTGAGCCATCCGGCCACCCCTCAGGCAGTTCAGCAGCAGCTCGTTGTCTTCAATCTAGTTGTGGAGGGCGCAGCTCACTGGCCCATGTGAGAAATGAACTGGCAACCCTGTTGTTCACAGCTCATGCTTTAACCATCTGGCTGCTCAACAATTCATGGCTCTTGCATCACGACAATGCACCAGCTCACAGGGCACTGTCTGTGAGGGAGTTTTTAGCCAGTAAACAAATAACTGTATTGGATCACCCTCCATACTCACCTGATCTGGCCCCTAATGACATCTTTCTTTACCTGAAAATAAAGGAAATATTGAAAGGAAAACATTTTGATGACATTCAGGACATCAAGGGTAATATGACAGCTCTGATGGCCATTCCAGAAAAAGAGTTCCAAAACTGTTTTGAAGTGTGGACTAAACGGTGGCATCAGTGCATAGCTTCCCAAGGGGAGTACTTCGAAGGCAACTATAGTGATATTCAGCAATGAGGTATGTAGCACTTTCTCTAGGATGAGTTCATGAACTTACTTGTTGGAATTTGTATTTCTTGCTATCTTTTCTTGGCATCTCTATGCTCATTGTATACTGAAGTAGTTCCAGTTTCTTAAATATAATTTGCTCTCCCTTTTTTGCTCTGAGTTCTTACACATGCTATTATCTCTGCCTGGAACATTCTTCTTTTCCCCTTATATTCTTCCTCTACTTAATTTCTATTCATACTGATGACATGACTTCTTCCAGGAAGTCATCCCAGAAGCACTGGATTTGGTTTAGAGGCCTGACCAACACACCCTGAGACCAACAAACATATCCCAGCATTTGTCTTGTGATAATTCCTGATTTTCTTCTTTGTGTTCTCCCCAAAGTTTATAAATTTCATGAGAGAAGGGATTTTGTCTGAACTGTTGAAAGCTTTATCCCCAGAACCTCCTGTGGTCCTGACACAGAAGTGTCAATAAGTAATTTTTGAGTGAACTGAAAGACAGACTTAGAAAGAAGCAGAGGAATGCCCAGATTTAATGTGAAGTTGGAGGCAGAAAAGTAAACAAAGATACTAGGGAGGCGTGGCAAGGAGGTAAGGGTAACTTATTTACTTACTTTAACCAGAAGTCATTAAACTAATATTGTTGTACATTTAGGTCTTCTCAACATTTTCTTAACAATTTGCTATTACCAACAATGTTACCATAAATGCTCTTCTACATATAGATTTTGTGCACATTTTATATTATATCCTTGGGGTAAATTGATAAAAGTGGAATTGCCATGTCAAAAGTTTCATGTTATTATATCTTTAATATCCAATAGTGACAATTTATCCATCAAAAACATTGTATCATTTTTGTGCTAATATCTCATCCCTGAATTATTTAACATTTTAATATGAAGTTCACATTCATTGATTTATTTTTTATTGTGGTAAAATATACATAACATAAAATTTATCCTTTTAACTATTTTAAGTGTACAAGTCAGGGACATGAAGTACATTCATAATATTGTACAATCATTACCACTGTCCATTTCCAGAAATTTTTTCATCATCCCAAACAGAAAGTCTGTGCCTATTAAACAATAACTCTCCATTCCCTCCTTTTCAATTTTTTTTGAGAATTATTTGCATATTTTTGGAAGAAATTTTGTGTTTAATTGCATTTTCATCCAGTAATGGGAATGTTAATTGACTCTTAAAAATACTGCTGATTCTGCATTAGGCGAAATACTGGAAAAATGGATGAATAGTTATATCTTTATGCCAAGAAATGGAGCTTTGAGAAAATAATATTCAGGCCCACAACGCCATAGAATAAATATCACTTAGGGTTTTGTAGACTCAGAAGATCATCCTTTTGTAATAATCATGAGCTCTTCATTCAGTCTGAGGGATTTTTCATCTAGTAATATAAACAAAGACCAAAACATGCAAGATTTTGGAAGTTTATCCTAAACTAGAAATAAGATACAGAGACGTTCTCTTTGTCTTTGCAGGTGAAATTCATAATCTTAAGTATCAGTGAGGTATAACTTACCTGAGTGGTAGTGATTTTAAGAAAACCATTTAGACAACTTTAGTCTTTGCTTTAATATGATTTTCGGAGACGAGAGATTTATGTTGAAGATTATGTTATTTTTTATTTTATTTCCACAGCATATTCTGGGGTGCTTTCATGAAGTCAGAAGAACCCAAGGATAAGACAATATGGTATTGAAAGGAGCATATATTTGGATTTGATATGGATCCTGAGTTTAAGGATGTCTGGAGAGCCACTTGAAACAATGGCACTTTGTAGCTCTGCTAATTAGGTATTGGCCTATCTTTTACTGTTAGAATTACTAAGCAAAAAAGCATTGTGCTGAAACTCTGCGCATAACAGGAGGGAGAATTTATGGAGGATTAACTTTCTTTCATCTTTTACCTTTTAAATAGGAGAACAAGTCTAACAAACTGAATTAAAGGGAGGTGCCTTCTCAAAGTCTTTGAAGTTTTTCTTTGCTAACAGAGTTGAGTTGATTTGAGCCCTTTCCCTTCAAAGTAAAAACCCTACAAGCAAATTTCTTTTATGCATTCCTTGCTCTTTGTGAATTAATAGAGGTTATACTGTAAAAAAAAAAAAAAGAGGATCTGATAAGCCAAGCCCTTTGGAATATTAATAAATACTGATGAGCTCATAAAATGACAGAACAATGTTTTAATGATTGAAAAGTTTTCCTTCTGCATTCTGGAAGCATTAAATCTTTAGGATGCTGCCTGGTTAACAAGAAAAAAATCCAAATAATTATATGACCCTGAGATGTCTGCATCTCGGGGCTATTTAAATTCAGCCAAATGTTGTCTGATAGCTAGGATTTCTATGTTTCAGTCTCTGAAAAAATTGAACAACAAAATCATGTGTAAAATGTTTCAAAATAGCCAATTGATGTCTTATATAAGTCACCAGTTTTGATGGTCACCCTACCTTCAGGATACTTTCTCAATTAAGATTGTACGCTGTAGATGGCTTATAGCAGCCTTATTTCCACTGCCAGCTCTGCAACTTATCAGCTCTAGTGCAGTCTTGCACAACCTTTCTGGGACTCCGTTTCCTCATTTGTGCAATGGGGACATGAATGGAAGGGAGTAATTCAGGAAGCTACTTCTGCTGTGGTGGCATGGGATTATAGAAGGCATTCCCTTTATGTGCTTTTGAAATGCTTTGCATACATTTTATTTTACTAAGAAGAAAAAGAGAATATTTGGATTAAATGAAGCCATGTATGTAAGCAGTCCAGCTCATGTTTGTAGGATGTCATTGGAAATGCTCTTACCTGGGAATTTACTGGCCTGGGCCTGCTGTCAGCATAGTGACAGAACCTGTCTGGGCTCACCTTCTCTCATGGTAAAATGAGGGGTGTTTGGCCCAGACCTCTTTATGGACTTCGATGTTTGAATCTTGAAAACCAAGCAGTTGCTTTACTCAGAGGTTGGCTCTGGAGAGCTGGAAAGGATTGAGAACTTTTTCTGTTGGTTAGGATTAGAAAGGGAATCTGACGTACATGAGGCAGTGAGCATTTCCTAACTACTGCCTGCAGTCTCCTTTTGTGCTCCCAATGGTTGGATGCCCTATGCACACATTCTCATGCAACCTGGGTAAACTGAGGTAGCAATTACTCTTGCTAAGCTTGGGCACATCACTGCTAGGCCCTTCACTGTGTAAGGTTTTTGTTCTCCAGATTTTCTTCTCATCTTTATCGTCCCTTTTCTCCCCCTATGTATATACTATGTATGTATGTAAAATTTTAGTTCAATGCCCTTTCATTTTAACATTGATAAGATGCCATGGGGACTTAATTTTTTGTTTATGTTAAATTGCCTATGGTAAAATTGGTTTCATTATAGTTGTTTTGCTGCAGTTTCAAGAACCTGACAGCAATTTTAAGTGAGAACTTACTGTATTCACGGACTCTGTATTTGTGAATTTGAATACTTGCTAAAACTTCTTTGTAACCTCAAGATCAATACTTGCTGCACTTTCCAGTTTTTCGTGGACATACACAGAGCAGAGGGAAATTTGAGTTGCCCAACTGGCTTTTTCCCAGCTGAGGTGGCACAAGGCAACACTTCACCTTGTTGTTTCAGCCTTGTAATTATAAACAAGTGACCTTTTCTTGGTCTACTTAGTGCCACATTTTTTGCATTATTGTTGTTGATTCCACTGTTCAAAATGGCCCCCAAGCATAGAACTGAAGTGCTATCTAGTGTTCTTAAGTGCAAGAAGGCTGTGATGTGTCTTAAGGAGAAAATTGTGTGTTAGAGAAGCTTTGTTCAGACATGAATTACTGTGCTGTTGTCCATTTCAAGTTAATGAATCAACAATATATATTAAATAAGGGTGTTTTTAAAAAAGAAACACACATAAAACAAGACTGTATGTTAATCAGTTGATGAAAATGTTATGACCAGAGACTCACAAGAACCTAACTATATTTCTCCTAGGAGCAATTACAGTATCCATTAATTCATTGCTCGCAGTGACTTTTTAGAATACAAATACTGTAAATAATAAGAATTGGTGTGTGTGTGTGTGTGTTTGCACACATTTATGTACATAATACACACACATAAAACTATCTTCAAAAATAAATCTAACTGATTAGGTAAAATATACAAATCAATAAAGGCAATACAAATGGAAGCATTTGAATGACAACTTAAAGGGACTAACTAAAACAAATTGACAGCTGAATGGAGAATGAGTTGATCTTGAACTCTAAGGAAAACTTCTTCCTGCCAATGGAATGGAGCAATGACACCCACCACTTCACTGGTTTCTGCTTATTTTTCAGTACCAACAAAGCTGTATTCAATATAAAGATAAACGTATCCATGTTAATTTTATATAAGACTCTTCCTTGTAGAGTAATTTCTCTCATTTTCCTCCCCTAGCAAAGAGTATGTTTCTTTGATCTTTTCCTGCCATCTAGGCAGCAAACTAAAATTGCTACCTTAATGTCCTTTGCACTGGTTTGTGTTCCCTGAAAGTGACAGATTGTTCTGTGAGTAATCTACATCTAATCTGTATTTCTGCCAAGTTTCAATTCTTGTTTATCCTACTTAGCAGTAGACCAAAGCGTTCAAGTGAAAAGTTTAAAACCAAAGTTTGTAATTATCAGATGAAAAAGTTAACTTAAAATGACCATTTTTAGAGGAGAGAGACTTGCATCAATTTAACTTTTTCTATCATGTAACATGTCAAATGCTTGAAGCAACTTCTGAAATTCTGTCAGAATTTCAGCTAAGGACCAGTGTTCCCCAATTTCTTTAATTTTTACTCCTGAGACTTGCAGTACAGAGTCCATAGCCAAGATATGATGATACCTTGAGTTGTTTACCTCACAGTGTCTTGCACTTGATCACTGACCCACAGGCTTTGTTCATAGGGGGAAACTTTAAATTGTTTATTCTTTTTCTTTTCTTCTTCTTCTTTTCCCATGCCTGGTACTCATGTGATTTCTCCAGAAGCACATCTTAGCTCCCCTTGTCTGGCTCTCTCTCCTCCTCTCCACTCCCCTCCTTTCTCTCTCCCTTCCCAGTGGGTTGATTAATCCAGTACCTTTACACTGTAAAAATGAACCCCAGGTTTCATTCAGGTTTTCTCTGTGACCGCATTTTCTCTATTACATTCCTCAGCTCTTTCAAATCAATTCCCAAAGTCTAGGTGAGAGTCCATCTCCATCTAGCCATCACCTGGTCTTAGATTTCACTTTGTCCTGCCAGACCCATAGGTAGTATAAAGAGAATTTAGAACATCTTATCCAAGTTTAGCTATTGTCAAGTGCCCTTGGCCTCTGTTGCCATGGCTGAGAAGAGGAAGTCCATCAGCCACAGGATAATGAACAGGTTGCCTTGGCAAAAGCAACCTATACAATTGTATGTTTTCTTTGTAGTTGGCTGCCATTATGTGAATTCAATGTTATAATGGCAGACTGATCCAGTTAGTCTAAAAAGCACCAAAATTTATAAAGAAGCCACGTCAAGACTAGTAAGAGTGGCAGAGATGTGAAACAAGCTGGCCCCACATTTTCATGTGGCAGAAGAAAATTGGGAGGGATATCTTGGACACAGAGGTTCCACACAGAAGACCATGGAACCCCAGTCCCACACCAGGCTCCCCAGCCAAGAGTACTGGTGCAGGCAAGAGGGGCCCCCACAACATCTGGCTGTGAAAAACAATGGGGGGTTCCTACTGTCTGGGTGGGACAGAAGGCTGTGGGAAACTCAGATGTCCTCTCAAGGAGTCCACACAGACTTGCTCACAGGCACTCACCCTGGGCTCCAACAGAGAGACAGTGACTCTGGGGCTCCGAGAGACATATGTAGGTGGGGGCATCAGTGGTGGAGCAGACTGAGGCATGTGGCTTCAGGCAAGGGCTGGAAGACAGTCACCATTTTCCCTATATGGGGTCATTCTCCCATGTATCCAGCAGGCAGGTGCCATCTTTCCTGTGTTGAGCCTCCCCCATGCCTATGGCCAAATCTGAATCTGGTGAGCTCTGCTTGCTCCACCTTGGTGACTCACTGAGACCCCACCATACCCAACTTTGTGCTGTACAAGGCTTCATCATCAGGTATACCTGAAGGGAGTCAACAACTAACAGCAGTCCTTGCTGTGTCCCAGTTTTTTGCAGAGCTACCCCAGACCCTGTACTGGTGGCAGCCATTCCCTGTTCATAGCATGACCTCTCTCATGTGCCACCAGGTAAAGCATAGGTGGCAACCAAGTGAGGATCCCTTTGTAGTCCCTACCAGGTAGTCTCTGATGTGTCACAGGCAGTGGATAACCTGGGCCTACACTGGAGCCCCTCCCAAGAGGTCCCAGAATCAACATATTTGGAGGGTGATTTCAGACCACAGCAAAGCACCACCCAATTAGCCCCACAAGTGGCATACCCAAAAAGTGGTCTCAGCAGGCACCAGATCCCACTGGGGAAAATCTCACTCCATGAGGTAAGCCTTCTGCACAGTAGCCTGTAAGCTATGGATGTGACCTAACCCCACACTCAGTCAGCCTGAAGGTCAATCCCTCACTGACATGCCAGTAGCAATCAAGGCTCAAATACAATATGAGGGCACACACAACCCACAGAGGGACACTCCTGGAGCACCCAGCACAGGTGACAAGAGAGACTGCCACTGGGCCCCAAGGGGCACCTACTACATAAGGCCACCAGGCAAGACTGGGAGACATAGAAGATCTACCTAATACATAGAAAAAAACACAGAGAAGCAGCCAAAATGAGGGAACAAAGAAATACAACCCAAATGAAAGAACAGGAGAAAACTCCAGAAAAAGAACTAAATTAAATGGAGGCAAGCAACCTACCAGAGATAGAGTTCAAAACACAGGTTATGAAGTTGCTCAAGGAACTTAGTGAGAACTTCAACCAAGCAATAGCAAGCATAAAAACAGATATAGAAACCATAAAAAAGAACCAGTCAGAAGTGAAGAATACAGAAACTGAAGTGAAGAATGCACTAAAAGGAATCACCAGCAGACTAAATGAAGCAGAGGATTTAATCTGCAATTTGGAAGACAAAGAGGCATAAAACACCCAATCAGAACAGCAAAACGAAAAACGGAATTTTTAAAAAATGAGGATAGTTTAAGAGACCTCTGGGACAACATCAAGTGTAACAACATTCATGTCATAGGGTACCAGAAGGAGAAAAAAGAAAGCAAGGGATTGAGAACCGATTTGAAGAAATAATGACTAAAAATGTTCCTAACCTGGCAAAGGAAATAGATATACAAACCCAGGAAGCACAGAGTCCCAAACAAGATGAGCCTGAACAGGCCCATTATACTAAGACACATTACAATTAAAATGGCAACAGTTAAAGACAAAGAGAGAATCCTAAAAGCAGCAAAGAGAAAGACAACTAGTAACTTATAAGGGAGCCCCCATAAAATTGCCTGATTTCTCAAGACAAACTTTGCAGGGCAGAAGGGATTGTCAGGAAATATTCAAAGTAATAAAAAGCAAGGATCTATAATCAAGACTACTCTACCCAGCAAGGCTATCATTTAAAATCAAAGGACAGATAAAGAGCTTCCCAGACAAGAAAAAGCTAAAGGAGTTCATCACTACCAATGCATCAAACTTGCATTACAAGGAATGTGAGAGGGAGTTCTTCCTTATTTTATTTTATTTATTTATTTATTGGGGTGACAATTGTTAATGAAATTACATAATTTCAGGTGTACAATTCCGTATTACATCATCAATAAATCCCATTGTGTGTTCACCACCCAGAGTCAGTTCTCCTTCCATCACCACATATTTGATCCCCCTTACCCTCATCTCCCTCCCCCCACCCCCTTACCCTCTGGTAACCACTAAACTATTGTCTGTGTCTATGAGTTCTTGTTTCTCGTTTGTTTGTCTTGTTTTTGGTTTATATCAGTTTATATCAGTGAAATCATAGGGTTCTCTGCTTTTTCTGTATGACTTATTTCACTTAGCATTATATTCTCAAGATCCATCCATGTTGTCACAAATGTTCCTATATCATCTTTCCTTAACGCTGAATAGTATTCCATTGTGTATATATACCACAACTTCTTTATCCATTCATCTATTGAAGGACATTTTGGTTGTTTCCATGTCTTGGCCACCGTAAACAAAGCTGCAATGAACATTGGAGTACACGTGTCTCTATAGAGAAATGTTTTCAGATTTTTGGGGTAGATACCCAGGAGAGCGATTGCTGGGTCATATGGTAATTCTATTCGTAATTTTTTGAGGAATCGCCACAGTGCCTTCCATAGCGGCTGCACCAGTCTGCATTCCCACCAACAGTGTATGAGGGTTCCTTTTTCTCCACAGCCTCTCCAACACTTGTTGCTATTTGTCTTGTTGATGATAGCCATTCTGACTGGGGTGAGGTGATATCTCATTCTGGTTTTTATTTGCATTTCTCTGATGATTAGTGATGTTGAGCATTTTTTCATATGTCTATTTGCCATTTGTATGTCCTCTTTGGAGAAATATCTCTTCAGGTCCTCTGCCCATTTTTCAATTGGGTTGTTTGTTTTTTTGTTGTTGAGCTTCATGAGTTCCTTGTATATTTTGGATATTAGCCCCTTATCGGAGGCACTGTTTGCAAAAATCTTCTCCCATTCAGTCGGTTGCCTCTTTATTTTGTCGATGTTTTCTTTTGCTGTGCAGAAACTTTTAAGTTTCATATAGTCCCATTTGTTTATTTTAGCTTTTACTTCCATTGCCTTTGGAGTCAAATTCATAAAATGCTCTTTGAACCAAAGGTCCATAAGTTTAGTACCTATGTTTTCTTCAATGCAGTTTATTGTGTCAGGTCTTATGCTTAAGTCTTTAATCCATTTTGAATTAATTTTGGTACATGGTGACAGATAGCAGTCCAGTTTCATTCTTTTGCACATGGCTATCCAATTCTCCCAGGACCATTTGTTGAAGAGGCTGTCTTTTCTCCATTGTATGTTTTTAGCTTCTTTGTCAAAAATTATCTGTCCATATTTATGTGGTTTTATTTCTGGGTTCTCAATTCTATTCCATTGGTCTATGTGTCTGTTTTTCCGCCAATACCATGCTGTTTTGATTATTGTAGCCCTGTAGTACAAGCTAAAGTCAGGCAGTGTGATACCTCCAGCACTGTTCTTTTTTCTTAAGATTGCTTTGGCTATACGGGGTCTTTTGTGGTTCCAAACAAATCTGATGATTTTTTGTTCTATTTCTTTAAAAAATGCCATTGGGATTTTGATGGGGATTGCATTAAATCTGTATATTGCTTTGGGTAATATGGCCATCTTAACTATGTTGATTCTTCCAAGCCATGAGCACGAAATGTCTTTCCATTTCTTTATGTCATCTTCAATTTCTTTCAAAAATGTCTTATAGTTTTCAGCATATAAATCCTTCACATCCTTGGTTAAATTTATTCCTAGGTATTTTATTCTTTTTGGTGCAATTGCAAAGGGAATTGATTTTTGTATTTCTTTTTGTGAGATTTCATTGTTAGTATATAGGAATGCAATGGACTTTTTTACGTTGATTTTGTAGCCAGCAACTTTACTGTATTCGTTGATTGTTTCTAACAGCTTTTTGGTGGAGTCTTTAGGGTTTTCTATATATAGTATCATGTCATCTGCAAAGAGTGATATTTTAACTTCTTCATTCCCAATTTGGACGCCTTTTATTTCTTTCTCTTGCCTGATGGCTCTGGCAAGGACTTCCAACACTATGTTGAAAAGCAGAGGTGATAGGGGACAGCCCTGTCGTGTTCCTGAACGTACAGCAAAGGGCTTCAGTTTTTCACCATTAATTATGAGATTAGCTGAGGGCTTCTCATAGATGGCCTTTATTATGTTAAGGTATTTTCCTTCTATACCTATTTTATTCAGTGTTTTAATCATAAATGGATGTTGTATCTTGTCAAATGCTTTTTCTGCATCAATTGATACAATCATATTATTTTTGTCCTTTATTTTGTTTATGTGATGTATCACATTGATGGATTTGCGGATGTTGAACCATCCTTGTGCCCCAGGGATGAACCCCACTTGGTCATGATGAATAATCTTTTTAATGCATTGTTGTATTCGATTTGCTAAAATTTTGTTTAGGATTTTTGCATCAGTATTCATCAGAGATATAGGTCTGTAGTTTTCTTTTTTTGTGTTGTCCTTACCAGGTTTTGGTATCAGGGTAATGTTGGCCTCATAAAATGAGTTAGGGAGTACTGACTCTTCTTCAATTTTTTGGAAGAGTTTGAGCAGGATTGGGATTAGATCCTGTTTGAAGGTTTGGTAGAATTCACTAGTGAAGCCATCTGGTCCCGGACTTTTGCTTTTGGGAAGGTTTTTAATGACTGATTCAATTTCTTTACTGGTGATCGGTCTGTTTAGATTTTCCAGTTCTTCATGGTTCAGCCTTGGAAGGCTATATGTTTCTAAGAACTTGTCCGTTTCTTCTAGGTTATTGAATTTGGTGGCATATAGTCCTTCATAGTATTCTTGAATGATCCTTTGTATTTCTGTGGTGTCCGTGATAACTTCCCCTTTCTCATTTCTGATTTTGTTAATTAGTGTCTTCTCTCTTTTTATGTTAGTGAGTCTAGCCAAGGGTTTGTCGATTTCATTAATTTTTTCAAAGAACCAGCTCTTTGTCACATTAATTTTTTCTATTGTCTTTTTGTTCTCTATTTCATTTAGCTCTGCTCTAATTTTTGTTATTTCCTTTCTTCTGCTGACCTTGGGTTTCACTTGTTCTTCTTTTTCTAGTTCTTTGAGGTGTAACATGAGGTTATTTATTTGGGATTTTTCTTGTTTCTTAAGATAGGCCTGTAATGATATAAATTTCCCTCTTAAAACTGCTTTCGCCGCATCCCAAAAATTTTGGTAGGATGTATTTTCATTCTCATTTGTTTCTATGTATCTTTTGATCTCTCCTCTAATTTCTTCTTTGACCCAGTTGTTCTTTAAAAGTATGTTGTTTAATCTCCATGTATTTGTGTTTTTTTTTTTTTGCTTTTTTTTCACAGTTGATATCCAATTTCAAAGCCTTGTGATCAGAGAATATGCTTGGTATGATTTCAATCTTCTTAAATTTGCTGAGGCTGCTTTTATGTCCCAATATATGGTCTATCCTTGAGAATGTTCCATGTACACTCGAAAAGAATGTATAGTCTGATGTTTTAGGATGAAGTGCTCTATATATGTCAATTATGTCCAATTCATCTAATGTGTCATTTAGGGCTGCGATTTCGTTATTTATTTTCTGTTTGGATGATCTATCCATAGCTGTCAATGATGTATTTAAGTCCCCTAGTATAATTGTGTTTTGGTCAATTTCTCCCTTTAGTTCTGTTAGTAGTTGCTTGGTGTATTTTGGCGCTCCCTGATTGGGGGCATAAATATTGATGACTGTTATGTCTTCTTGTTGTATAGTCCCCTTTACCATTATGAAATGTCCATCTTTGTCTCTTGTTATCTTTTTCACCCTGAAGTCTGTTTCATCTGATATCATTATGGCTACACCTGATTTTCTCTGGGTACCATTTGCTTGGAGTGCCAATTTCCACCCTTTCACTTTGAGTCTATGCTTGTCCTTGTAGCTGAGATGTGTCTCTTGGAGACAGCATATGGTTGGGTTTAGTTTTTTGATCCAATCTGCAACTCTGTGCCTTTTTATTGGTGAGTTCAGTCCATTTACATTTAGGGTGATTATTGATACGTGAGGATTTCCTGTCATTCAATCTTTAGTTTTCTGGTAAGCCTGTGACTCCATTGTTTCTTTGCCTTTTTGTTGTTGTCTATTATTTCTGTGTGGTGGTGTTCTATGATGTTTC
Organism: Rhinolophus hipposideros; assembly: GCF_964194185.1. Classification (NCBI taxonomy): domain Eukaryota; kingdom Metazoa; phylum Chordata; class Mammalia; order Chiroptera; family Rhinolophidae; genus Rhinolophus; species Rhinolophus hipposideros. Next base: position 51,489,912 of record NC_138059.1, read on the forward strand.
CCTCTGTTTCTTCTTTTATTTCAGTATATATTTCAGTTCTGGATTTTTTTTGAGTGGTTACCCTTAAGATTATGTGAAAGAAAGTTTGATATTTAGAGTATTCCATTTTTTTCAGCCCGCTTACTTTCTCCATTCCCATATTCCGGTTCAGGCCTTTACGCTCCCCCTTTTTATGTTTCGGTTGCCACAAATTGTCCCTGTTGATCATGGTCGAATAGCCTCCTTTAGTATTTCTTGTAGTGCAGGTCGTGTATTAGAAAATTATCTCAGCTTCTGTATGTCTGGAAAGGTCTTTATTCCTCCTTTATATCTAAAGGATATCTTTGCTGGATATATTATTCTTGGCTCATGATTTCTCTCTTTCAATAGTTTGAATATTTGGTTCCACTCCCTCCTGGCTTGTAGAGTTTCTGCTGAAAAATCGGATGATAATCTAATGGGCTTTCCTTTGTAGGTTACCGTCTTCTTTTCCCTGGCTGCCTTGAGGATTCTTTCTTTGGTGTTAATTTTAGACAGCTGGAATACAATGTGTCTTGGAGAAGGCCTGTTGGGATTGAGGTAATTAGGTGTTCTATTTGCTTCTTGGATTCGAGGATCCAGTTCTGTCCACAAATTTGGGAAGTTCTCATTGACAATTTTTTTTAGTATATTCTCTGTTCCCTTCTCTCTTTCTTCTCCTTCTGGTATGCCCATTATTCTTATATTGCTCTTTCTGATGGAGTCAGAAAGTTCTTGTAGAGTTCTTTCGTTTCTTTTAAGTCTCAAGTCTCTTCTTCCATCTGTGTAATTTCCAGGTTTCTATCTTCGATATCACGGATTCTTTCCTCCATCTGGTCAACTCTACTACCTAAGCTGGTTATTTCATTCTTAATTTCTTCTATTGAGTTCTTAATCTCCAGAAATTCCATTTGGTTCTTTTTTAAAATTTCAATCTCTTTGGTAAAATGCTCGTGTTGTTCTTTGATTGCGTTTCTGAGTTCATTAAATTGCCTTTCTGTGTTTTCTTGCATCTCTTTGAGGTTTTTCAGAACGGCTATCTTGAATTCTCTATCATTTAAGTCACATACTTCCATATCTTTAAGTTTCTTTTCTGGAGACTTTTCACTTTCTTTCTGAGCTGTCTTGTTGCCTTGGTTATTCATGGCAATTAATGATTTATTATTTCTCTTCCTAGACATCTACAGGAGTGGCTTCTGCAACAGGTTGATAGGAAGAGGTCTCTCTGACAAAGTAGTGCTATATTTTCTCTGCACTTTTCAGCTTCTCACACAATGGGGGGATTCCCTGGGAGCCGGGCCTCTCCTCTGTTAACAGTTCACCTGGGTCATAGGGCGCCACGTCCCTGGAGGTGAATTCAGTAGTGGACCTCTTCGTCTTGCCTCTCTGCTGTGCAGGGAGTCCTTTGTGGAGTTATTGTTGTCCGATTCGTTGTAAATTCCAGGGGAGCTTTACAGAGGCTCACCTCACGCCGCCATTTTGATCCGGAATCATGAGAGGGAGTTCTTTAAGATGAAAAAAAAAAAAGATAAAAAATATGAGTAATAAAATGCAATAACTACATACCTATCAACAATTACTTTCAGTATAAATGGATTAAATGCTCCAATCAAAAACATAGGGTGGCTGAAAGAATAAGAAAACGAAACTCTTACATATGCTGCCTACGAGAGACTCACCTCAGATTGAAAGATGCACAGAGACAGAAAGTAAAGGGATGGAAAAAGTTATTTCAAAAAAATGGGATAAAAAAGCTGGGATAGCAATACATATACCAAATACTTATACTTAAAACAAAGGCTACAATAAGAGACAAAGGACCCACTAATCTCACTCTGGGTATTTATCTGAAGAAAACTGAAACACTACTTTGAGGGGATGTGTGCATCCATATGTTCATTGCAGTATTATTTACAATAGCCAAGATGTGGAGGCAGCCTGGGTTCCTTCAGTGGATGAATGGATAAAGAGAAGGTTGTGCGTATATACAATGAAATATTTCTTGGCCAGAGAAGGAAATGAGTTCTTACCATCTGTGGTGGTATGGATAGACCTGGAGTGGAGTATGTCAGACAGGGGAAGACAGATACTATGTGATTTCACTTATAGGTCTATAAGTGAATCTAAAGAACAAAATAAACAAACAAAACAGAAACACTCATAGATACAGAGAACATTTTGGTGGTTGCCAGATGGGAGTAGGGATGGGTGAAAAATGGAAAGGTATTAAAAAATACAAATTTGTTGTTACAAAATAGTAATGGGGATGTAGGGTATAGCATAAGAAATATAGTTAATAATATTATAATAACTATGTATGGCATCAAATGGGTACTAGAGTTATTGGGGTGATAGATGGGAGGGGGTTTGGGCGACAGGTTAAAAAGGTGAAGGGATTAAGAAGTACAAATAGGTAGTTACAAAATAGTCAAAGCATAGGGAATATAGTCAATAATATGGTAATGGCTATATATGGTGCCAGATGAGTAGTAGCCGAGTCAGAGGGATCACTTCTTAAATTATACAAATGTCTAACCACAATGCTGTACACCTGAAATTAATATAAAATAATATTGAATGTTAATTGTAATTGAAAAAGTTTAAAATGCGGGGGAAAAGGTGCAGGGGATTAAGAATTTCAAATTTCCAAGTATAAAACAAATAATTTAGGGGAATGTAATGTACAGCATGGGGAATATAGTCAATAATATGGTGATAGCATGGTACAGTGTCAGATGGTTGCTGAACTTATGGTGATTATTTCTTTAGGTATCTATTTAATGTTGAACAACTATGGTGTACACGTGAAACTGATATAATGTTTTATGTTAGCTATGTTTTTTAATAAAAATCTTTTTATAAAAATCCTCCCAAAAAGCAATAAAAAGCACCAAAATCTATAAAAATAGTCTATAGGGCAAAAAAAAGAGGGATCTTTAAAGGTATAAGGATTGAAAACACTAAATACAGCCATCACGTTTTACAACTAAAGTTATTTACAGCTATTATACTAGAAATAGGACCATAATTGAGGCTTGCAAACTTCTAGTTTCCAAGTTTACTTAGTCAGTGATTGGTGACGGTATATTTGGGTTTCATTATTAAATATTATTCTTTGTTAATCAGTATTGTGAATTGGTACAATTTTTTGTGATTTTTTTTCAGTTTTCTTGCAAAAGGTGTTTTAATAGCTTTATTAAGGTATAATTGACTTATAATAAATGTAAATATTAAAATTGTACAACTTTATAAATTTTGACACATGTGTACATTCATGAAACCATCCACCACAAAGCAATAAAATAAATGTATCCATCATATGTTTCCTTGTGACCTTTTGTAATACCTGCCCCCCATCCCTCTTTGATCCTTCATTGTCCTCCTTCCCCACATTTGGCAACCATTTATTTGTTTTCTGTCATCATAGATTAGTTTGCATTTCCTAGAATTTTATCTAAATGAAGTCATAAAATAGGTATACTTCTTTTAATTTCTCTTTTTTCACTCAGCATTGTGTTTTTGATTCATCCATGCTGTTGCCTGAATCAGTAGTTTGTTCCACTTAATTGCTGAGTAGTATTCCTTGGTATGGATATACCACAATTTGTTTGTCCCTTCACCTGTTGATAGAGATTTGGGTTGCTCCCTTTTGGAGCTATCAACACAGTTTTTCAAACTTGGCACCACTGACACTTTCGGCTGTATAATTCTTTGTTGTGGGGGACTGTCTTGTGCATCGTAGGATGTTTAACAGAATTTCTGGTCTCTATCCATTATATGCCAGTATCACCCCCAAGTTGTGATGATCAAAAATGTCTACAGACGTTGCCAAATATCTATCCCCTTGGAAGCAAAATCACCTCCCGTTGAGAACTATAGGGCAGCAAATAGTGCTGCTATGAGCATTCAAGTACCAGAGTTTGTATTGAACATGTGTTTTCATTTCTCTTGGATAAATATAGGAGCAGAATAGCTAGGTCATATAGATGTATGTTTAATTAAAAACAAAAACAAAAACTTCCAAATGGTTTCAAAAGTGGTTGGAAGTTCCCACCAGCAGCGTATGAGCATTCAAGTTCCTCAATGTCCTTGTCAACACTTGATACAGTCAGACATTCTACAGTAGTGAGGTGGTATCTCATTGTGGTTTTACTTAATTTGTGTTTCCCTAATGACTAACAATATTGAACATCTTCATATGCTTATCTTCTTTGGTGGAGTCATTCAGGGATCATTGTTCTTGATTGTTTGGTGTTCAATGTCTTGCAAACCATTATTTCATATATTTTGTTCATTTTATTTTTCAGTTGTTTCTGGTTGGAGGGTAGATCTGGTCCCTGTTACTCTGTCTTGGCTGAAAGCAGAATTCATAACATCTGCCCATACATGTTTTTCTAGTTCTCACAGTCACATAACACCTGCTGTTATATCTTCTCTTTTTCTTCAATTTCAAATCCTTAGACCTTTGATTTTCTTGCTTTGGGCTTTGAAAGTTAGTTTGCTTAATGAAAAGTTTATATCATATGTTTTCTTTTCTTATCCTAATTTGTTGACTTCTGCATCTTTAAAATTTCCATGGTACCTAAATGATGTTCACAAATTTTAGTTTAGCAATCAGGATATCAAAAGGATTAAGAGGACAAGTAGGAGGGATGGATAGAGACTGAGTATGCCACTTCATTCCAGGTAGTTTTACTTCTGATGTCCTTAAAAGTAAACTGGCATAAAATAAAACAACTGGTTAAATGGGCTTTATCAATATTAAATATTTTTATTCCTCCAAAGAATAAAAGTTAAAAAAACAATAAGGCAAGCCACAGATTGGTAGAAACTATTTGCAACACATTCAGGTTTACATAATCTATGCAAGTTAAAAATTATGGTCAAAAATTAGAACAAACACTTCAAAAAATGATATCTACAAATCACCATGAAGCACGTGAAAAACGCTCATCATTTCTAGTCATCAGGGAAGTGAAAATTAAATACAGTAATACCACTACACATCCTCTAGAATGGCTATTAATAAAAGGACTGACACTGCTGTGTGTTCAATAAGATACAAAGGAATTGGAAATCTCATACACTGCTGGTGGAAGTGCAAAATTGTATAGCCACTTTGGAAAACAAAATGTATGGTTTAATGTATATAAAATGGCAAAAAACTATTGTAACAGAAGATAGAAATGGCAAAAAACTATTGTAACAGAAGATAGAGGAGTTTGTGTTGGTAATTAGTTATACAACTATATATAACTGTATACAAATTTATCAAACTTTAAACTATATAAAGGGATTTATTTTATGTAAATTATACCTCAGTAAATATAAATGGGGAAAAATACAAATGTGATATTTACATTGGAAAGGTATATGTGGAGTAACTCTTTTCTATAGTAAATGGTGCAGCAGGCAATTTCTAATCTGCCATCTAATTTGATTTTTAGGCTTCTTTGCACCCTGTTTTTGTTTTCTTTCAGGCATTTTTTGAAGAAAATAACATAAACATTAGAAGTACCTTCATTTTTTTTCATCAAAAATCCAATATAAATACCTCATAAATCCCTATGAACATGATAGAAATCCACACCAACTGGCAAGTATGTGATTAACAATTTAGGCTGAGAAATGAAGGCAGACTGACTCCATATATTTTATTCTCTTTGCTTTAAAAACGTGTACTGTTGGACTTTGATTAAATTGCTTGGCTAAAGCACTCCAAACACTGAAAAAAGAACACTACTAAAAAAACTTTCCTCACTGAGGAATATTAAAATCAAAGCCTAATTTGACAGCTAAAATGTTGTTGGTCCAACAACAAATAGTGGTGTATTCAATAGTGACCTTTTTCCCTTGGGTCTTTGAAACCTGAGATCCACTTTGATGTTTTTGATCCAAAATGTACATATATGAAAATACTGCCAGAATCATGCTTTAAAAACATAGGCAGTAAGACCATGGAAGTATATACAGAAAGAGGGGTCCAAAGAGTGAATCTTAGTGTACAGAGGCTTTTCAAAGCACATTTTCTGGAAAATCCCTTGCGTTTCTAATCTACAGTGTAGTGCATTAGGCGGGGCTTATAGATCTAATATCCGGTAACGGTATATCCATGAAAGCAAGAGGTTATGTGCCTGCATTTGAATGTCAATGCGATCTCTCCCTTTTTCTCCTGCTTTCTCTTATGCTCCTTTTAACTCAGGACATCTTATCTCCTAATTTCAGTTTAGATCTCTCTCTCTCTCTCTCTCTCTCTCTCTCTTTCTCTCTCTCTCTTTTTCCTCCAAAATCAGATATTTTCTTATATAAAAAGGGCCTAGTATTTCCCTTGTGACAATCTCAGGGGCTTCACTGTTCCTATCACTATTCTCTCCTCTCCGTCTCATCTGATCCATGAGACTGACTTGTATGTATATGCCTGGACCCAAAGTGTACACAGTGACTATGTATGTACATTCCCAAGAGGCTCCTGAATCCTGTAAAAATAAATGTTCATTTATTCATCATTTTAAAAATACTAATCACTACACTAAGAAGAATCAATGGTAGACAAAATAGGTTTGGTAAATGTCCTTACAGAACATTTTACATCCTGTAAAAATAAATGTTCATTTATTCATCATTTTAAAAATACTAATCACTACACTAAGAAGAATCAATGGTAGACAAAATAGGTTTGGTAAATGTCCTTACAGAACTTTTAGCTCAGTAGCAGTAATTGTAATTAATATGCAATTAACCAGGCAAATAACCAGGCAAATAAAATAATGTGCTGAAGGGAGGATAAGGAAGGAGCTATGAGATCCAAGTGGATTGGTGGGTGTGAGGAAAGCTTCCTGCAGGAAATGATGTCAACCCTAGGATTAGATTTTTCAATCAGGAGTTTAATGAAGGGGAAAATATTGGAGTAGGGGCAAGGGAGGCATGGCTACCCTCCCAGACTATGCAAAAGGAAGTACCCTTTAACAGAGGATGTAAAAAGAAAGAAGATTTGAGTCTGTGAGCTGAGGGCCAGGGATGAAGAGCCCTAGAAGTGGGGTGGAGCAAGTAATAGCCCAGCCCACATCAAAGAGTGGCTTCTGTCAGCTCTCCTGGCTCAGCCTGTTCCAGAGCAGAGGCTGCCCCATCAGGTAACCACCTAACACAAAAAGGCGGCATCCTGGACCTGCTTATGGGGACCCACATGAAATATGACCTGTGCTTTCTATAACTTCCCCTGGCAAAGCCTGCATTCCTACCTAAACTCAATGAGCCAGGTGTTCTCTTCACAATATCTTGACTAGCTGCAATAACATGAACACAGAGCCCTTACTACTGAGCAAGTGTAATTTTCTATTACTGCTCAAATTCAGCAGTCTTTCACTCTCCTCCCTGAAAAAACACGGTAGATAGAAACATTTTCCTACCTTCACTAGCTCTTCTGCTGCACTTTCTTTCCCCTTGGATTTCTTTACACTTACAAGAAAAGCATATACAAAAGAAATTAGAGGCTGCCTAAGTTTAGCTCAGTTCTTAGAGCAGGGTGCTATTAACAACAAAGTTGCCGGTTTGATCCCCACATGGGCCACTGTGAGCTTCACCCTCCACAACTAGATTGAAACAACTACTTGACTGATGGGTCCTGGAAAAACACACTTAAAATAAATAAAAGCTTAAAAAAAAAAAAAAAAGAAATGAGCAAAACATTGTGACAGCATTTTGCATTTCCTGTGGCAGGTCAGGTCGCTTTTGAACATAGAAACTTTGACCCCAAACAATAAAAGAAGATGAGCAACTCTAAATTAAGAGATGACCAGGACTACCTGCCTGGCTCTCTTGTTTCTTCAGAGACAGACAACAAACAGTGATACCTGTGATCCCTTTTTTGGGTCTTGACCTCCAGGATGATTTCTTCTTCATTTTGAATCCCATATTTTTTAAAAACCTAGTGTTCTATTTTTTAAAAAAAAAAACATTTCAATTGTAAAATAGAGCATAAATATTAAAAGTACATAAAACATCCATATGCAGTTTGCCAAGTAATTATATAACACTCATAACAATACCACCCGCTCCGTGCCCCAAAATACCACCCAGGCCCAGATATAGAACATTGTCAGTTCCTCTGTACTCTAATGCAGAGAGGTAAAGACTAGAATATACAGTCCTCGTTTTCCTTTATAATTTTTACTACCTATGGTATGGTTGTAGCCTTAAATATCACAGTTTAGTTTAGTCTTTTTGAAATTTAAATAAACGGAATTATTATGTACATATTCACTTACATCTTTGCTTCTTTTGCTCACTCTATGTTAGTAGGATTCATCCATGTTGAGAGAAGCTATGACTGTTCATTTTCATTGCTATATACTAGTTAATTGTGTGACGTAACACAATTTGTTTATCTGTTCTAGAGCTGATGGTATTTGGCTTGTTTCCAATTTTCAGTTATTGAAAACAAGGCTGTGAATAACACTTATACATGGCCCTGAGCAAGAATTTCTTCAAACTGTATTTGTAAGAGTGTCATTGATGGGTCACCTTGTATGCGTATCTCTTACCTTACAGGATAATGGCAAACTTTTTTTACCAAAAGGCTTTACCTACTTACACTTCTACCAAATTATTAATATTTATTGATCACCTACTGTGTGATTTAGGTCTTGAGGGAAAAAAACAATGAACAAAATAGCAAAATCCCTGTCTTCATTATGTTTACATTCTAGTGGATGGTGACATACAATAAATATGTGATATTTCAAGTGGTTGAAAAAAAAGGAATAATAGCACATAGTAAGGGAGTAGAGAGTGAGAATGGGTGCTCCTTTAAACATGGTGATTGGGGTGGACTTTCTGCCTCTCTGGGGAGATAAAGGCCATACTTAAAAATTATGCCCTTATGTTGATTTTAATTATAGTTCCTTGATTACTAGACATATGGGTATCTTTTCATATATTTTCTTGGATATTTGGCTGTCCCCTTTTGTGAAGTTCTTGTTCAAGCCTTTTGTCCATTTTAATGTTGTTTCCCCTTATTTTCTTATTGATTCTTCAGGAATGTTTCACTTTATTAATCTTTTGATAAACAAATTTAAATTATGTAGTCAGATTTATCAGTCTTTTCTTTATGAAGCTATGCTTCTTGTTGAGTTTTTCTCTGACTTGGTGTCCTTTCTGTAATCCCAGCACTGGATGTACCAGCTCTGTCTAGTAGGTGATACACACTCAAGATGTCAGACTGTGGGCTTCCAAAGATGGGCTTGGGCTCCTGAGTCTACATCTTTGGTTTGTCTTTATTTTCCCAGGGAAATTACCAAATGGTGCATTCTTGCTTTCTGAGCCATTGTGTGATTAATGTGCTGCATGCTGTCTCTGGCCCCTGATGCTGCCCTTCACCTGGGAAAACAGCTACCCTTCTGTTCTGCTGCTTTTCTTCTCACTTCCTATGGGAAATATCCACCCACTTGGAGTCTCTCTTGGTCCCACCCCTACTGTGAGCTTGGGGTAGGACCACCTCATCATCTTCCTATTGGGCCCGTTCTATACCATTATTACTGTCCTGACCACAATGCATAAAAAAGTATTAGTATCTTTAAAAAGGAGTAAATGTATTAACACTCCATACAGTATACTCCATGAGGACATGGGCAGCTGACTAATCCTTGGGAACCCAACACCCAGCACAATGCTTAGCATATGATGGACACCCAATAAATGCTTGTTGATCTGGAAATTAACTCTGAAAAGCATTGTCAACATCATCAGCCTAATGAGTTCTGTTGGCTGACTACATTTTAGACGTGTTTATAGACTCGTTATTAAGGTGGGAACTTTCTCTTACTACTATTAACTAATACTAGGATTTATTTCCTAGCAAAGAGATTCTTGTGGTGGGTTGAGGGTAGATGGGAGAAAAAAGGGACACTTGGAGGGAAATCAGCTAGGATAACCAGAGGCACTGGAAGCCAGCTGTGGATATTGTATAAAAGGCCATAATCAAACCCTCATATATATTTCTATCCCATGTCCTAGAAGAAACAGTTATTTCACATTTTGGGGAGATTTGCAAAGTCTGGCAAAGTGTAAGAGGGAGCTCCTGTGTAGTCTGGATGAATTTGAAGCAGCCACCATGTGGATTTTGTGCTATTCATGCTGTTTATCTTTTAAAAATAGGGCAGTGGTTACACAGCTGAAGCCCTGAGCCTGCCCAACTCCCTGCACGACTCTGCCCTCTCCCAAGCTTGACAGCACTTCCTTCCTGACCTCGAGTAGCTTCCTGCTCTGGCCTTATCGCACACAAAACTTGACACTGCACTGGAATGCACTTAAAGACCTTACATGGAAATCTCTTGCTTTCTACATTTACAAACAACTGTCATCTACAAAATGCTTTCTTTATTTCCAGATGTACACTTTCTTTAGTAGCATAGGATTAATACAATTCCAAAAGAGCAAGGAAAAAAAAAAAACACTTTTCATCTCCATCCCTTGTTTTCACCTGAAATTTTAACCTTTTGTTTTATGGGCCAAGGAAAAATAATAAATATGACATGTATGTATACATTAGCAATAGAAAGGCAGTGGGGAGTGCCAGTTTTTATAGGAACTTTGGGAAATGGCTCCCCACGTAGAGTGAATTATACTATTCACTTTGTATGGTTTTCTTCATTTTATTATGTCTCCACCTTAAAGAAGAAGGGTGGGTAGTTTGGTTGTGAATAGTGTTATATAAAAACAAATAATCTTTTAGTACTGACATCTAGGTTTCCCTTGCAAATTTTTAGATTTTAATAATTACAAATTTTTTTTGTTTCCCATCGTCTGAGATCTCCTGATGTACTCTTTCTCCCATAAATTCTCAAGGTAGATAAGAGATAATCCTCACATTGAAAACTAAAATTTGGAATGCCAAATCTCTCAGAGATAAATGGGGCTCACAAACATTTTAAAGCTCAATTTTCTGAGCTATTTAATATGATAAAGATAGTGCAACAAAAAGTGTTTCAGGGAAATAAAGCACCAACAGCTCTCTGCTTGAAAATAATTTAAGATTTGGTATGGTGTTGATCTAGAAAATTCAAGGGGTTAATGGAGGAGAAAAGTATCTTAAAGGAGGTTCTTGGGAGTGTCTTGGCTTTCTAAATTTAATTGCTTTTCATGAGCTCATCAACCTTCTTAAGATATTATGATCTTTTACCCAGGTTGGGGGAATTTCCTCAGATGTGATTAAAGAGTGGGCTGGGCTATGTCCTTAGAAGTCAGAATACTTAATATTGGAAGCATGAACTCTCTTGGAGCCTTTCCCAATTTTATTTCAGAGGAATTCCCCCTCAAAGAACAACTCCCACGATGGAAGGCAGGGAACAGAGGAAGTCTTTTGAAATGTATTTATTTTTTAATTTGAAAGTTGAAGAATCTCCTTCCACCTCTTTGGGAACTACTTAAGTAAAACGTCAGGGGGAATAGTTTGAAGTCTTTTCTTCGGATGAGTAAATTAAACATGTGAAGAGTATTTAAAAATACTCATTAAAGGTGCACAATCATCCTGAGTTATTATTTCCAGTGTACATGACTTCAGTCATTTGAGCGAACCTGGTGGACCCTGTGGGTGAGGGTGTCTTAGGTTTTTCACTGATTCTTAAAGAACAAAGCAACTTTACTGAAACTCCTACATGTGAATATAAATTCCCCTGTGACATGTGATGAAGTAGAGTATATGACAGAACGACAGGGGACTGACTGAGGGTTGGAGTGTGAGGAATCGGTTCTCTGTGGAGATAGTATTTAAGCTGTTGCCAGATGGAAGAGAAGCAACCCCTGGATGGAGGGGAGGGAGTGGCTGAGGTACAAAGGCTCCCTTCTAGTGCATTGAGGGGAAGAGTAATGAGAGAGAAGTGGGAGGTAGGCAGGGGATCTAGCCTACCTACATAGGAGACATGCAAGGCCTCCTATATCATGGTAAGAGTTTTGGATTTTTAAAAATTGTAATATACATAATATAATTTACTATTTTAACTATTTTTAATTGTACAGTTCAGTGGTACTAGATTCATTCACATTATGGTGCAACCATCACCACCATTCATCTCCAGAAATTTTTTCATCTTTCAAAGCTGAAACTCTAAACCCATTAAACAACTTCCCATTACCCCTCCCCCATGGCTGCTGGTAACCACCATTGTATTTTTTGTCTCTTATGAATTTGATTACTCTAGGTATAAGTCATGTGAATGGAATCATATTTGTCCTTCTGTGACTGACGTATTTCAGTTAGCATTATGTCCTCCAGGTTCATCCATGTCTTGCAAATGGCAGGATTCACTTCTTTCTTTGAGGCTGAATAATATTCTATTGTACTTATACGTGGTCTGACAATTAAATTCATGAACTTGTTGCACTGATGTTGCTAAACGTTTTTGATATCAGATGGATTATTCATTATGAATTTGTACCAATTGGACAAACAGTTAGCCAAGTTTACTATTGGGAAGTGCTGAAAAGGCTGTGTGAAAAAGTTAGACAAAAATTACCTGAACTTTTCACCAATAATACATGGCTCTTGCATCACGACAATGCACCAGTTCACATAGCACTGCCTGTGAGGGAGTTTTTAGCCAGTAAACAAATAAATGTATTGGAACACCCTCCCTACTCACCTGATATGACCCCCAGTGACTTCTTTCTTTACCCAAAGATAAAGGAAATTTTGAAAGGAAGACATTTTGATGACATTCAGGACATCAAGAGTAATGTGATGACAGTTCTCATGGCCATTCCAGAAAAAGAGTTCCCAAATTGATTTGAAGGGTGGACTAGGCACTGGTGTCGGTACATAGCTTCCCTAGAGGAATACTTCGAAGTCAGCAATGAGGTATGTAGCACTTTTTCTAGGATGAATTCACGAGCTTAATTGTCCAACCTTCATATACTACATTTTATTAATCCATTCATTTGTCAAGGACATTTGGCATTACTGTGAATAACGCTGTTATGAACAACATTACTGTGTAATCCTGTAAAACCTGTATACAAATATGTGTTTGAGTCTGAGTCTCTGCCCTCAATTCTGGATATATTCCCAGAAGTGGAATTTCTGATCACATGGTAATTTTCTTTTTAATTTTTTGAGAAACTGCAATTCTGTTTTCTACAGCAGCTGCACCTTTTAACATTCCACCAGCTACACAGAAGGGTTCTGGTTGCTCCATATCTTTGCTGACACTTACTATTTTTTCAAAATAATGGTCATCTTAATGGATGTGAAAAAGAGTTTGGAATTCTTAAGTTAGAATCCACTGAATGATTTTAAAGGCAGCAATACAATCCTCTTTCTTTTTTAAAATAATCACTCTGGCTGCTTGATGCAGAATACATTGAAGGAGGAAGAAAGAGCAACTGGGCAGATCAATTAAGAGAATATTTTGTGTCCAGGAAAAGGATGATAATTGCAAGGACTAGGGTAGCAATTTTGAAGAAGAGAGGTATGCAGATTCAAGCTATACTTTAGAAGTAAACCTTATTGGTCTTGAAGATGGATTGAATGTGGGGGTGGCTGAAAGGAGAAAGAGAAAGTAATAGGGTATTGAGGTGTCTGGAATAAACTAATGAGTGGATGTTGGCACTATTTTCAGACATGAGGAAGACTGTGTGTGGGGATAGCGGACTCATTCCAGGACTGGAAATCAAATGCTCATAAAATATTCAACAGAAACATCAAGAAAGAAAATTGGATTGGTAACATGGAGACTTGGGGGAAATTGAGTCAGAAAAGTCAGAAAATTTAAGTAAGTAACTTAAGGTCGCAGAGCACAGAATGCAAGTGGCAGAATCAAGCAAACCCAAGACTGTGTGACTATGAAGGCTAGTGTTACCCACTCTGTGTCACTGCCTTCCAGTCATAGCAGATCAATCTCCAAGAATTTTGACCAATGACTACATTTATATACTTTGGAAAAGCTTTAGTAATAAAAGGGAGACGTCACATCCATTAATAAGTGTGAAATTTAGAATGCAAGCTTTGAAGATCTTTTGAAAATAAATAAAACAACATATTTGAAACATGATGGAAAATAATTGAACAGAGTATGTTTCTCAGAAATCATATCAGAGTTTAATAAATCCAATTGCCTATATCTGGGAAGCAAAGAACATATTTAATCTTATCCAAAAGGCTTTGGAGTCAAGGGTGGTGTTTTAACCACAATGCATATGAATGCCAGTCACTGGTGTCCTATCATGTACTGATGCGGAGATATTTGTATAGGTGAAGGGATGCTAACCTGATAATAATGATGGACCTTCAGGGAAGAGTGATTATAGCATAAAGATTAAGACTAGAGTTCTGAAATCAGACAAAAATGAGTTTGGACCCACGTACTAGCTGTATGTCCTTGGGCTAGTTATTTAACAGTTTCATCATCTATAAGAGGAAAAACATGATACCTGGATCTAAGGGATGTTGTGAGGGTTAGATTAGATGGTACATATAACTTAGTAAAGATTAGTTATTTTTAAATCATTATTACAGTGACTCTTGAGTATATGATTTACCTCTGGAGAAAGACGGAGCACCCTAGAGAAAGGATAGGTTGGTAATTTAGGATGGGGGCAGGTCAGGGAGTGTAAGGGGATGGCTATATTTATAGTTAGGGAATAAAATGATGCTTTGTTTTTAAATGTCAAGTTTCCTTGACAATTTTGTGATTTTTCATCCATTGACATTTTATCAGATTAAATACACAACATTTAGAACATATTAGCAAAACACTCTACATATTTTTCTATATATATATTACCCACATAATTGATGATCTCTGAAGCATAGCCTCATAACTTTATAGTTGTAAACATGTAGAGTGCTTTAGTAAGGACTGATGGCATGATTCCTAAAATCCTCTTTTTGGGGGCTGGATAAGTATAGACAAAAAAGCATTGGATTTTCCCCCACAGGGAGACCTTGGTTTGAATCCTAGTTTTGCTTCTTAGTTAGCTGTGTGACACTAGGGAAATTACCGTCTCTGCACCTCTTTCTTCATTTGTGAAATGAGGATGATAATTTCTCATGGGATTTTGAAAGGCATGTAAAGTGGTTAGTTATAGCTGGGTTCATCTTAGTCTGTCTATAAACAGTAGCTATGATAACTGTATTTAATATTTTTCCTTTTCTCTGGCACTGTACAATATGCTTTTTTTACCAGATGAAAGGATACAGAATAAACATTACTGAACACAGGCCATCAAATGTCCCATGGAATCTTCGAGAAATCAGGGATGTCATTCTCCCTATTGAGTCCACTTCCTAAAATAACTCCTTGACCATCTATAACCCTCCTTGATAGAAGTTACAGATGGAAATGAGTGAGGAGTTCAGCTTATTTCTTACAGCACTTGTCTGGTTGCTTTCTTGGCTCTCAGCTTAACTGGTTTGCTTTTGGAAAGACTATTACAACAACAAGGTTTCCCACTGCCCCTCACAGAGGTCACTCCACAGTGTAATGAGACTTCCTGGTGAAAAGCATGATGTTCTTTTGCTCAACTTGTAGCAGCTTGACTTTTTCCGACTCTTTCTTACCTAGGTCCCAGCGCAGTGCTTGACTTCTTAAATTGACGGGCGAGGACTATAAAGCAGGAATTGGATACTGGTAGATACGGTTGGGATATGGTTGGGAAAGCAAGAACAACACTGCCTTGCAGGGTCGTGGCTGAGGGAGTAGGGACTGGTCTGAGAAATAAATGATGAGTTTGAAGTCACTGAGTGATCATCAGGTGGTTAGAAGTACAGAGTGGGGCTTGTGGAGGGTTTCAGAATTGGGATACATCCTGGTGGTCATATGCATGGAGGTGAAAAGTAACAGGGGGATGCTTGGATCACCCACAAGGAAGCAGAACGTGGTCAGAGAACACTGTGGAGGAAGAATTTGAAACTGACTACAGTGGTGAATAGGAGAAGAAAAAGAAGCCAGTGGCATTAGCAGCAGAAAGGAGTTCTTAGGATGTAGATATCCCACGTCTTAGGGTTACCATATCTAAGACTGCCCAGCACTGGAGGTACCAGGAGATTAGGAATGGAGGGCAGGTCATGGCACTTGGTAGCTTCCAGTAACTGGTAACTGGTGACTCCTGAAGTACCCAGTTCAGAGACCAATGGAGAAATTTCATCCTCACATTAAAGGGCAATAAGTCATTAACTTGAGGGGTTGAGAATGATCTGCAGTATATCAAATTTGATCAAATGATTATTTTTTTGAAAATTGCCTCAAATTTAGGCACTGTTTTGAGCAGATTATATAAATAGAGTTTCTATAAATTACTGATATAGACACAGTACTGATTATACCAAAAACGTTTCAGAAGTGCTAAAATGTTTAAAAGACAATGTTCAATTTTCTCTTTATGTTTGAACTTGACCTAACATACCTGAACTGAAGTGCTTTTCAACTATTTTCAACTGACTTTTTGAGGTCTTTGTTTTATACTTACTGTTTTGAAATTTATTTTAGTTTTTATTTTAAAAATAAAATTTAAAATTTATTTACTGAGTTTGTAATGTGGATCTTAATTTTGTTGCATCAGATGAGTGTTAGCTTTCCTACATACATACTGACTCTAAAACACTTTCTAATTACCTTTAAATGAGTAAGCTCCCAGGCAGGAGGATAAGAGTCTTGCTATACCTCAGCCCCTCCCTTTGAGAAAGTGACACATTATGGAAAGTATTAGCTCTTAAGAGGGGAACTGTTATTTCCAAGATTGTAGAAAAGATATATTAGTTCAAAAGATTCACCTCTTTCCCTTTTATCTATCCTTGTTTATGTAGATGGAAGGTTCATATAAGGAAACCTAGCCTCACAGCATTTGCCTTTTGAGGGTATTTGTAATGTTGGTGTGTGCCAAAATGCCTGAGTTTATTAATATGCACTACACATTGTGTTTATTTCTGTTTCATCAAGGTTTTGCCAGATTATGGCCTGTCTGTGCCTGATAGTGGCTGTGTTTGTGTATGAGCACAGGGTCATCTGATAACGAATTGTCGCATCATGCGATTAAGTGATGTTTAAAATGGGTGTAAGCCAGAAGAGTTTGACTCCCAGCACACTTTTAGAAGGTCCGATCAACAAAAGAAAGTTCAAGGTATCTTGGAAGAGGTCATTGATTACAACCAGCGTCTTGATCATTCTGGACTTGTTCCTTCCTGCAGAGACACAATTAAAATAATGTACAGTAGAAATGTTTCATAGTTGTAGGAAGGACACTTTTTTTAGAGGTAAATTAATACAAAATCTATCTCTTCTTCAGGAAGATAACAAATTGTTTTAGAAGTTCATTGAATTAACTATAGATGAGTTGATGCTTTATTACATGCATCAGTTCCCAAATGCTGTTTATGATGACTTTCCCTGCCATATCCAAAGCCACATGGGAAGACTGTGAGCATTGTGGGAGAAAGGGTTCTGTTGTACTCACTTTTATATCCCCGGTACAGTTTTGCGGTACACAGTAAACAACTCGTAAATTTCTTTGAAAGACTGGATGAATGCTGCAAACGAATCCAGTTACTAGGCAGGAACATTAACTAAAACTTTGACTTGTAAAACTTATACTATGTTTTTAGTATTGATATCTAATCTCTGATTTATCAGTTCTTTAATCAACTATAAAACTGAATTAGTCTGCAAAGTATTGGAAGAAAGTTTTGTCTGATGGCTAAAGTTCAGAAACAATATCACTCTCATCACTATTGGTTTTGTGCTCCAGGAAAAATTCCAAAATTAAAGTTTTTCCTTATTGATTGTTTTGGCCTTGGGTTCTTGTCCTCAATACTGTGGGCATATCCTCTTGTTATAGGTCCTTTGAAACTTAAGAAAATGTGCAAAAGAAATGAATTTGTGTTCTCTTCCGTAAAATCTGGTAATTTTAGTAATCCGTTACCCTATGAGATACAAGGCAACTCTGCTTCCTCTAGTCTGTTTTTCCTCCTTTCTTTCAAAATAACCTGCCATCTTTCCAAAATAAACATGAAGGGGAAATACATTAGTGGGTATGTAATCACCCAGATATCTGAAGCAGCATGCCTCTAAAAAAAAAAATAGTAAAAATAAAACAATCATCAGAAATTTGTCCTGGTTTTACAAAACTTGTTAGTGTTCTTGTCTTTTCTTTACAAGATTTTTGAAAGGAACATTTATATTTGTGTACAAAGTTTGCCAAAGTGAAAATTAAATAACTATCTGCCTAGAACTTACTTTCTCTTAGATTTCTAAGGTTCTAATTTTGGGTGAACATCATCAAAATAATTATTTTATAGATTTTCAACATTCTAGAATTACAATATGATGTTCTGTTTCTATTCAATTTTTATGAAACCTCATTCTGGTGAACTTATCTGATAGCTATGTGACTCATATATTATGTTGTATATATTAATCACAAAATGCATATTCAACATTTATTTTTATACCTTGAATTTAAAAATACTTTAGTATTCCTTTTAATCCTGAAGAGTCTTTGATATTTAAGAAACATTTAGAAAACTGGCTTGCTCAAAAGACTTTATCCAATCCAATGAGTCTGGTGAATAATTGTACTACTTTCAATATATAGTTCGGAAAATACAATGATCACTCTCCTCTTCCATTATCCTGTTTGCTCCTTGGTTTCTTAATCAGCATCCTTTTCATTGTCAACAAATATTTATTTAGCATCTACTCTCATACTGTGCAACAGAATTTCAAAGTTTTCAGCTACTTCCACTAGAGTCAAACCTTGACACATTCTATACTATTACTTGGCCAGGAATAGACCATTAGAAATACAGTGCAGGTTTGTTAATAAAGATCCTGTCCTTTGGAGTCTGATAATTTGCAGGGATCTAAGCAAAACCTTCTGTGTACAACCTACTAATCTAGGAGAGAGGGTTTGCCAAACAATTTAACATCATCATAAGATAATAATGTTTATTCCTCTTAGGCAAGTCAACATGCTTATGAGGCCTGAAGATGCTAATTATAAATCATTCTATTTTTTAAAATTTTTTATTGGGGAATATTGGGGAACAGTGTGTTTCTCCAGGGCCCATCACCTCCAAGTTGTCCTTCCATCTAGTTGTGGAGGGCGCAGCTCAGCTCCAAGTCCAGTTGCTGTTTTCAATCTTTAGTTGCAGGGGGCGCAGCCCACCATCCCAAGCGGGAATTGAATTGGCAACCTTGCTGTTGAGAGCTCGCTCTCTAACCAACTCAACCAACCGGCCACCCCTCCTGAAGCTCAACAGTAGCTGGTTGTCTTCAATCTAGTTGTGGAGGGTACAGCTCACTGGCCCATGTGGGAATTGAACCGGCAACCCTTTTGTTCAGAGCTTGTACTCTAACCAACTGAGTCATCTGGCTGACCCCACAAATCATTCTTATCTTGTCACTAAAATCACAAGGAGGTTTACCTGCAAGCAGATTTTAGTAACCATGGGGATCTTAAAGCCAAATAAACAAATTACAAAATAGTTCTTCAGTTCTTGGGGGACTGGCTGCACCCCCAAATTCCAAACTATCTGACAATAACACACAGTGTATACACTTGTAGACCTTCCTTTCCCTTGAATGTTGATTTATTACAATTCTACATACTAAAAAGTTTCCATTGTTTACTCTCCTGTGAGTTAGCACTGCAACCAGGACTCTGAAGGGGGGCCTCTGAGAGTGAGCTCACAGCTAAGCCCCTTTTGGGGTGAGAAGGGTGAGTTCTGAGGCTGGAGACCTTGATAATGGATTAGCCATCATTCCTAGTGGCTGTCTAGCTGAAAGAACTGACCCAGTTCAGTTCTTTCTCACTATAGGGCTAGGGTGTGACTGGGCTAGAAATAGAGTATCAAGGACACATATCCTCTGCCAGGACCCAGGAATTCCATGTCATTGTCTTTTCTCTGAATAACTTCAATGGCTCACCCCACGCAGCCATTGGAGATAGTGCAAAAGCTACCCAGATCATAAAAGAAAAGAAAGAATAAAGAAAGAATAACAGTGCCTGTGTGCACAGTTTGTTTTTGTGTGTACCTGTGCTGACCTAGGTCTGGCAGGATTCCTGTTGATAGATGACCAATTGGCTTCCAGCTTGTCATGCTGCGGTTCCTTGGCTGCTCCTGGAGCCATCAAACTCAATCCCCAGGAAACGAGCTCATCGACAATCACCATAGCTTTTGACCATGGATTATGACTAAAGCTCTTGGAGACAAGGAGGAAAAGTTCAATTAAATGTGTAGCCATGCTTCTTCAGGGCAGAGTTATGGAGGATTTCTGACTGTATCTTGGAATTGGGCAAAGCAAAATGCCTGGTTTCAATTAGAGAGGGAGGTGGGGTTGGCATCGGTGGAGATCATTCTTTCCCCCAAATGCAAAGTAGGGCAAGTTTAGTGTTGAAATTGACATCCCAGGCTAAGGAGTCAACCTCCTTGCGTGAACACAGCTCTGAGATTTGGGGCAGGTTATTAAACATGTCACCTCAGTTTTGACATACAGTTGTCTCCCCTTTTTCACGGGGGATATGTTCCAAGACACCCAGTGGATACCTGAAACCACAGATAATACCAAGACCTGTATATGCTGTTTTTTCTATACATATATACCTATAATAAAGTTTAATTTATGAGTTTGTCACAGTAAGAGATTAACAAAAATAACTAATAATGAAATAGAACAATTATAACAACATATTGTAATAAAAGTTATATGAATGGCATTAGGGCCATTATTAAGTAAAAAAGGGTGATCTGAACACAAGTACTGTGATATGAGGCAGTCGACATGCTAACCCAGACAGCTATTAAGGTGACTAACAGACGGGTAGCACACTCAGTGTGGATACACTGGGCAAAGGGATGATTCACCTCCTGGGTGGGACAGAGTGAGATGGCATGAAATTTCATCATGCTACTCAGAATGGTTCACAATTTTAAACTTATGAATTGTTTATTTCCAGAATTTTCCATTTAATATTTTCAGACCAAGTTTCACTGCAGGTAACTGAAACCATAGAAAGTAAAACTGATGTAAACTACTATGCCTATAAAAACAGAGAAAAGAATAATGATACTTCAAAAGATTCATAGGGGTCACCTTTGCAAAATTAAATGTGCTATAAAGTTCTTATAACACTGCCTATCACAGAGTCAACAATAACCATAAGTTTATTTACATACATAGGCACAGGCTGTTATCACTGTTTCATGTTAGAAGGCAAGAATTCTGGATGACTAAATAAAAAGAGAAAAGAAAACTTTCTGGCAAGGAAAAATATAATTTTATGTATATTACCTTACATAATATTTCCTTTGATTCTCCCAATAACTGTGAAATAAATAAACAGCTAATACATATTTTATGAGAACTGGGAAGAGAACTGATTCTTTCCCCCCAGCTTTATTGAGGTATGATTGACAAATAAAGGTTATATACATTTAGGTTGTACAATGCGATTTTTAAAGGTATACTATGAGTTGATTTAATATACACATACATTGTGAAATGATTACCACAATCAAGTTAATTAACACAATCATCACCTCACATAGTTACCATTTTTTTTGTGTGTGTGGTGAGAACACTTAAGATCTACTCTCTTAACAAATTTCAAGTAGGAAATACAGTATTATTAATTATAGTCACTATGCTCTACATTAGATTCCCAGAACTTGTCTTATAACTGAAAGTTTGTACCTTTGTCTAACATCTCCCCATTTTTGCCATCCCCTACCCCTGGTAACCAAGGTTCTACTCTCTGCTTCTATGATTTCAATGTTTTTAGAATCCACATAAAAGTGAGATAATATAGTGTTTGATTTTTTGTGACAGGCTTATTTCTCTTAGCATATTCTCCAGGTTCATCCATGTTGATGCAAATGACAGAAATTCCTTTTTTATTTTTCTGTCTTGTTTTGCATTTTATTAATTTTTTTGCAATTAATATTTTTTCAATCACAGTTGACATTCAATATTATATTAGCTTGAGGTGTTAGACATTTATATAACTTACAAAGTGATCACCCCAGTAAGTCTAGTACACCCACCTGACACCGTACAGTTACTACAATATTATTGACTATACTCCCTATGCTCTACTTTACATCCCTGTGACTACTTTGTAACTGCCAATGTGTCCTTAATCTATTCACCTTTTACACTCGGTCCCACCACACTCCCCAATCTGGCAACCATCAGTTTGTTTTCTGTATCTATGAGTCTGTTTCTGTTTTGTTTGTTCATTTATTTTGTTTTTTAGATTCCACACATAAGTGAAACCATATGATATTTGTCTTTGTCTGACTTATTTCACTTAGCTTTATACCCTCGTAGGTCCATCCATGCTGTCACAAATGGTAAAAATTTCATTTTTTTCTATGACTGAGTAATATTCAATTGTACACTGTATGTTCAACCTCTTACTTATCCAATCATCTATGGATGGACACTTAAGTTGGCTATTGAAAATAATGCTGCAATGAACATATGGGTGCATATATCTTTTTAAATTAGTGTTTTGGATTTCTTCAGATAAATACCCAGAAGTGGAATTGCTGGGTCATAAAATAGTTCTATTTTTAATTGTTTAAGGAACCTCCATACTGTTTTCGACTGATTGCACCAATTTGCAATCCCACCAACAGTGTAAAAGAGTTCCCTTTTCTCCACATCCTGGCCAGCACTTGTTATTTGTTGATTTTTTTATAATAATTATTCAGACAGGTGTGAGGTGATATTTCATTGTTGTTTTTATTTGCATTTCTCTGATAATTAGTGATGTTGAGCATCTTTTCACAGGTCTATTGGCCATCTGTATGTCTTTTTTGGAGAAATGTCTATTCAGGTTCTGTGCCCATTTTTTAATCAGATAGTTTGTTTGTTTTTAGTGTTATGTTGTATGAGTTCTTTATATATTTTGGATATTAACAGATTATTGGATGTATCATTGGTGAATATCTTCTCCCATTTGGTAGGATGTCTTTGTTTTGTTGATAGTTTCCTTTGCTGTGCAAAATCTCTTTAGTTTCATGTAGTCCCATTGATCATGGTCTATGATCTTTTTAATGTATTGCTGAATTGGGGTTGCTAATATTTCGTTGAGGATTTTTACATCTATGTTCTTCAGGAATATTGGTCTATAATTTTCTTTTTTTTTTTTTTTAATGTCTTTGGGTTTGGAATCAGGGTAATGGTGGCCTCATAAAATGAGCTTGGAGGCCTTCCCTCTTCTTGAGTTTTTTGGAATAATTTTAGAAGGATAGGTGTTAATTCTTTTTTGAATGTTTGTTAATATTCACTTGTAAAGCCTTTTGTTTGTTGGGAGTTTTGTTTGTTGGGACTTTTGTTTGTTGGGAGTTTTTGATTACTGATTCAATTTTGTTAGTAGTTGTTGGTCTGTTCATATTTTCTGGTTTCTTTTTGACTCAGTTTTGGAAGATTGCATGTTTCTAGAAATTTATCCTTTTCTTCCAGATTGTGCACTTTGTTGGCATATAATTGTTTCTTATGGTCCTTTGTATTTCTGTGCTGTCAGTTTGTCACTTCTCTTTCACTTCTGATTTTATTTATTTGGGTCCTCTCTCTTTTTCCTTGATGAGTCTGATTAAAGGTTTGTAAATTTTGCTTATCTTTTCAAAGAACCACCTTTTGATTTCATTGATCTTTTGTATTTTTTTAGACTCTATTAAATTTATATCTACTCTAATTTTTATTATTTCCTTCCTTATGCTCACTTTGGCTTTGCTTGTTCTTCTTTCTCCAGTTTCTTTAGGTGTAAGGTTAAATCGTTTCTTTGAGATTTTTCTTGTTTCTGGAGGTAGGCCTATATTGATATGAATTTCCCTCTTAGACATGCTTTGGCTGTGTCCTATAGATTTTGAGTGATTGTGTTTTCACTTTTATTTGTCTCAAGGTATCTGTGATTTCTTCCCTGAGCTTGTTGTTAACCCATTTATTATTTAGTAGCATGTTATTTAGCCTTCATGTTTTTCTGTTGTTGTTTTTTTTTGGTTTTTTTTTTCAGTTTTCTTCTTGTAACTGATTTCTAGTTTCATACCGTTGTGGTTAGAGAAGATGCTTAATATGATTTCAATCTTTTTAAATTTATACAGACTTGTTTTGTAGCCTAACATCTGGTCTATTCTGGAAAATGTTCTGTGTGCTTGAAAAGAATGCATATTTTGCTGCTTTGAGGTGAAATGCTCTGAAAATATCAATTAAATCCATCTGCTCTAATGTGTCATTTAAGGTCACTGCTTCTTATTGATTTTTTGTCTGGATGATCAATTCGGTACTAAAGTTCCCTATAATAATTGTATTACTGTCAGTCTCTCCTGTTTTTGTCCATCAACACTTGCTTTATTTATTTAAGTGCTCTTATGCTGGGTGTGTAAATGTTTACAAGGTTTATATCCTCTTGTTGGATAGATCCCTTTATCATCATGAAATGTCCTTCATAGTCTCTTGTTATAGCCTTTGTTTTAACATCTATTTTGTTTGATATAAATATTGCCATCCCAGTTTGTTTTTCTCATTTCCATTTGCAGAAAACAATTTTCCATTCATTTACTTTCAATCTATGTGTGTCTCTCGATCTGAAGTGGGTGCCTTATAGCCAGCATATGTATGGATCTTGTATTCTTAACCATTCAGCCACCTTGTCTTTTGATTGAAGCATTTAATCCATTTACATTTAAAGGGATTATTGAAAGATACCTAATTATTGCCATTTTATTATTCATATTTTTTATCTGTTTTTCTCTTCTTCTTCAATAAGTCTCATTAACATTTCTTGTAATAATGATTTGATGGTGATGAACTCCTTTTGCTTTTTCTTGTCTGGAAAGCTCTTTATCTGTTCTTTGATTCTAAAGGATAGCTTTGCTGAGTAGAGTAATCTTGGTTGTAAGTCCTTTATTCTCATCACTTTGAATATTTTGTGCTAATTCCTTCTGGCCTGAAAAGTTTCTATTAAGAAATCAGCTGACAGTCTTATGGGAGCTCCCTTGTAGGTAACCAACTGCTTTTCTTTTGCTGCTTTTAAAATTTTCTCATTGTCTTTAACTTTTGATATTTTAATTATGATGTGTCTTGGTGTGGGACTCTTTGGGTTCATCTAGCTTGGGACACTCTGCACTTTTTGGAGTCGTATGTCTATTTCCTTTGCCAAGTTAGGAAAGTTTTCTGCCATTATTTCTTCAATAGGTTTTCAATTCCTTGTTCTCTCTCTTTTCCTACTGGTACCACAATGATGTGAATGTTTGTTCTCTTGATATGTCCCAGAGGTTTCTTAAACTATTCCTAATTTTTTTAAGTTCTTTTTTTCTTTTTTGCTGTTCTGATTGGGTGTTTTCTGCTACCTTGTCCTCTAAATCATTGATTCAATCTGCTTCATCTAATCTACTGCTGTTTCTTTCTCGTGTCTTCTTTATTTCAGTTATTGTATTCTTCATTTCAACCTGGTTATTTTTTATGGTTTCTATGTCCTTTTTTATGTTTACTATCTAGTTGAAGTTCTCATTGAGTTTAACTAATCTTCCCCTAAGTTTATTGAGAATTCTTATAAGCAGTGTTTTGAACTCTGTATCTGGTAGATTGCTTGTCTCTGTTTTTTTTTGTTTGTTTGTTTGTTTGTTTTTACTTTTGTTGTTTTTTTTTTTCTTTTTAGTTCTTTTTCAGGAGTCTTCTGTTCTTCCATTAGGGACATGTTTCCTTGTCTCCTCATTTTGACTGCCTCTGTGTGTTTGTTTCTATATATTAGGTAGATCTGCTACATCTCTCAGTCTTGGCAGTAGGGCCTTATGTAGTAGGTGTCCTGTTGGGCCTAGTAGCACTGTCTCCCTGGTAACCTGAGCTGGATACTCCAGGAGTGTTGTTTGTGTGGGTTGTGTGTGCCCTCCTGTTGTTGCTGAGCCTTCATTGCTATTGGCATATCAGTGGGTGGTGTTGACCCCAATGCTGACTGGCTGTGTAGACTGGTCACACAACATTGGATGAGCTGCTGTGTGGGAACTGACACTAAGGAGCAAGGCCAGTTGGGCTCTGGTGCCTGCCAAGACCACCCTTTCAGTTTGCCATTAGTGGATTTAATCAGGTGGTGCTCTGCTGTGATCTGAAGTCAGCCACCCTGTGTGTTCTGTGACCTCCTGGGAGCGGCTCTGATGCAGGCCAAGGTCAGCTGCTCCTTGTCCCCACCTGGGGGCCACCTGATACGAGCTACAAAGCAATATGGGTTGGTACTTGTCTGTCCTGGGCCCAAAGGCACGTAGGAGAGGTCACACTGTGAACTAAGCCTGGCTGAAAGGCAAACCGTCACTTACCTGGGATCTGGTGACCTTTGAGAGTTTTTAGAAAAGTCTACAGCACAGGTCAAAGATGGCTTCCTGTGAGTCACAACACTGAAAGAGGTTCAAGTGGTGCACAAATCTCAAGGAGTCACCAAGGTGGGGCAAATGGTGTTCATCAGGTTAATACAGATTCAGCTTTGGCACATACCAGGGCTTGCAAGCTGTGGTGGGGGCGGGAGGCCTCAACATGAACAATGGCAGCTGCCCCTCCAGCCCTTGCCCTGAAAGCACACAATTCAGTGTCCCCATATGTCCTTGGCATCTTTTGAGCTGTTGTCCCTTTACAAGAGTTTAGGGTGAATGTTTGTGAGTAGATGAGTCGGTGCATGGGCCATTTAAGAGAATGCTTGGGTTTACAGTAACACTTCATCTCATCTGGACAGAATCCCCACTAATAGTCCATTTTGTGCTCTGTTTCCCTGGAAGATTTCCCCACTGATTTTCACAGCCAGATGTTTTGGGGGCTCTTCTTCCTGGCACTGGTGCATCAGATTTGGGAGCCTGGAGTGAGTATGGGAGGGATCCCTGGCTCCTCAGAGGGGACCTCCACAACTGAGATATCTACATGATTCTCAACTGCCACATGTCGGTGTTGGAGCAGCCTTTTTCACGTCTTCGCCCCTCCTACCAGTTTCAAAGTGGCTACTTCTTTATATCCTTAGCCAAAGGAACTCTATTCAATTGGTCTTCTGATGATTCTCCAGGGTGATTGTTGTATAATTTAGTTGTAATTTTGATGTGGTCATGGGACGAGGTGAGCACAGTGTTTACCTACTCCACCATCTTCACTGTGTTAAGAACTCTGTCATGTCACAGTAACTATGTAAGTTTGGTATATTTGTTCTTATTCTAAATAAGAAATTCAAGTTCACTAGCTTTACATGTGGTTACACAACTTGGTAAGCATTTGGATTCAAACCCAGATCTGTTTGACTCAAATCCTGCATTCTTGGAAGTAGGCTGCACAACCTCAGAAAGAAGCAGCATCTTCAGTGTTAGCAGGATGGTAGATCTTTGCTAGGATTTCCTTCTTATTATGGCTGAATAATATTCCATTGTATATATTTCCACATTTTCTTCATCCATTTATCTGTTGACAAATATTTAAGCTGTTTCTGTATCTTGGCTATTGTGAATAATACTGCAATGAACATGAAAGTGCAGGTATCTCTTTGATATCCTGATTTTATTTCCTTTGGATATATACTTAAAAGTGTGAATATGGTAGTTCTATTTTTACTTTTTTGGGGAACCATCATATTGCTTCTAGAATAATAACTAACTCCCAAATACTCAAAATTAAAATTCTGGGCCTCTTTGAAAATATTAGTTTGAAACAAAGGGATGCTGAGATTGTACCAAAAGAATGGATATATCCTGTAGGGAGCCATCTGTTCTGCTCCTAGAAAAGGTGGATTCTGTGTCTCAGATGCTTGTGCTTAGCTTCATTCAACATACTTACGAAGCACTTCTATGTATCAAGTACTGGTATATGGAGGTAAAAATGTTAATAAGGCACAGTCTAGTAATTCACAATTTAGTGAGGAAGACAGACATGATGCTTAGTTAAAATGCAGCATAATAAATGTTCTTTTGGGCATGTGCTCCTTTTCTCAGTGCTTTGGGGGTCCAGAACTGGAGCATTCTGATCTGTCTGGGGGGTGAGAGCCAAGTCTTCAATAGAGGAGAGAGTATTTAGTCGGCTTTTGGAGGACAAACAGGCATATACCAGGCAAGAAAAAGAGAAGAAAATTCTATGCAGAGAGCAGCATGAGCAAACATGGAACTGTGAAATCACTATTCCTGGTAGGTCAGCAAATGAGAAGGTGGGACAATTAAGGAAGAAAGGTGGGAAATGAAGCCAGAAGGCAGATTCTAGCCAGATTGTTAATGACCTTTTATGTTAATTTCTTACTTAAATTTTGTTGGCTCCAAAAGTGATCTAAGACTGTCTGTTCAAGTGCATATTTATTTCCTGTATGCAGTAGGGACCCAGTAGATATTTAACAAGAGTGACATGATCACTGTTCCTGCAGCCTGGCCACATAGCCAGGCAGTGTGGAGAATGGGCTGCAGAGTCAGAGACACCTGAGAAGGGCTTGAACAAGGTCCATGGAGATGGGGCCCAAAGTAGGAGAGATGCACTCAGAATTGAGGCATGAGTGTTAGGATTTGGTGACAGGCTGTGGAGTCAAGAGGAAGGAATTGAGGGATGACACCAAGGATTGCTGACCAGATAGTGACTATACACATTTCGGTTTATTTGGGGAATTTAAACTTAGTGTAGACATGAAATCTATTTTCCAAAAACTCTAATTCTGTTTTAAAATAATTAAACTTAGCTTGTTTTCTACACTATCACATTGCACCAACAAGCTCACAACATATTGCTCTGTCACTTATTAGCTATGTCATCCTGGGCAATTCATTCACTTTCTGAGCCTATATTCTATTATTGACAAAATTTGGATAATATCTATGCTTATAGAATTGGAAATTCAATTTATGATTTATGTGAATAATCCAGTCATAACCCAAGAGTTAATTGGATTAGTATATGTTAGTTCCCTTTGAAGGGAAGAATTTTAACTAATGGAGAGAGATAATGTTAATACGTGGCTAGGGTGCCTTTTCTCTTGCCCCTTCCCTTCCTCTTCTCCCTGCCTTCCTCCTCCTCATCCTTATTGCTTTCCACCCTCCTCCTATTCCCCTTCCTTCTCTTCTTCCTCTTCTCCTCCCTTTCCCCCTTCATCTTTCTTTTCTTTTCCTAGCTATATTTTGCAATTCAGGGAAGTTAAATATTTGTTTTCTTGTCAATAAAACGAGACAAGCTATTTCTGGATTTTTTCTTGTGGATCTAGAATTTACATTACTGAATAAATCTACACTTATGTTTTAATATTTAAAATCACTGTTAAACTGGTCATTTGCCTCAATTGATCTACGTGTTCCTAGTTTCTATCTTCTCATTAGTTTCAAATCATTAATTCTCATTGTTTGAAAAGCCATGCTCAAGTGGCCAAGAGGATTCAAGTGTAAGCACATGCAGAGGACGCTATACTGTTTGCTCACACTGAACGTTGGACAAGGCCCTGGCCCACTCCCCCAAACCTCTTCTGCTTGCCTGGCTCCAGCTTACCCAGGCTTCCATCCTATAGGAACTGGAATCAGAGTTCTCACAAACCTCTCTCAAATGCTGAACTTTCAAGGATGTAGGCCAATTCTTCTGGGCTATTTGGGTCTCTGTGCACTTCCAGATCTTAGCACCAAAAAGCACACTATCATTTAAATACCTCTTTGCTTTTCCTCTCCTTCACTAAACCTTGAATCTCAAAAGCAGGGACCTTGCTCTATTTATAGCTTTATTCCAGCATTTGACATAAGAGTGCATATAAAGTACTTAGCGAGTGACTGAAGGGCAAGTATGGGTAGAGATAAATCTACTGCTATATTACTCCCTGAGAAGAGTTTGGATCATGTTGAACTGTGGTTATTCATCAGACATGTGTAAACAGGAGACCAACCCTTGGGAGAATTTGTTGTAGCATCAGGCGCTGGATGGGAGGATAAGCTATGGGGCTTATCCTAAGCTAAGGATAAGGATAGACTTATCCTAGACTAAGACTAGTCTTTCCAGGCTAGTCTTCCAAGTCCTTTCCAGTAAAATTTCTGTGTAGATATTCCATTACAAGAACAGAGCTCTTTTAAGGAGAAGGAGCTTTAAGCTACTGATGGTTCTCCATAGTCAATCTGGACACAGCAGCATCCTACCCTTTTCCTACTTCATAGTCTAAGGTGTTGGCATCCCTAGATTATTGTAACTTAACATGTGTGTATACTGAAGAAATGTTTGAGCCTGGGTGGGGAGCAGAGATTGGACCTTCCCTGAGTTGGTGTAATTTCATGGGGGCTAGAATTTGACTATCTTTTGCCCTGTGGCCAAGGCTAAGCCATGCTGAGTCCTTTTTCTGGTGGCTTCTCAGCTTGGGTGTCCTCTCAGAAACAGGAGAAAGGAGGGCATCACTGTGCTAGCACTGATGTTGCTTCTCCTGGGAACGGCTTTATCTCTGTCTTTCTAGCACGTAGGCTTTGTAAATAGACCGAAGTCTCGACTTCCCTGCTTTGTTAGTGTGCGCTATCATCAGGACCTGGAGCCACTTAGCCTTTCTGTCAAAGACACTTGTTTATGTGTAGTCTAGAAAGCCAAATGCTGCTGGAAGGGGAGGGCAAGCTTGCCTGGGGAACTGTGTCTGGAGCGTAGACCAGAGTGTGTCTTGTCTTCTCTTCTGATTTTTTGACCTGATCGGAGCTCAATGTTATAAAACAAAGTGAATATTATAAGCCAAATTTCCACAAACAGAGATGCTAAATTGCTTCCAGTCTTCTGGTAAATTACCATAGTTCCCATTCCTCTTGGGATCATCTTCTAAATTATGTTCTATAATTAAGATTTAAATTAGGTGCTATCCACTTCAGACAAGGTAACATTAACCCCCAAAAATTTTTTTAAAAGGTAAATATTAAAAAAAGGTGTACTGGTAGGGCTGAACAGGATGTTATCTGCAAGGAAAACAGAATAAAATACCCTCAATGTTTTTTATTGTGGTAAACTACACACAATATAAAATTCATCATTTTAATTATTTCAAAGTAGCACTTAATATATTCACAATGTTGTACAACCATCACCACTATCTTTCTACAATATTCTGATGACTCCACTCATTCTCTCTTTTAAAAAATGAAGATTCTGGGTGGCCAGATGGCTCAGTTGATTAGAGTGTGAGCTCTAAATAATGGGGTTGCCAGTTCCATTCCCACATGGGACAGTGGACTGGGCCCTCCACAACTAGATTGAAGATAATGAACTGCTGCTGAGCTTCCAGAGGGGTGGCCAGATGGCTCAGTTGGTTAGAGCGTGGGCTCTCAACAATAAGGTTGCTGGTTCAATTCCTGCATGGAATGGTGGGCTGCACCCCCTGCAACTAAAGATTGAAAACAGCAACTGGACCTTGGAGCTGAGCTGCGCCCTCCACAACTAGGTTGAAGGACAACGACTTGGAGGTGATGTGCATTGGAGAAACACACTGTTGCCCAATATTCCCCAATTAAAAACAAAACAAAAGTGAGATTCTATCTGCCTAATAAAGAAACCAGAACATTTTTTTTTT
This sequence comes from Rhinolophus hipposideros, assembly GCF_964194185.1. Lineage (NCBI taxonomy): Eukaryota > Metazoa > Chordata > Mammalia > Chiroptera > Rhinolophidae > Rhinolophus > Rhinolophus hipposideros. The sequence continues at coordinate 51,521,409 of NC_138059.1, forward strand.
TTTAACCAGAACAATTTTAATCAACCAGTGACTGCAGCAATCAATTCATAAAACATCTGTATTACAGATAACCCCCATATAACACGGCACTTCCATAACACGGTTTCGCTCTAACACGGTTCAAGAATTTGGGAAAACCCTCCTACAACGTGGCATCCTAGAACACGGTTTCACTCTGTTGTGCGGGGCGGCCTCCCCACAAAGAACGCAGGACATGGTGAGGCCAAAAAGGAACACCCATGGAGTCATAGATAGGGGAGTCATACCACTATAGTCTCTCTGGCGGCCTGGCAAGACACTCGCAGTAGTAGCCACATGATCCACAGTCCGCCATTCACTTCTCTGCCCCAACCAACCAACCAATCAATGCAGCCCCACAGTTACATCAGTAGCCAATTGGCTAACAGGTTACAGCTAATGGCCAACCAATCACAGTTGATGGTCATACACTACCGGAGCCAGCACCTCCCCACGCCAGGCCGAGAGCCTGGAAACTGCTCTCTGGGACTCTGTCCCCACACACTCTAACATAGTTTGAGAATTAGAGCAATCCCCAAACAACATGGAGCATAATAAGAGCTTTTAAGAGCAAAAGATATCTCATTTGAAATTAGGGAAATCCCCAAACAACACAGAACATAATGAAAGCCTGGGAGTGATGACAAAGAAAACATTATTTAATACATATTAATGTTATACTTTTGGTGAAAGTTGATTTAATAAAGGTATTTCTTTTAATTATAAAAATATAATAGTATGTTTTTTTTAATTTTTGGAAACTAACCCCCTTTTTTGTATTAGGTCTTTGTTTCGTGTAACATGGATTCGCATTACATGGCATTTTTTAGGAACCTAACAACCGTGTTATATGGGGGTTACCTGTATATATCAACCATCCACAAGGAACTATAATCTGACTGAACTCTTTGGTTTGGACTATTATGAAGAGATTTAGCAAAGTAATACTGTAAAAATATAGGTAAAAAAATTTTGACATGTAGAATATTTGAACAAATATAATTTTATTGCTTTTATGTTCATAGAGTACCTTACAAACAGAAAAGAGAGGGTAGAAACACATTTGATTATTCTACTTAATAAATATGAAGACATAGGTGATATAGATCACAATAATATTCTTTATTATTATTACTAAAAAATAAGATAGAAATCATGAATGATTATCACAGTAATTAACAGCATGTGGTTTAATAACAATATTTGTACATGATGATTTTCTAGGGGCTCTATGCTTATTGACTCCATTTTAAAGCAGACTACACCTTTCCTTTGATGACTTTAAAATTTTTCCCTAGCAAAAACTCTCACAGGAAATGCAAAGTTACATTTCAGTGAGGCATGACAAATTCTAAGTTATTAGAGCCCTAAAATCTCTTTATCAACAAGTAATTGGCAACCACTCTCATCAACACATCAACAAGTAGCTTTGTAGTAATCTCATTCAAGAGATTGAATTTATTTTCTTTTTTATCAGTTAGTCACAGAGTTCTAGTTGTAATGTGAGTCACTATTTCCAACAAAGTGACATACTAAGGGAATTTGTGTACATAAAACTCTGTTATATGTATATTTAGAATATATATATATATATATATATATATATATATATATATATATATATATATATATACCTTATTTCCTCAAAAATAAGACTGGGTCTTATATTAATTTTTGCTCTAAAAGATGCATTAGGGCTTGTTTTCAGGGGATGTCTTATTTTATTTTCATGTACAACAACCTACATTTATTCATGTACAACACTCTACATTTATTCATTTATTCGTGTACAAATATCTACATTTATTCAAATACAGTCATGTCATCTTCTTTTGGAACATTGTCATAACTCTCCAAACCATGAATTCTGGCTTGAATTTCTTGCGACTCCATTTCCTGTAGAACCATTGGCCCCAACCTCTCATGTCCAGCAATAGAGCTCTCCTTAAATGAGCACTTCTTGTCCATGTAGCCTGCTCGTAGTGCATTGTCAACACAGCTCTCAGTGATTTTATTCCATGAATTCTTCACCCAAGTCACGACGTCTTGCAGGTTAGGCTTCACAAAGTTTCCACACTGATTTCTCTCCGTTCTATTTTCAATGTAGTCATTGATTTCCATGCACTAATGGTCTTTGAATGGCTTGTTTATTGCAATATCACGAGTCTGGAGATAGGAAGCCATTCCTGCAGGCATCATTATTTTATCTATTCTTTTCTCTGCAAGGAAGTTCTTTATGTCTTTAGCGCGATGAGTGCTGGCTGAATCCCAGATAAGCAGACCTCTTTGGCCACCTTGCAAAACAAGTGGCAGCATTAAATCGACCCACTTCCTTTTAACTGCTTGTGTGCATCAGGCTTTCTGTTTCAAGAACATAAATGCCTGAAACATGTTCAACCTTTTCTTTCTTGCCCTTAGTGATGATTAGAGGTGGGGCTTTCTTTCCATCCAGATGAATTGCCAAAATACAGGTAACATGTGCACTTTCATAAACAGTAGAGGGAATGTAGATTGACGAGGTGCCATTCTGATCAATTGTCATTTGATGTCCTTGGCCCATAAACACTGCAGTTTCATCCATAGCAATCATGTTGGAGAGTTGGTATTTAAAAAAGTCGATTCCATCAACAAAGGACTTGAATGCAAGTGCACATTTAATAACTTCAGTATCTTCAAGCTTAAACAGTGTTGTTGATCTTAGAGACAGTTCATATCGCTGAAGGAAGCCATCCAGCCAGTGTTGTGATGCTTTGAATTCTTCTGGCAATATTTCTAATTGTGTTGCCATTGCAAGGGCAAATGCAATAAGTCCCACACACAACCAAAGCCTTTGCTCTCCTGTCAGCAATCCATTCACAGATGATGTCTTCCAGTTCAGGAAATAATGGTTGCCGACCTGATTCACACTTGTGCTTCTTAGCATTTCTCTTGTCCACCTGTTGACTGAGGTTATCGTACTCTGCTTACCATTTTTGGACCATTCGGAGATCCAACTTCTTCTCTTTGCTGAAAGCCATAAGATTCTTGCCCGGGAGTCCTCCACAATTCCTTTCTTGTACTCGATGGAATAGCTCTTTCTTTTTGTACTCATCTTGTCTGGGAGTCAAAATATTCCCTTTAAATCTACCATTAAATCAAATGTTAATTGAAGATTTACATTACGAGACAGGAGTGGCAACAAAAATAATGACAGTTAAGAATGATGGTCCACACAAAAGCAACGAAAAATTGCAGGCACCAAAATTCAGAAAACATTTCTTTATTTCACACAAGTGCATTGAGTATGTCCATTACAACACACGATGTATTTAATTATGAAGATTCATATTAGACACAACCACGTCCATTCGTTATCAAGTGTGCATGTTATTCGGGCGGTGTGTCTGTATTCTGATTGGTCATTTGGCAATAAGTCTCTTGTTCACCTATTTATATAGGTGTTTACCTCTCGTCCAAAGGCACCCGCCTAGGTATTTACAAATAATTATAATTTATATTATCATTTATTTTAAGTATTAATGTCAATAATATTATTTATTTACATTTAATTATATATTAATATTATTTTATAATTCAATACATCCATCGTGTGTTGCAATGGATATACTAAATGCATCCATCTGGCTGACAATCTTAACTGGGGCTTATTTTGGGGGTAGGACTTATATTTTGAGCATCCTGAAAAATGATGCTATAGCTTATTTTCTGGTTAGGTCTTATTTTCAGGGAAATACTATGTGTGTGTGTGTGTGTGTGTGTGTGTGTGTGTGTGTGTGTATGCCTGCCTTAGCAAATTAATCTTGCATTCCTTAGTTATTATCTTTTAAAACTTCATGGATTACCTTTCCATCTTCTCTTTCCATATTCCTCTTTTTCAAGTGATAAGATATTTTCTTCAAATTCTTCCTATTTTGGGGAGTCTAAATTCACCTCTTATTTTGTTACTTACCAGGTCTTATGCAATTGAAATGCAGCACCATATTTTGTCATTGGGGACTGTCCACAATGTTATATATTAAATTAGATAGGTAGATGATTGATAGATAGATAGTGTTGAAAGTGAACTGACATCTTAAGACGCTTAACCATAGAGCTGGGAGGACTAGGGGTGGAGCTGGGCCCCTTAGTAACTCTCTAGTCTTGATATCCTTTTGAAGTTCTGAGGGAGGGATGCAAATCAAGGTGGGAGCTATGTTGGGCTTACCCTTCTTCCCACGTGGGTGGCCTGTTGGGCAAGACCGGCCAGCAAGTGTGCACATACTCTTTGGTTCTGTTTCTTTTTCTTTTTCTGAATAAACCTTTTTTCTGTTGGTATATTATCTGGAGAATTATTTGGCAAGTTGACAATAGATGATAGATAAATAGATAGATGATAGATAGATAATATATTTATTTATAACTGAAGCAAATGAAAGAATTGACCAAACTGGGTAATGGATACAAGAATGTTTCTCATGTTATTCTCTCTATAGTTCTCTTTGTTTATATTATTTAATTATTTTAAAAATGTGAAAAAATATAACTAACCTAAGTCCATGAATCAAGGCTTTAAAATTTGTAAACTGGAATTAAGACTCAACTTCATTAAGCTTGAAGTTGAAATTATATCTTCTTTTATGTTCATAGTTTTCTTGCAGTGTTATCAAACAAAATGGTTTTCCCAGTGTTCATAAGTAGATTAAATTTGTTTCCTCTCATTTTTAATTAAAGATTATACATAGCCTTCAAATTTCATCCTCCTTTAGGAAGACTTTCCCCAAAGCCTTCCTTGCCGATTGCTCTTGATTCTCTTTTAGCTTTGATCATTCATTGCTCTGTGATCTTAGTCCAGTTACTTAAACTTTCTAAGATGTGCCATGAGTGCGAAATAAAGATAATAACAGAACCTAGCTCCTAAACTGATTTTTGAGGAACCTCCACACTGCCTTTCATAGCCAGCTGCACCAATCTGCATTCCCACTGACAGTATATGAGGGTAACTTTTTCTCCACAGCTTTTCTAACACTTGTTGCTTGTCTTGTTGATGATAGCCATTCTGACTGATGTGAGGTGATATCTCCTTGTGGTTTTTATTTGCATTTCTGATGATTAGTGATGTTCAGCATCTTTTCATTTGTCTACTGGCCGTTCTTATATATCCTCTTAGGAGAAATGTCTATTCAGGTCCTCTGCCCTATTTTTAAATTGATTGTTTTTTAATTGTTGAGTGGTATGAGTTTCTTATATATTTTGGATATTAGCCCCTTATGGGAGGCATTGTTTGCAAATAACTTCTCCCATTTGGTTGGCTGCCTGCCTCTTTGTTTTGTTGATGGTTTCTTTTGCTGTGCAGAAGCTTTTTAGTTTGGTTCATTTATTTTCGTTTTTACTTTCCTTGCCTTTGAGGTCAAATTCATAAAATCCTCTTTTAACCCAAAGTCCATAAGTTTAGTACCTATGTTTTCTTCTATGCAGTTTGTTGTTTCAGATCTCATGTTTAGGTCTTTGATCCATTTTGAGTTAATTTGGTACATGGTGACAGATAGCAGTCTAGTTTCATTCTTTTGCACGTGGCTTTCCAATTCTCCCAGCACTAATTATTGAAGAGGCTTTCCTTTCAGCATTGTATGTTTTTGGATCCTTTGTCAAAAATTATCCGTCCATATTTATGTGGGTTTATTTCTAGGTTCTCTATTCTATTTTATTGGTCTTTGTGTCTGTTTTTCTGCCAATACCATGCTGTTTTGTGTTGTTGTTGTTGTTTGTTTTTTAGTTAACGTTTATTGAGGTGACAATTGTTAGTAAAGTTACATAGATTTCAGGTGTATAATTCTGTATTACATCATCTATAAATCCCATTATGTGTTCACCACCCAGAGTCAGTTCTCCTTCCATCACCATATGTTTGATCACCATGCTGTTTTGAGTATTGTAGCCCTGTAGTACAAGCTGAAGTCAGGGAGTGCAATACCTCCAACATTATTCTTTTTTCTTAGGATTGCTTTGGCTATTCAGCATCGTTTGTGGTTCCATGCAAATCTGATGATTTTTTCTTCTGCTTCTTTAAAAAATACCGTTGGGATTTTGATGGGGATTGCATTAAATTTGTATATTGCTTTGGGTAATATAGCCATTTTTAACTATGTTGATTTTTCCAATCCATGAACATGAATGTCTTTCCATTTCTTTGTGTCTTCTTCAACTTCCTTCAAAAATTTCTTATAGTTTTCAGTGTGTAGGTCCTTCACATCCTTGTTTAAGTTTATTGCTAGGTATTTCATTCTTTTTGTTGCAAGTGCAAAAAGAATTGCTTTTTGTTTTGTTTTTTAATTTCTTTTTCTGAGATTTCATTGTTAGTATATAAGAATGCAATGGATTTTGGTACGTTGATTTTTTAGCGGGCAACTCGATTGTATTCATTTATTATTTCTAATAGCTTTTCAGTGGAATCTCTAGGGTTTTCTATATAAAGAATTATGTCATCTGCAAAAAGTGACAATTTAATGTCTTCATTTCCAATTTGAATGGCTTTTATTTCTTTCTCTTGCTTGATTGCTCTGGCTAGGGCTTCCAATACTATGCTGAATAGCAGTGGTTATAGGGGACAACTCTGTCTTATTCTTGAACATAGAGGAAAGGGCTTCAGTCTTTCACCATTAATTATATTAGCTGAGAATTTGTCATATGTGGCCTTTATTATGTTAAGGTATTTCACATCTATACCCAGATTATTAGGTGTTTTAATAATAAATGGATCTTGTATCTTGTCAAGTGCTTTTTCTGCGTCTATTGATAAAATCATATGATTTTTTTGTCCTTTATTTTGTTTATATGGTGAATCATATTGATCGATTTGCATATGTTGAACCATCCTTGTGCCCCTAGGATGAACCCCACTTGATTGTGATGAATAATCTTTTTAATGCATCGTTGCATTCAATTTGCTAAAATTTTGTTTAGGATTTTTACATCTGTATTCATCAGAGATGTTGGTCTGTCATCTTCTTTTTTTGTGTTATCTTTACCAGGTTTTGGTATCAGGGTAATGTTGGCCTCATAAAATGAGTTAGGGAGTATTGTCCCTTCTTCAATTTTTTGGAAGAGTTGGAGTAAGACAGGTATTAGATCCTCTTTGAATGTTTGGTAGAATTCACTAGTGAAGCAATCTGGCCCTGGACTTTGCTTTTGGGAAGGTTTTGAATGACTGATTCAATTTTCTTACTGGTATCAGTCTATTTAGATTTTCCAATTCTTCGTGATTCAGCCTGAAAGGCTATATGTTTCTAAGAACTTGTCCATTTCTTCTAGGTTATTGAATTTGGTGGCGTATAGTCCTTCATAGTATTCTTGGATGATCCTTTGTATTTCTGTGGCGTCCGTGATAACTTCCCCTCTTTCATTTCTGACTTTATTTGTGTTTTTTCTCTTTTTATCTTAGTGAGTCTAGCCAAAGGTTTGTCAATTTTATTGATATTTTCAAAGAAGAAGCTCTTTGTTGCATTAATTTTTTCTATTGTCTTTTGTTCTCTATTTCATTTAGTTCAACTTTGATTTTTATTATTTCCTTCTTTCTGCTGACGTTGGCCTTTGATTTGTTCTTCTTTTTTCTAGTTCTTTAAGGTGTAATGTGAGGTTTATACCAGGGATTTTTCTTGTTTCTTCAGGTAGGCCTGTAATGATATAAATTTTCCTATTAAAACTGCTTTTGTTGCATCTCAAATTTTTGGTAGGATGTATTTTCATTCTCATTTGATTCTATGCATCTTTTGATATCTCCTCTCATATTTTCTTTGACCTAGTTGTTCTTTAAAAGTATGTTGTTTAATCTCCATATGTTTGAAGCTAAACATGGTATTCCTCCTTTTGAGACAAAATATTCCATCCCTTCCTTGGTGGAAAAAGTAAAGATAGTCTAAAGACAGAACAGGTGGCACAATTATGGAAGCTAGATAGACAGAATATTGCTCAACAATGATTTGGAAGCCCAGACAAAAATCTACAATGACCCTGAAGAAGAGTTCATGATGGTAAGACACGAGCCAACTGGATCCAGAGAGAAAAAGTCCACTGGAAAGAAAATTCAAAATTCTTTAATAATGAGAACAGAACATTAATTCTCCCTTTCTTAAGATCATTGTTAGTTCTCCACATCTTAGAATAATTAATAGAGAACAGGCATCTCCACATAAAGAAATAGAATAATAACCTGAATTATATCTCTAAGCAGTAAATTGTAGACCTGTCAAAAGATATAAAATGTTCAATTCCCAGTGTAAATTTGGTCTCATTTTTGCTATTGTGCTATTGCTTTTTTGATCTAGAATAAGCATGCAGTGTTTTTCTTTAGTGTAGGACTTGATCATTATTATATTTTATATAATACATGTAATTTTTTTACATAGGTAAAACAAAAATTCTATTTTCTAATTTATATAATAGTATGGAAAATGAATATGATGTACTAATAGAAATTTTCTTTAAAAATGTCTTCAAATTAAGCATGTTATCGATACACTCAAACTGATATACGAGTATGCATTTGTACACATATGCATTAGCCTTCAGGAAAGAAATACATAATAATATCTCTATAATGTCTATTTTTCATCTCAAATTTTCAAAGTGATGTGTTTCAAAGAGCCATTGTTTTCTCTATTTTCTCTCTCTATTTGAAACCATAAAAGTACAAATATTTTCTACAAATATCTTTTAACAAATTGATGGAGCACCTTATTCTGGAAAAGTAGAGATTGAAACTGATTTGTTACATCCAAGGTGGGGGGGGGGGAGTTGTTTGTTTGTTTTGGAGGGGATTTAATTGTCTTTAAATCAGTGTTTCCAGCTCCAAAAGCTATGTGTACTTTGTTGAGAAAGATCACTACACAGAATTTTTGTGATATTCCTGAAAGCTACTTGAAGCAAACTTAATACACAGCCTTTGATGATTTGAAACATACCTACGATAAGTTCAGGTCTCATTGACCCAATGGAAAACTACAGATTGATACTTCTTTTGTTGAACAGCCTGTGACTTCATTAATTTCATTGACAGTAATTCTGAGTGAAAATTATGAAGGCCACAGAGTAGAGTTAGTGAACCGCATGAAATGTCAGCATGCCCACTTTGGACTCTGCAATCTATATTTCTCTCTCCCCACTCCCACCCATACTGTTTGCTTTGCTAGGCGGCTTTTTTTCTAATCTAATTTATAATGCTTCAACATTTAACCATGACTTCACTGGAGCTTCATTACTGACAGTCCTGGAAGGCCTCCCTAATTCCACTGAGCACTGTCGATGTTTTACTATGGACATTTTGTTTTCTATGTAGGCAACACACACACACACACACACACACACACACACACACACACACACACACACACTGCACACACCACACACACACGTACTGTGTCTCAGAGGTAGCATCAAAAAAAAAACAACTTACCTAAGTTTTACACCAGATGGATTCTTTTATACCTCATAACCATAGTGAGCAATTGTTTTTCTGCCTATGGTCTATTTCACTGTCTTTAATAAAACAGCATCCCATCTCAGTTACTTTCACCTAGTGCCTCTTTCTGACCCCTGTACTAGGTACCAGGGTAGGTTTATCAAACTAAGGAGACCCAGCCCTGGGGCTTTTGCTGGAGCGAAAGACACACTCTTTTTTTTCAGCTGGGTTTGGGGTTGTGAGTCACAGTCCTGCCACCATGAGAGAAACGTCTATTTGAGAATGGAGCCAACACAGAGGTGAGAAAGACTGTGACATGGAGTTCAGGCCTGAATCCCCTGCCAGGTACTCCTCCCCACACTTCCCATTTTTGGCCATAAAGCTTTGGGTTTTATTTTTTTCAGTTTCAGTTGGAGTTTTTGTAAGTTTCAGTTGGATTTTCTGTCATTTGCAATCTGAAAACTCCTGACTAATCAATGATTTTTAGAGAAAATTAGTTTGTTACCTTCTGAGATAGTTTGAATACACAGTATTCCTCTAGGGGTGATCTCTTATTGGTGTGTTTAGTAAAAATCTTTTTCCACAAGGCAAGTGGCATAAGAATTAAAATAAGACTGCATTATGATGCCATGGTATTAATAATAAATAGAAATATTTTTGTGTTGATGAATATAATTTTTGGTTGGGAATTTTAGATATTATGTCCAGATATAAAGATAAGCATATAGCCATTAATTAAAAATATTAAAGGAAATACTTACATATATTTAATTAGAGGGATGATTTAGTAAAGACAAGAAGAGTAAATGTTGTCTGACTGTAATTAACAAATCAAATCTATTAACATAACAATGAGATAGCCAAAATGTGAGAAAAAAATAAAATTTTTAACGTATGTAGTCTGTCAGAATTTTTAAAAAGAGCAATAATTACAATACACCACTACTAAGTATTTATAGGAATATCTAATATTATTACACCTGTAGTTTTAGTAGTTCAGTACTCTGTGTCTGGGTGTGTTTTAAGGATATAAATGGGTTTTTTCAATGAGAAAAGAAGCACTACAAATTACAAGTTTAAAAAAGTTAACAACGCATCACAAAAAGATCACCAAATTAAAAAAAATATATCACATATTTTATTAGCTAATTGTTTGACATATCTCTATAACATTTTTCCTTTACTTTTTGGTGACACTCTTTAAGTGCCTCTCTATATAACATTGATTTTGTAATAGAATTTTCTATAAAGATAATATAAAGATGACAGTCTTTCCTTTAGCAAGGTTGACAGATTTTTTTAAAAGTTTTGATAGTGTGGACACATTTTTTTCAGTTTCTCAACATACTATTAGCAAAATCTTAACAATTATTACCAAATTTGGGAAAATGTCTATCAAGTTTCTTTTATATAAGATTTTAGGGCATTTCAAACTTCTTGTAAAATAACTACTTTTATTTATATTCTTGGGATTGACAACACACAATTTGTCCATGATGTTCTTTTTATAGTATTATCTTATGAATTATTGATCACGTTCACTGACATCAGTATTTTATGTAAACTACCGTCATAGCCAGGTGTACAACGTATAAGAGCGCTCCAACACTATCTGATGAAATGTCAGAGTGGAAGTCGACAGAGATCTTAACTGATTGTTGTGAAATATCTTACTCTTTCAAATTTTTAAAAATATAAGACCAATTGAACACACAAGACCCTTCCTAGAGTTTTGGGATGGGCCAATATGAATGGAGACCCTAAAACCTAAATTTATGAACTTCAGTTAAATTCAGTTTTGGGCAACACTGAAAATTAGAATGAGTTCAGCTAAATCTCAGTTCTAGTCCACTAGTTAGAAAAATGACACATATTTCTTTGCTAAAGTATTCAAGAATCCCTAGGAAAAACACCATTATACTTTTGGTCTGCATACATACAATAATAGAACTATTTCTTGGCCATTTGACATGAAGTTTGGTCACTCCTTGAGGCTGAAATGTTCTGATACCACGTTGGTTCCATTAGTTCTTGGAGTTGAAACTGGTAGATTAACTTCCTCTTTGGGTATTTTCAAAGTTGAATCATATGTTCCTGGGAGATCTAGTTTTCTAAAGCATTTGTGAATACTCTATCAACAGATCAGACCTCCCAGGGATTCTCTAGAATTCTGTCTCTTTACTCCACCACTCAATTACCAATACTTTGGAAGCCATCAGCACTTGGAAAGTATAGCTAAGGGGTTTAGAGTATGCCAGACTGATCCCTATCCCTACGTAACTTCTGTCATTTATTTGATTCAAAATGGTAAAATTTCTCTCTCTGAGTCTCTTGTTTAGGGGGAAGGCAGGTGCCATGTTGTGAGGACACTCAAAGAACCCATGGGGGAGAGGCCCACATGGGGAGGAACTGAGAGGCTTTCTAACAACAACCAGAATCAACTCATCAGCCATGTAATGAAACATCTTGTTAGTGGATCCTCCAGCCCCAGCCAGGCCTTCAGATGGCTACTGCCCCGGCTGACATCTTGACTACTACCTTAGGAGAAACTCCAAACCACAGCCAGTCTCTGTAAAATTCTAATACACAGAAATTGTAAAAGTAAATAATGCTTTAACTTGTAGATTTAAAAAACATTTGACAGCTTTATTGTGATATAATTCAGATCACAAAATTGACCTATTTAGAGTGTACAATTTAATGGGGTTTTGTTAGTATGTCCAGAAAGTAATGATAGACTTTTAAAAATTGTGATAAAATAAATTTAACACAAAATTTACCATCTTAACTATTTCTAAGTATCCAGTTCAAAGGTGTTATGTACATTCACATTCTTGCACAACCAATCCCCACAACTGTTTCACATTTCCAAACTGAAACTGTATACCTCTTAAAAACTAACTCCATATTACCCCTCCCCTGACCCCTGACAACCACCATTCTATTCTCTAGCTCTATGAATTTTACAGCTTTATTCTAGGTAACTCATATAAGTGGAATTATACAATATATATCCTTTTTATGGCTGTATTATTTCAATTAACATAATGTCTTCAAGGTTCATACTTGTTGTCACATGTATCAGCATTCCATGTCTTTATACAGATGAATAATTGTCCGTTGTATGTACCAACCACATGTTGTTTATCCATTGATCTATTAATGGACACTTGGGTTCCTTCCACCTTTTAGCTGTTGTAAATAAGCTCCTATAAACACGAGTGTACAAATCTCTTCAATACTCTGCTTTCAGTTCTTTTGGGTATATACTCAGAAGTAGAATTGCTGGATCATATGGCAATTCTAGATTTAATGTTTTGAGGGACTACCGTAATGGTTTCCATAGTGGTTGCACTATTTTAAATTTCCACCATAATTGGTCTTATGTAAAGTTGTTCTTATGTAAAATATACATGAATAGAGAATACATGAATGATCTGGTGAACACAGTTTCACATTTAGACAGTTAGTTTCTCGTATGTACAGTTACAGGACAAATCCTATGAAAATTCTGATGAAACCATCATAAAAAGAGTTATCAATTATTGGTTGTTCAGCATACTTCTGAAGTGGCTCAGTATCTGAATATCAGAATCTATATACCTTACACCTTGCCAAACCTTCTGGAAGTTACACTCTTACCTTTCCTCTCTTTATGATAACTATATCTATTGGAGATCAGTTGTCCAGTATGGAACTCTTGATCCACAATCTGGGTCCTTAAGAAGAGAATACAAAGTTCAGAAAAATGTGAAACAAAATTACATTATTTCAGTATATATGAGAGTATGAAGTCAGGTTTACATTCTTTTTTAGTCCCAGTAAATCATTAAAAACAAATGAAAAAAAATGAGGATACCCTAAAATAGTCCTCTCAGGGAGGCAAACAATGTGTGATTGGGAGACCCATTTGTCAGAGGAGAAAGTTCAGTCTCTGAGCTCAGCCTTAGGTTCTTAGAGCTGGACAATCTGGAGAAAAGAAGAAAATATTCTGCCTGAGTTAAATCTTTGACAGATCTTCCCCATGCATCAAAACCACTCCAGAGAGAACCCAGTGTCTGTGACCCTGCAGCCCATCCACATTTGATGTAGCATGCCAGCAAGTTCATTGTAGGGAATCAGAGAGGATTTGCTTATGGAGGAAGTGCTTACCAGGCCCATTGAGCCCTTGTATTTAAGGGAGGAAAACGATAAGCTGGAGAATACAATAACCCACCTCTTAGTGGTGGTGAGCAATCAGGACTGGAAAACTATCAGAAAATAGGGCAGGTAAAAATGAGGGGCTAGAGTGTTTTTGACCATTTGAGCTACTTTGTTTTCTTTTGTCTTTGATTCAGACGTTTGTTCATCACCTCCCTTAAAAGATGAATTTGTTCAAGATGAAGTTTCCATATTTCCTATTAGAAAAAAGCATAGCATATACTTAAATGAAGAATATTATTTTATTAGAGCTCCCATTACCAGCTATGGAAACTATTGAAAGTGACTTTAGAATACTTTTCCAGAAAATATCCTGGGTTCTACCCATATTAGTGGGTGGTCCTCACAAATCTCACTATGCAGTCAGAGGGGACTTTCCATTTTGTGGCAAAATGACTCTAGAAGGGCCTTCAGGGCTTCTTCGTGGTTCCAGTGGAGTTCTCATACAAAGAAGGTGAGTATGTGCAAACAGAAGTCCTTTGTTTTTTTGTTTTGTTTTGTTTTGCCTTTTTTTATTGAGAGCCCGCTGGCCCATGTGGGAATCGAACCGGCAGCCTTCAGAGTTCGGAGCATGGAGCTCTAACCGCCTGAGCCACCGGGCCGACCCCAAACAGAAGTCCTTTGGATATTAGCAGTGCTGAACGTCAGCACTGGGAGGAACTGCCTCAATATTTATCTGTAAAGTTGGAGGCTCAAATTAGATAAATTCTACTGCTTACTAGCTTTTGGATCCTAGTAAGTTTTGTTGATCCAGGTCAGGGCCATCTCCATGTCCAGGCCCCAGAGCCAAACCCAACCTGTTCTTCAGGATTTGCCTCTTTCCCTTCTCTTATGTATCTGCCTTGTTCACTAGCCTGTGAGCTTTTGGGAACACAGAATCATGTCTATCTTTGAAATCCCAAAATTTGCACAATATGTGGTATAAAATCCATTCTCAATAAGTGTTCTTTGAATTTCAATATTTTAAAAAGATAAAGAACGTTGATTGGTGTGTCTTCCAATCAAACACGAGGCCCATAGAGAAAAATGCCTCTCCTTCCCCTTATCACCCCCAGTCTTCCCAGTCCCACAGATTAGAGAATAAACTCACCACCATCTCTCTCAAATCTGGCCTATTTTCTGACTTCACTCCAGGTACCTTAAGATAAAATATAAGGATCATCTTAGACCCTCTACCCCCCTCATCCTTTATTATCCCTTATTTCGCAATCCCATGTCCTACCGACTCAGTCCCCAAAGTCCCTCTTGTTTGCCACTGGATTCTCAGTGCTTAGTAGTACAGTGCCTGACACAGTAGGTGCTCAATGACAATTAGGTGAATAAAGAAATGACATTATTAAGGTATTTGAGGAATCTCAGATGCTGCCCATCCTCAGTAGTACAATGAATTGTCATCTGTTTGAAATTGTCTAAGTTTAAGCACAGAGAAGGGAGAATGCACCATGTGATTTTGCACATTACTTTTCAGTGCTCTGACTTGATTTTTTAGAAGGGTAGTCTACGTATGTATTCCTTGAGGTATATGAAGACTGTCCAGGAGGTACTCAGCATAAATGGTCCCAAGGAGTCAGTTTCCTACTCTCAGCTTGCATATATGCTCTGACTTAAAGGTGCTGTGTGTTATTTTGCACCTTTGCAGGCACCTTTACAGGAAGCCTGACCCCAGTTGACAAGAAAAGGGTATTTCACTATGATACATTGCCTTAAGGTGCAAAAATCTGGGTATCAAAAAAGAAACCATTCGGGGGCTGGCCCAGTGGCTCAGGTGGTTGGAGCTCTGTGCTTCTAATGCCGAAGGCTGCCGGTTTAATTCCCACATGGGCCAGTGGGTCTCAACCACAAGGTTGCTGGTTTGACTCCTGGATTCCTGCAAAAAATGGTGGACTGCGCCCCCTGTGGCTAACAACGACAACTGGACCTGGAGCTCAGCTGCACCCTCCACAGTTAAGATTGAGGGGACAACAACTTGACTTGGAAAAAATCCTGGAAGTGCACACTGTTCCCCAATAATATCCTGTTCCCCTTCCTCAATGATCATTAAAAACAAAAAAACATTTGCAATAGTGTCTCCTTTAACCAAGTTAACATCTCTCTCTGCATTTCATGAAGATACTTCATACAAAATTTTACCTTCATATTTAGTAATTATTTATCAAAAGTGGAAAAAGTGCTCAATTATATACTAGCAAAAATTGTATCAGTTATTTCATCAAGGATAATTCGTTTTTTTAACAATTACTAGAACCATTTGGTAATAGTAATTGTTAAAAATACTAAACTTTAATTAACATACATTTTCCGAGGGACAAATGATGAGTGATCAGTAAAATAAAATCTCAAGCATATAAATAACTTGAACTAAGATAAAATTATGAAAGGCATGGAAATGGAAATACAGATTTGAGGAGAAAATGGATTGATGTCAAATTTCTGAGTGTTGGTGAAAATCGTATTCTAATATTTTAAAACAGGTAATAGTAGTTAACAAATGACTGTGTTACTGGTATTCCACTGGATGTATTTGAGAGTGAGACAAAGAATTTTATTTATAAATTTAAATATTTCCAATACAATGGAAGTCACATCCTTTGAAACTACTTAAATTTAAGATTTTTGAATGGCAATGCATTAATATAAAAGGGGGGGGGGCGGTAGTTTTTCAAAATTCTTAACGTGGATGGGAGTTTTAATCATTTTGTAGATAAAGCCATAATATTAATTAAAGAAAACATTCCTTGTCATTCAGTTTAACATAAAACTGTAGAAGGTTGCCATTGAAGAACTGAAAATAGAAGTGCCTCTGCAGGTCATGTTGCCATAGCATAGGTACTATTTAGAGCCAGGAAAAGTGAAGCTCGGTTGCCATACAAAAGACCTCCCCAATTGTGTATTGCTTATTTCCTCACATTGTGGGCCTCCTGGATCTGTTGGCAAATGTGGGGGTGAGTCAGGCCTGAGCTGCTGATTCCAGGGCCTAGATAAGGCATCTGGAAATCTCTCCGAGAGCCTGAAGAAATGGTAAGGCAGCCACCCATTTTATCAAGGTTGCTTAGGGTGGTGCCAAGGATATGGTTCTGCTGGGTCCAGTAGTGCCTACTTGAAGGCATGTTTAGGTGACTCTATGGTGAATCTACACAGTCTATCACCAGGCCACATGCTGTCAGTGGAACAAATTAACCTTGGGAAGGAGAGTCTATCCGCAGAGAGAAAAACCCAGGGCAGTTCCTGGCACTTAGAAGGAACTAATAAATGTTCTGTGTATGAATTTCTTCAAAGCAGCCTTAAAGATATATCCCCAAAGGTTGTAACCCAGACAACACCTTAATAGCCTATTATTTCCCCTAGAAATATGCAAGTAATGAATGAATGAACTAAGCACCTCACTGAACCTGTGCCTTGAGTCTGTCAGCCTGACCTCTCTGTGAATTCCTGTCTCTCAGGTGTTCTACTCACCTGATGGCCAGGCAGGGGAGACCCAATGTCTGCTGGTGATTCAGTTGAAATGTTTATGGGCACCTTCAAATCCTCTTTCAAAAACATAGTCCTGCATCTCAGCTAATCTCCTGACCTCTCTTTTTAGTGATCCCACATTTATTCAAGTCCAAAATGCAGAAGCAGCTTCCATCTCTCATTTTTCTCTGTGCAATATCAAACAGTTTGTTGTTTGTTTGTTTATATTATGGTAAAATATACAAAACAAAAATTTACCAGTTCAACCATTTTTAAGTGCATAGATTTAAGTATACTCACATTGTTGTGCAACCATCGCCACTATCCCTCTCCAGAATTTTTTCATCATCCCAAACAGAAACTCTATACCTATTAAACAATAACTCCCCACCTCCTCTAGCCCTTATTTATAGACTAAATAAACCTTTAGTCTATTTTCTGTATTTATGAATTTGACTACTTTAGGTACTTCATATAAGCTGAATTGTACAGTGTTTGTCCTTTTGTGTCTGGCTTATTTCACTTAGCATAATGTTCATCCATATTGGACCATGAGTTCATTCATATTGTATCATATGACAGAATTTCCTTCCTTTATAAAGTTGAATAATATTCTATTTTATTAACATACCATATTTATTCATCCATTCATCTGTCGATGGACATTTCGAAGTTTGTTAATCTTATTAAATACTATTTTTATCATTGCTCCATTACTCTAATTGACACAAAAATTCCTTAATTTCATAGCTTGTCCCTTTATCTTAAAATTCTTCTCTTTCCAATATTTCCCATGCACCATCTAAAGAATTTACCTAAAATTTCTAATAATTGCTCTATCCTTCCGTGTATCCCAAATCCTTGCCCCTCAATGGCCTGGGCTCAACCAACCCTTCTTATCTTCTCTGACTAATTTCATTACAGTCCCCATAGTCACCCTATTTCTCAGGTCAAAAAATGTTTGTTGGATGAGTACTGTATTTTGGTAACAGAATAAAGCAGAAAGTCAAAAAAGTCTCCAGTGAATAAGTCCACCTTAGAAAGCTGGAACGTGGTTTGAGAACTCTTCACCTCCACCTGTCCCTCATACCCTCCTCATGACTGTGCCACCCACCGTTTGCTCTCTAGACTATTCTTCACACCCCTCCTTGTGAGCCCCATCTCCCAGTACAAAAGGGACTCCCACCTCGTAGGTGACTAGATCATACATGGTTATGAGCAAAAATCTTGGATCTAGATGGCCTGTCTTCAGATCCCATCTCTGTCACTCACTAGCTTATGCCCTGGGACAAATTCACAGTCACATAACTTTTATTACAGTATATTGTTATATTTGTCCTATTAATATTTTAGTATTATTGTTGTTATTTTCTTACTGTGCCCAATTTATAAATTAAACTTGATCATAGGTGTGTATGCATAGGAAGAAAACATAATATATATAAGGTTGTGGGGACCTCTTATATATAAGAGTTGAGGGAAGTCAGAGAGTCGGTCGGTTGGCAGAAAAGCAGACAGCAGGTTGCAAGTCGTGTGAATCCAGCCTCCAGTGAGACTATAGTGGTATGACTCCCCTACCTATGTCTCCATGGGTGTTCCTTTTTGGCCTAGCCACATCCTGCATTCTTATGTGGCGAGCAGGAGCTGAGACCACGCATGACACCCTGCACGACACATGGCCCAGTGAGCAGGGTAACCATTCTCTAATGGAGTGGCTCACTGGTGCAGTACGCACAGTATGGGGATAGGCTGGCGAGCTGCCAGACACTGTGAGTCAATGGCAGTCATATACGGAACTTACTCAAATCATCTGTGAAATGGGTATGAGACATGCTATTTTCAACCCTAATATGCAGGGGCTGGATGATGAGCTTTTTACAGCCAACATGAGAGATCTGGTTTTGGATACAGCACCTGAGATTGTTTTGGATCCTTGGTTGCCATTCTTACACCCTATGTGGGGCAACGGATCCATGAAGTTACAACTGCCATGGCCACCCTAGGGAATGTTGAAAGCCAGAGGCGAAGGAAATAAAGACAGGAGGTCCACGCAGTTGAGACCTGGAAGCCCACATCAAAAGTAAAGGGGCAAGGTCGCCGGCCTCAGAGAGTAACACACGAACAGATGTGACATGATCTCGTGACAGCAGGGGTTGATTGGGAAGACTGACAACCCAATGCACTCCTGCTGGAACTTTGGAAACAGTTGCGTCCGGAACAGCAATTCCGGAGAAGCCTAAAGGAGAAGTCTGGGAAAGTGCGACCTGTGTCCCTCCAGGACTTCATGTAGCCGCTTGAGGCCGACTCCTTCCAGCTTGATTAGGAGTGGGGCCAAGGTACTTGGTCAGAGGGGACGAGCAGGGACCAGAGGCCCTATGTGGAACTGTCCGTACATTGGTCCCCTTCTAATGTTCAGAGGGTTTTGGCCCTAGTTGACATTGGCGCAGACTGCAGTCTTGTTTATGGGAACCCAGAACTGTTCCCCGGACCAGCAATCTGCATTGATGGCTACGGGGGAAAGACTGTGACTGTGAAAGCTGTTTCCTTACCACTGGGTATAGGAAGGCTTCCCCCTCGTACCTACAAGGTTTATGTCTCCCCGTTCCAGAGTATATTCTAGGAATGGACAAGCTACATGGCCTCAGCTTATAGAGGTCAGTGAGAGAGTACCGTCTCCGGATCCGGGTGGTGAAAGCCGTGACACGGGGGCATGCTCACCACCCTCCTCAAGTGTTGCCACAGCCCTGGCACATGGTTACAGTGCGACAGTACCACCTGCCAGGAGGGCAAGAGGAGATAGGTCGTACAATATTGGAATTAGAGAAGGCACATACTGTGAGGCCAACGCACAGTCCTTTTAACTCCCCAGTATGGCCTGTCAAGCAGCCAGATGGGACCTGGCGAATGACTGTGGACTATAGGGAGTTAAATAAGGTGACACCACCCTTGCATGCTGCAGTGCCTTCAATACATGATTTAATGGATCGTCTGACTATCCGCCTGGGGACATATCACTATGTAGTGGACTTGGCCAATGCTTTTTTCTCCATTGAAATTGCACCCGAGTGTCAAGAGCAGTTTGCTTTTACTTGGGACGGGCAGCAGTGGACTTTTCAAGTCCTTCCGTAAGGATACTTGCACAGCTCCATTATCTGCCACAAGCTCATGGCCCATGATTTGGCCCATCCTCTGTGGCCTTTTTTCATTATGTCGATGATATTCTATTAACATCAGATTCTCTTTCTGATTTAGAGCAATCAGCTCCCTCTCTTCTCCGCCATCTGAAGTCACGTGGCTGGGTGGTGAATGAGGAAAAGGTCCAAGGCCCTTGCTTATCCGTCAAGTTTTTGGGTGTTGTGTGGTCGGGTAAGACAAAGGTTATACCTGAGGCAATTATTGATAAGATACAAGCCTTTCCCCAGCCGACCAAGGTCTCCCAACTGCAGACATATTTGGGACTGCTAGGATATTGGCGGGCGTTTGTACCCCATTTAGCACAAATGGCAAGGCCCTTGTACAATATGATAAAAAGGGGGCCTCATGGGATTGGACAGAGGCTATAGAGCTAGACTTTGTTGCCACAAAACGGGCAGTGCAGCAGGCACAGGCTCTGCAAGTAGTGGACCCTGGCCGCCCATTTGGACTTGATGTTCACGTAACTCAAGAGGGGTACGGATGGGGCCTCTGGCAATGGCAGGAGCGTCTCCGGTTGCCAGTGGGATTTTGGTCCCAATTATGGAAAGGAGCGGAAGTTCGCTACTCTCTGATAGAGAAACAGCTGGCTGCTGTGTACGCAGCCCTAGTGCCACAGAAGCCATTGCAGGAACGGCACGGGTGTTGGTTCGAACACCTATCCTGTCCAGGGGTGGGTCCGTACATGGACGCAGGGACCCAAAACCAGGGTGACACAGACCACCACCACCCTCGCCAAGTGGGGTGCCTACTTGGAGCAACGTAGCACCCTTAGTTCAAGCCCTTTGAGCACAGAGCTACAACAGGTCCTGGGCCTGTGGAGCTTGTAGCCCAGGCTGAGCCAAGCGCTCTGCCTAGAGGGGATGACTCGGAGCCCTCGCCCTACAAAGAAGGACAGTCCCCAGTACCTGAGGATGCCTGGTTTACCGATGGTTCTAGCCGAGGGGCTGAAGCTGTTTGGACGGCTATTGGTGTGCAGTCCAAAACAGCCACCATTTGGTTTGATACTGGGACTGGCCAGAGTAGCCAGTGGGCTGAATTATGGGGTGTGCGGATGGTAATCAACCACGTGCCTGGGCCCCTAGTTATTTGAACGGACAGCTGCGAGGTGTTCCGGGGCCTAACGTTGTGGCTCCCTACATGGAAAAACTGGTTGGTAGGACACGGTCAACTGTGGGGTCAAGCCATGTGGCAGGACTTCTGGTACCTAGTGCAGAGAAAGGAGGTAACCCTAATGCATGTCACAGGTCACTCCTCCTTAGTTTCCCCAGGTAATGATGAAGCAGATGCTCTAGCACGGGTCCGATGGTTAGAACGGGCTCTTGCCACTAATATGGCCCATTGGCTGCATAGGAAATTTCAGCACGCCAGAAGCCGAACCATGTGGCAGGTGAGCAGACGCTGGGGTCTGCCTTTGAAATGGCAGGAGATAGCAGATGCCTGCTATGACTGTGCCATCTGTGCCCAGGGCAGCCCCCAAAGGCTCCCCTGGGAGACATAGAAGATTACTCGAGGGACGGTGCCCCTCATTCGCTGGCAAGTGGATTACATTGGACCCCTGCCTAAGGCCCGCAATGCGATATACGCATTTACAGCAGTGGACACTTCTACGGGGTTGATGTTTGCTTCGCCGTGTCCGGGAAGAGTGGTGGTACCTTAAGAAGTCCAGGAAGTCTGGCTGAGCCCAGAAGTACTGGTGATGCCCTGAGAAACTCTGGCTGTGTCCAGGGAGACAGGTGGTACCCTAAGAAGTCCAGGAAGTCTGGCTGTGCCCAGTAGGACTGGTGGTGCCCTGAGAAACACTGGCTGTGCCCAGAAAGATTGGTGGTACCCTGAGAAACCTGGCTGAGCCCAGGAAGTCTGGCTGTGCCCAGAGAGAGTGGCGGTGCCCTGAGAGGCCCTGGCTGTGCCTGGGGAGACTGATGGTACCCTCAAAAGCCCAGGAAGTCTGGCCGTGCCCAGAAGCACTGGTGGTACCCTGAGAAACCCTGGCTGTGTCCAGAGAGCCTGGCTGTGTCCCGGATATTGCATTCTCCTCCAGGCTCCTCGCATAGGGCCCCTTGAGGAAGACGCTTGTCGCGTAGATTGTGAGGCGAGAGCCTGTAGCGGTAGAGTGTGGGGACAGAGCCCCAGAGAGCAGTTTCCAGTCTCTCAGCCTCACATAGAAAGGTGCTGGCTCAGGTAGTAAATGGCCATCAACTGTGATTGGCTGGCCATCAGCTGTGGCTAGTTGGCTGTCAGCTGTAACCAGTGAGCCATTGGCCACTAATATAACTGCTGTGACAATGCTAGCAGAAAAATGGGGGCTAGCAAGAAGATGGTGGCTGAGCTAGCAAGCATGGATTGCAGCTAGCACGGCGGAGTGCGGGTTGCAGATTGCAGAGAAGTAGACAGCAGGTTGCAGACAGTGTGGCTCTTGCTTCCTGTGTCTCCAACCCAGTTGCCAGCGAGAATATAGTAGTATGACTCCCCTACCTATGGCTCCATGGGTGTTCCTTTTTGGCCTTACCATGTCCTGCGTTCTTATGTGGGGAGCAGGACCAGAGAACCCACAGGCCGCCCTGTGTGACAAAGGTTCAGTACTATCCATAGTTTCAGGCATTCATTGGGTGGTTGTAATGTATACTTTTTGGGTGGACTACTGTATTATTACAGTTACCTCTTTGTGATTACCCTCAACTGTAAACTTCAGCTCATTTATTAAGTTTCCACTCTCTCTCAAATATCTTCAAATACCTAGTTATGTGCTAGGCACAAGGAGTATACTTGTAACAGTAAAACATTGCCTCTGTTCTTCAGGAGCTCCTAGTATGTATTTCTGTTTCTGTGTAGAGCCCCATGTGATGGCATAGTGTATTATTCTTCCTCCCTTCCTTCTTTCTTTTTCTTCCCTTTCCTCGTTCCTTCTTTCCCTCCTTTCTTCCAACAACTACATATGAGGTCGGACAATTAAGTTCGTGAACTCATTCTAGAAAAGGTGTTATATACCTCATTGCTGAATATCACTAAGGTCACCTTTGAAGTATTTCCCCTTGCGAAGCTATGCACCAACACTAGTGCCTAGTCCACACTTTGAAGCAATTTTCGAACTGTTTTTCTGGAATGGCCATCAGAGTTCTCATCGTATTACCCTTGATGCCCTGAATGTCATCAATATATCTTCCTTTTAATATTTCCTTTATCTTCAGGTCAAGAAAGAAGTCATTGTGGACCAGATCAGGTGAATGGGGAGGGTGTTCCAATACAGTTATTTATTACTGGCTAAAAACTCCCTCACCGACAGTGCCTTGTGAGCTGGTCGTGATGCAAGAGCCACGAATTGTTGGCGAAAAGTTCAGGTTGTCTAACTTTTTCATGCAGCCTTTTCAGCACTTTCAAATAGTAAACTTGGTTAACTGTTTGTCCAGTTGGTACAAATTCATAATGAATAATCCCTCTGATATCAATAAAGGTTAGCAACAAGTCACAAACTTAATTGTTAGACCTCGTATTGGGTGCCTACCCTATGTCGGATACTTCCCCAAATGCTTAAGACCCTGCAGTAGACAGGATAATCTCTCTTTCATGGAGTGCACTAACTAATGGAAAAGACAAATAATAAATACATAAGTGAATAAATAATATAATTTAAGAGGGCAATAAATACTCTGGAAAAATCAAGAAGTGTGACAGAAATGGTGTGTGCTGCTTAACGTAGTACTGTCAGGGATGTCCCCACTGAAGAGATGTCACCTGAACAAGACCTAAAGGAAGGGAAGATGTCAGTCCTGACCAGACTTGCAGGAAGAGCAATTCAGGCAGAGGGAACAGCCAAGACCCAGAATTAGGACTCAGCTTGTTGTATTGGGCAAAGTGAGCCAGAGAGTGGTAGAGAAGGTGCAGTGGGCAATGAAATCAGGGAAGTAGGCAGGGGATCATGGTCTTGTTGGTTCTCGAAATGTGTGGTTAAGGGCTTGTATTTTTATCCCAAGTATGATGATAAGCCACTTAGATGGCAAGTGACATGATTAAGTTAGTAAATTACATGATCCAGTGTATATGAGGAGAAGCAGGAAGACCACGTCGGCTGCCACTGCAAAACAAACCCAGCAGGTGTGCACTTAATAGCTGTTAAGCATTTGCTGTACTGACTGTAACAGTAGAACTCACTGATAACTGCCTCTAGCTTATGCCTTTCAATTTTAAAAAATCAAATAAGATCTAAATAGATACTGTGTTGTGTGAATCAGACCCCAAAAATCTTAATCTTGTGCTAATTAGAAGAGGGAATTTATTAAATTTCTAAGTTCAAAAAGGAAATAATTTCCCCCAAGAAATTTTACATACCAGAGATGGAAGAGACAAATTCAGTCCTTTCATCTCTCTCTGATATAACATAAGTGTTGATGTAATTTTAAATATCTCATGGGGTGAGTTTTTATTGTTGGTTAAAGGCAATTGTTTTAATATTTCAAACATCCTTCTGTTAAGAATTTAAATTGTAATTTTTTTGTTTCTATTTTAAACTAACAAAGAGCCAGTGAGTATATACTCATTATAAGAAGTAATAAAAGAACTGACTGGGAGACAAAAGTTTGTCTCCTTTTGAATTAATTTATTAGATTTATTCAATTATGTTGGCCAATTTAAAAGGAATTCCTGTCTCTACTGTAAAATTGTTTATTTTGAGTATTTGTAGGTTACTAATCTTAATACTTTACTCATGTCCTATCCCCTAATCCATGTCAAAAAAGAAAAAAAGAATCATTGATTGGCCCAGCTAAACATCAAAGGAATGATCTCCCCCATAAATCAACCCCACCAATCTCTTGCTCTGTTGATTTCTCCCAAACTTTTCCCATTTATCTGTTGAACTGCTTATTCCTAAAGCCTCATATTTGTTGTCAGAAATTCTTCCTTGGTTTTTCTGCTACACGTCATTGTCCAACTTGAAAAATCAAGTAGTCCTGCCCGGGTGAACAGCACGGAGATATCAAATCTGAGAAACTCAGCTGCATCTCATCTTGAGCATTAAATTGACAAAAACCCAAGATTCCCTCTCAGGCCCTTGCCTCTTTAAATAGTGCCTTCATGTCTCAATGATCACAAAAGTTGCCTTTGTTGTTTTCTTCTTTTTTAGAAATGAAATTAATGTGACGAT
The DNA here is from genome assembly GCF_964194185.1 of Rhinolophus hipposideros. Lineage (NCBI taxonomy): Eukaryota > Metazoa > Chordata > Mammalia > Chiroptera > Rhinolophidae > Rhinolophus > Rhinolophus hipposideros. The sequence continues at coordinate 51,546,842 of NC_138059.1, forward strand.
AACCTCCTTCCCACCAGACCTGAGTATTGATTTCTGCTTTATTTTCCGGCCCCTCTTCTAAGTTCTGAAGACTCTACCAAAGGAGGATATTGATCAGCAGGCTGCCTGTCACTTCCTTGGACACAAAGGACACAAGCCCTGTTACCTCTATGCCCCAGAACAGATCTAAAGATACAGGGTCAGAGATGAAAGGCTTCTGATTAGTTCTTCTTTGTAATCAGCCTCCCAGGAAGTGCTGAGCCTCTGTTTACACCTGTCCTTGGAGTTTAAGATGGAAAACTTTTACTCCCAGGTCTATGCATGAATGTAGGTGAAGCAGAACCCTTATCTTTCTCAGTTTCTTATTGGGAGAGATGGATTGTTTGTTGTGAAGGCGGTTTGCCTTTTTAGGTAAAAGACCTATGCTTCCTGGGCCTTTCATTTGTTGCCTGCACTGCCAGGACTTCATCTGTTACAGGAATTTCAATGCTTTTAGGCACTGACTAAAGAAAACCCAAATTAATTTCCTCTGAGAAAAAAAGTGTGCTAACCCTGAGGGACTCCTTTTTCTTTCCTCAGGTTGCAGTGATGCCATTGATTTCATTGTTAAACCAGAGCAGAGAGGGTCAAGGGAGTTTCATGAAGCGAAGAGAAAGAATGCAAGAAAAAAAGTCATTACTTATCCATGTTAATGGAATGGCTAATTAAAATTCAGAAGGGCCACTCTGAACCATCACCTGGAGAACAGTAGTTTTCTAAAGTGGCCTTGGCCTAATCCATCCCCCATTGAGTTAACTCGACTAACCTTTAAAAACAAGGTCATGTCATAAAATTCTGGTAATCCTTTGTTAATATTTTATATATACTCTCTCCTTTCCAGTCCTAGATTATTGCCTTAAAACAGGCATACATTTCTCATTGGAATTACGCCCATATTCTTCTTTACTCTCTTTGCCGTTGTCATGCCCTAGTCATTTATTAATATATTCTCACTCATCAAATAAGGGAAGTTATTTTCATGCATATCTCTTAAACTTCTCTCTAGTTTCTAGAGATGTGAACATCTAACTAGTCAATAGGTCCAATAAGCAACAAAAAAAGAAGAAACATCCAGAGTTTAGTTTAATAGTCAAAGTGACCCTTCATGTTTCAGGTAATTTTTAAGGGACAGCATGAAAGGTGGGCATAATGTCCTTTGGATTTGGGCCAACAACAGCCCTCTTCACCTCTCCTTGTTCCCCTTCTCTGTGTTCTTCCCTATTCCTTTTCCTGTGAAGAGGGTGAAAGAGAAGCAGGTTCCTCTGGTCTTAGGGCAGTAGATTTCCGTCTCCTCTTTCCAGAACCTGCAAAGTTATCTCCCAAATCTGCCCAAACTGTTTCCTGACCCCATGAGGAGCTCTCTCTTCTTGTCCTCTCACATTCCAACATGGAAGCCAGAGAGCAGGTGTGTTTGGGGCTGGTAGCCATACCTGCATCCAGTTTAGTAGGAGAACATTCCCTGCATCGCTTTGCACCCCAGTTAAAACAATTGTGTGCAGGAAATATAATTGGAAATTATTTCTACAACTTGTTGAGCATAACTAACTATAAATACATGTACCTTGTTTTGTTGAGGCTCAGCAACTCCATGGACTAAGATGGCCATCACAGAGCACTGGTAGGGAATGAGAATCGCAGATTTGCTGAGAAGCAAATGCTCATTAACTCAATTTCCCTGAAACTATTTTTTCACGTGTACATTTAATTTTCCTTAATTTCAATAATTAATAAAATGTAACTCATTTTTTTGGAAAAATCCATATAGAAAGATTGATTCTATTTGTCCATATTTTAGATTGTGACAATCGAACTTAGCCTTACATGGGAAAAACAGAAGTCCACAGTCACCTGACTCAGAGGCAGTTTCCTTTCTCTACTGCACCAGTGTCAATTTAATTCTGTCATGAAAGAAATAGAATAGTTTCCAGAGGCCTATCTGCAAAGGCTAATCTTATGATAAACAAGAAATCTAAGCGCTATTTGTTTTAGGGTATTTTCCATCAACATCCAGTCCAGTTGGTAATGGAACTTGTGTCATAAAACAATTCACATAGATACTGGGATTAGTAAACCTTTGAAGACAGTGTCAATCAAGATGTGGTCACTTTGTGCCCTGCTGCTCCTAAATTCTACTGAAGTTTGGCTTCTCCTTGTTGTCCCTCAATTCTAGATCACTAATTAACAACATCTGGGCATGCGAACACTGCTTGCCCAATGAGTATATAATGAAATTTAAACTCACTCCTTTAACCATGTCACCAGCCACTTAAAGGTGCCCTTCAGAATTAACCTGATGTGGTTGGGTTAAGTCAATATGATGTTTATTGTTTGCTTGTTTAATTCTTGTTTGATATTCATTACAGATGAGATTTGGGCGGTTCCTTATGATTGTGTGTTCAAGGACTGGAAGCCCAACAAGGAAGACATCCTTAGGTGAACTGAAACAAGAAATAGAGAAATCACTTTTAAAAGACACTGAAGGTAAGAAAGGTCCCTGCAGTGGGGGGTTGACTGTGTGATGGATATACTTCCTTTTGCTAAATTCCTGCACCTCAGGGCTGTGCCTCACTTTCCCAATCCAAATTAAAATATGGGAATGGCGGGGTTCCATGGAGAGAATCAAACACCTAACAAATGGAATTATTAGACTGTTTTTGGAAGCATAAACACACCTTTCAATAAGGATCTAGGACAGAGATAAAGCCCAGAGCTGGAAAAGATGTGAGATCAAAAGTGAGGAATAAATAAAGGGAGAAAGGACCGGGGACAGGGAAAGCTAAGGAGGAAGGTGGACCTGGGCATTGGCAGGCTACCACTCCCATGTAGCCAGCCCCATCCTGTGATCAGATGGTGGCAAACATTTCCTCAGATTCCACATCCATTGTTCTTCCTTTATTACATGGTCTCACTGTCTATCATTGACGGAAATGAAATTGGTCTGGAATGGTTTCCTCTTCCCACAGTCTTCTTGGTTCTGTATTGATAGATGACTTTTAAATGTAATATCCTTACAGATATGAAAATTAAGCTGATCTATTTATTTAATGGTCAGAACTGTCAGATTTTTTTTTCTTTTTTAACATGATATACAATGAATTTGCCTTTTTCAATTCTCCAAAATTTCCTTATTATCTTATAGTCTAAAAAAGTGACTTAATTTTCCTGGGTCATCTCACCACATCAGTTGGAAATATGTGGTGTCAACACTCGGCGCTATCCTGTCAGAGCTTGGTCTCCCTTCCCCCCAGTCCCAGCATTTGGCCAAGCGGTCACAGGTTTACAGGTGGGTGAAGAGGAGCGAGACCCTGCTTTCCCTGCACATATGCTTGCCGTCTCCCGTGGTCCCATTTTTCTCTAATCTACAGATCTCTTCCCTACTGCTTCCTTTGTCTCCTAGAAAGCCCATTTCTTTTTGTGTTTTGGTTTTTTTATTATGATGTGCAAACCAGACACTGTTTCTGTTTCCTTTATCTGCAACCTGATGGGTCTTTCAGATCCCAGACAGAGAAGGTGCATGTTTTGCTTTTCTCGCTATCTTTCTGTCAGTATAATCAGTCATTTCTTTAGCCCTAGAGATGTCTGTTAAAAGTACGTTCAATTTTCCTTGTAAAACTTTACCCCTAAGATTTTCTTTTCATCAGGTTCTTTTTGCTCCTATTTAAAGTGTATTCAAACATGTTTTTCTGACACTCACGCTGACACTGCTTATTTTCCTTAATACTATGAACAGTATTATCAGGATGATCAGTATTTTCACTAACGTTTATGAAGGACTTTTTAGAAAACTTTCTTATGCTAACATGCATTATCTCATTTAATCTCAAATAACCCATGAGGTAGATACTACGCGCATCCTCTATTTAATAGATGAGGAAACTGGCTCTGAGATATGCCAAATAATTTATTTTTATTTCACAGCTCGCAGCCAGCAGCAGTGGGAGCTATTTGGAGTGATAAGAACTGAGCCTGTTCCACTGTGAAGCCAGACCACTACCTATGAGGCTTCTACTGGGGACTGGTAGAACGTTTAAGAGTGAACTGATGTGGGGGGGAATCCAGAAAAGTACCCTGATTGATGCCACGTACTCATTCCCACCTTGAGAACCGCTGAACTCATGTGTAAATTCCACCACTTTTCCCTTTGCTTCCTTCATTAAATATAATTCTTTTCCACTTGTAAAAATCAAATTTAGAAGCCAATCTACCTGAAATGACTATTTCACCTTCTGTATTAAGAAATCATTTAGAAAAATCATTGGCCTGAAAGATATTTGCTTCCTAAAAGGCCATTCTTTTTCACCCTGAAGTACCTTTTCACTAGAAGAAGCTGGTAACCTGTGTCATATTTGGAACTTTTGAATTGGAACAGAAGTTTTACAGTTTATCATCTGGTGAGGGTTTTCAGGGGAAAGTGTCAACATAAATTTGGAATTTCCTGACTTCTGCAGATTTGACTTATAATCTTGACATGACTAGAAAGGAAATCTTAAAAAAATATTTTAGAGTGTTTTATTGTGGAAATGTCCCCAAACATTTTCATCCCATTTTCCCAGAGAAACCTGACAGCTTGAGGAGGGAAGGAGAGGGGGGAGAGAAGAACAAAACCCAACAGCCACATCCTTGAACTCTTTTGTGTGTTTAGAACAATGTCCAGTTAAAATCAAACAATATTGCTGCTAAATCCGTCTAAAATAGTCCTTGGTAAGTGTTCTTGCCTTATGGAAGAGTTCTGTGGGAAGGCGGTTTTTAGAAGCGATGAGAGCTAGGGCTTTTCTGAAGAGCAAGGGCCCAACGCTGACCACGGAGGCAACTAGGCATGGCAAGATACAGTATCTTTCCAATAACCCTGTCATCAGCTCATTTATTGCCTGGAACTTTAAATCCGGATCTGAGCACAGAGTGAATGTCACCACTGCACCCAAGTGGAAAACAAAAGCCCGGGCAAAGGCTGGGGGTGGGTAAGACATAAAGGAGAAGTCATGAAGTCTGGCTTTCTGGCCAGATTTCCTCTGGAAGGTGAGGTGTGGCCAGCACTGTGTGTGTGGACCGCCTGGGAGGGGACACACACCCTGCCTTCAGACAGCAGGACCTCAGCCTGGCCTGCAGCCAAGAAGCCAGACGCCAGGACCGGCTCTCAGCGGTGGGAGCGGTCGCTGCGCCTCGTTATACAATGGTATTATCTCAAGCCAACCACGGCTGCAGAAACTCGCAGTGCTTCCTGTCCTTGCATTGCAGCACAAACTGTCCGATTTCCAACTGCTTTCGGACACACTCACTGGCCTTCGGTCGCCAAGTTCGGAATATAAATGTCCAAAGCCACTTCTTCCTTGGGAATTGCAGACGCTGCAATGCCGTAATCCATTGTATTTTTATCCCCTCTGGAAGGACCTGCAGGACCATGAGTCACACGAGGAAAGAAATTAAGTCTCAAAACAGTTTATGTAATGTAGTCAAATGCCTGGAACTTCTTATAGTAGAAGAACACAGAAATGTCTTTAAAGTAATCTGACCACCACACACAATGCAATTTATTCCTGTTGGCCCATCATCTCATTCTTGATTCCCTGGACTCTTTTTGTACAAGGAAAGCGAAGAGACTGTGACAGAAGAAGAAAATCTGGATGAATGTGCTAAAGAGAACTTGCTTTTAATATGTAGTAATTATTTTCAATATACTTTGAATTTAGTCGATTGTTAACGATGCTCTCAAACACAGCCCTTGGAGTACATTATAGAAATTTAAAAAGCCGTGAAGCTCTGATACTAGCAATGTGTCAAAAAGGACAAGAAAGACTAGGTTCTTTTATTTATAATTTGTTTGATGCTCTTGGCTTTCAAATATTGTGATTAGGTTATTAAATATCTGACCGAGTCTTTCAAATTACATGCCTATGCCAGAAAGTTAACTTTTAGCAAACTGCTCCCAGAAATCAGAAGTTGAATCCAACAGTTACCAGAAATGCTCTTAAACCTTCTGCTTCCGGGTCAGGAAGTTTTTGGCAGGCCTTGGATTTGTTACAGGCTGTGCTACTTAAGGAGTGTTGGACCAGGCTGGATTGCGAGGGGGGGGGGGGCGGGGAGAAGGTGAACCCTCTGTTTTATTCTCAACTGGCAATTCCTGTTATTACAGTACAAACTTTTCAGAACTGGACAACAATGGCTCCAAATAATGGGGCTCTTGGTTTACCTTTAATGTGCCTAGATAGGTTTTCTCCCTGGTCATTCTACCTGAAGATCCCTCTGGTCCTTGTATTTGTGGCAATGAGCGGGTTTCTTCCACCAGAACTAAGCAGCGAGTGTGCTGACAAGTATTTAATGACGCGCAACAAACAGTTCCAGTCAAAGGCATTTATTATGGTCTTTAACGAGACAGACATAGAAATGTGGAATTTTTTAAGTTATGAAATATTTCAGGCATACAGAAAAATATAGGGAGTCATACAATAAATGTTTATGTGCTCGCTAACCAACTTTGACGAAATCTGAACATTTTGTCATATTTACTTCAGAGTTTCTTTTAAAGAAACAATTGAGAACCACTGAGTCCCCACTCTGATATCCTTTTCCTCTCACTGCACACATGTGATTCCTGTCTGAATTTTGGCATTTCTTTCCCCTGCATACAGGATGGATGTTCTTCAGGCACTCACTGCTGAGTAAAGGCTGGCATCTGTTCTAATGGGTCAGTATGAGTTTTTCAATGTTTTGAATACCACCTTTGACTCCTTGTTTCCAAACATGTGTTTGTATGTACAATGTGTAATACTATTCTTCATTTTTAAATGTTTTGAAGTTTGAATATAAGTGGTTTAACAAGGCACATAACCTTTTGAATGACTTTTATTGAGATATAGTTCATATACCTACAATTCATCTATTTAAAGTATGCAATTCAATCATTTTTAATATATTCACAAAATTGCACAACTATCATCACAATTAATTTTAGAATATTCTCATTACCCTCCTCTAAGAAAAACCTGTATTAATTAGCAGTCACTCCCCTTCCTCCCACCTATCCTGCAACTTCCCAGACTTAGACAATCACTAATTTGTTTCTTTCTCTATTGATTCACTTTTTCTGGTCATTTCATGTAAATGAAGTCATACACTATGTAACCTTTTGTGTCTGACTTCTTTCACTTGACACAGCATTTTTATGATTCACTCATGTTGTAGCACATATTGATGTTCATTCCTTTTATTGTTTAATATCCATTGTATGGAAGTATTATATTTTATTTATTCATATGTTGATGGATATTTGGTTTTTTTCTACTTTTTGGCTATTGTGAATAATGCTGCTGTCAACATTTCTGTACACGTTCTTGTGTGAATACGCTTCAGTTTTGGGGAGTATATGAGGTGTGATAAAAAAAATACCTTGAAAGTTTAAATTAAAAACAATTATTATAGTAAAAGACACATTGCCATTAATCCCCCTTGAAATACTCCCTTCACTTCAAACAAACTTATCCCGTCATTCTTGCCCCTTTCTGAAGCAGTTTTGTAAGTTCTCTTTTGTGTCTTTAGTTGTGCTGTCATGGCTGCCTTGATGTCCTGAATCGATTCAAAACATTTACCTTTCATGGTCATTTTGACTTTGGGGAAGAGCCAGAAGTTGCATGGTGCCAGATCTGATGAATAAGGTGGATGAGGACACACCATAATGTTTCTATTTGACAGAAATTGCTGTACCAGAAGCGATCTGTGACATGGAGCCTTTCCGTTGTGATCACAAAATATGGTGAATGCTGCTGCCGAGTGCCATCCAATGGAAAGATAAGGATCTTCAGTACAGGAAGTGGCACGTTGAACTTTAGTAACAGTGTGTGACAAGTTTCAACTTGTTTGGTGCAGTCAGTTGGATGTGAGCTATGGTTGAGAGAAGGTGTATTTTAAAGTATGTGGTAAATCATCCTCCATCATGACAATGCTGTGTGTGGAATCACTGGGTCATATGGTAAATCTATGTTTAATCTTTTGAGAAATTGCTAGACTGTTTTTCAAAGAAGCTACATCATTTTACATTCCCATTAGTAGTGTAGGAGGGTTCCAATTTTTCAATAACAATAACAATTGTCTGACTTTTTGGTTATAGCCATCATAGCTGTGTGAAGAGGTATCTCATTGTGATTTTGATTTGCACTTTCCTAATGACTAGTGATATTGAACATCTTTTCATTAGCTTGTTAGCTATGTATATATTTTTTTCTCAAAATATATATATGTATTTTGAGAAATGTCTGTTCATACTGTCTATTTTTTAAATTGAATTACTTTTTTATTATTGAAGCATAAGAACTCTTTATACTAGATATAATTCTTTTATCAGATATATGATTTGCAAATATTTTCTCCCATTCTATGGGCTGCCTTTTCACTGTCTTGATGGCATTCTTTGTTGTTCATAACCAAGTTAATAAACTTGGATAAAACAAAATTATCCAATTAGAAACACGGAACACTAGTACATTAACTTTAACCAATTTCAACCTCTGTAATAGTACTCAACAGTATGAGTAATGTGTATTAAGTTATTGATCCATTCTCTTCTCAATGGAAATTTGAGCTATTTCGGTATTTGGCTATGACAATGCCACTATAAACATTCTTGTCCATGTCTTCTGAAGCATGTTTTCAAGTATTTACTGAGTGAATACTTAGAATAGAATTCCCAAGTATCCCTGGGGTCTGAATGCATGTCTTTGGGTATTAAATATTGTCAAATCATTATTCTTTCCTACCAGGATTGTACTAGAAATCTTAGTGCAGGATATTTTTGCTAATACTTGGTACTGTTTGACATTTAAATTGTAGATATTTAGATAGATATGAAATTGATTCTCAAAACTGTGATAAAATGTGGCCTTACTAACTGTCAAACTACGGCAGTCTGTGAAAGACAGATATGCTACTGGTGCTGTTTTGTTATTTGTGATACAGTGTGAAGAAATTGCGGCAATAATATGTTCTTGTGTATTGACAGCTCTGGAAACCCTCATCTAAGTAGAGCAATATTAATAACTGTACAGAAGGTTTGCATAGCTCCTCTGCACAATCTTAGTTGACTGTGTTACATCACTGATTATGTAGACTGTATTACATGTGGAGTACACTGTAAATCTGTAATACGAAATTTGACTAGTGATTAGCATAAAGTTTTAGAATTTATTAGTATAATCCGTTTGCAAATTCTTTAGCCCCTAGAAGTCCTGTAAAAGCAGAGTACATTCCATTCCTATTCTTAGTCCCCAATCTTCACTTAGTCTTATTGCTAATAATTTCAGTTCCTTCAGCATTTTCTCGTGTAGTTTAACTCAACTCTTTAGTCTTTTAGAAGTTGATATTTTAAAAGTTAATGTTTTTTGAAAACTGGGCAGAGGACCTGAAGAGACATTTCTCCAAAGAGGACTTACAAATGGCTAATAGACATATGAAAAAATGCTCAACATCACTAATCATCAGAGAAATTCAAATAAAAACCACAATGAGATATCACCTCACCCCAGTCAGAATGGCTATCGTTAACAAGACAAATAGCAACAAGTGTTGGAGAGGCTGTGGAGAAAAAGGAACGCTCATACACTGTTGGTGGGAATGCAGACTGGTGCAGCCCCTATGGAGGCAGTGTGGAGGTTCCTCAAAAAATTACAAATAGAATTACCATATGACCCAGCAATCCCTCTCCTGGGTATCTACCCAAAGAATTTGAAATCATTTATACATAAAGACACGTGTGCTCCAATGTTGATTGCAGCTTTGTTTACGGTGGCCAAGACATGGAAACAACCAAAATGTCCTTCGATAGATGAATGGATAAAGAAGTTGTGGTACATATACACAATGGAATACTATTCGGCGTTAAGAAAAGATGATATAGGAACATTTGTGACAACATGGATGGATCTTGAGAGTATAATGCTAAGCGAAATAAGTCAGACAGAAAAAGCAGAGAACCCTATGATTTCACTGATATGTGGTATATAAACCAAAAACAAGACAAACAAATGAGAAACAAAAACTCATAGACACAGACAATAGTTTAGTGGTTACCAGAGGGTAAGGGGAGTGGGGGGAGGGAGATGAGGGTAAGGGGGATCAAACATATGGTGAGGGAAGGAGAACTGACTCTGGGTGGTGAACACACAATGGGATTTAGAGATAATGTAATACAGAATTGTACACCTGAAATTATGTAATTTCATTAACAATTGTCACCCCAATAAATAAATTAAAAAATAAATAAATAAAAATTAAAGAAAAGTTAATGTTTTCTGTACATTTATAATTCTGCTTGTTAAGCTTTCAAAATTAACCCTTTCAATGCAAATAGCAAATAAATTAGACCACTATGGTGTTTCTGTTTGGACATTTTTAGTAGAGTGAAATTCACCAGATAAGTTGTATTATAGCTATCTTGTTATACTTAAATCAATATAATATAATATTTATGCAAAAATCCCTTTCAAAGGCAAATAAAGGTTTCTTTTTTTCTTATTGGAGTTTGATTCAAAAGGAGACTAAGTAGAAGTTTCAATTTGAATGGTGAGAGCTCTAAAATTTGAATAATTTTTTCTAGCTTAATTTCTCATATGAATGTTGATCTTTTGTTTTAATATACATAGGTAGAACCTATAGAGTAAAACAGGCAGACCAAAAACTAATAATGAAGTTAAGGCTCTTTACAATAATGTTAGAGAAAGCTTTATAAATGTTGTAATCTTTAATTTCCACGAAACGCTTTTTAAAGTTGTGTTTGAACAGATGGGTTCTCTTATAGAAGGTTTATGGTAACATTGTGCTCAGCCTTTCACGTATATTCACTACACCATTTACTTCTCACCAAAATCCTAGGACGCAGGAGCTACCATGCTCATCATGGCTTTAGCTATTTGCCAGAATCTTGCACGAATTTCAATGTTAATATTAGTTTAGGCTCTGAAAATAAACTAAACTTTAGAGTCTTTGGGTATTTCCCTTCAGCAAATTTTCAGAAGCCAAGAAAGTTCAAGAGTTTAATTAAAGATAGTTGGTCTTTTCAGCTGTACTACGGAGTATTCTCCTTCAGAGTAAAAGGTAAAGTCAGGAAATCCTGAGATGTTCTGTTTAAATTCTACCTCACCAAAGTGGTGAAAGATTAAAGTTCAACCTCAAAGTTATTTTTCATTGAAAACTGGGTAGACTCCAGTTTGTGCCAGATTTTCTGGCCAGACTTCAGTTTGGCCAGACTCTTTCATCTCTCTGAACAGAGCTCAGGGTTCTGTGTGTAGCTGGTAGAACCTCATCAATGGGAGCTCTTCAAATGGAGAGATGGAGGGTGTGGGGTGGAGAGATTCTGACCCTGTTCCCAAGCCAGTGACCATTCTGTGTCTTCAGAGTCTTTGTATCAAAATGATGTGGATATGCTGTTGGCCAGATATGGAACTGTCACACCACAAGGGGCCAGAAAAATTAAAATTAAAAGGAGCACAGACTCCGCAGGTGCTCAACTTCTACTGGGGTTATTTGCCTCTTCAGTAGCTATTATGAAATTAAGGAGAGACTTGGATTCAATCTGTTTAGCATGTTAGTTTTGTCACACATTAGTTCTGTGCTTCTTAAATTTTCTGTGCTTTCCTCATCTGGAAATTGAGGATAATAATAGTATTATTAGCCCACAGGGCTAATATGAGCATTACATGAGCATTTACAATGTAAAGTGCAGGAATAGTGCCTGGAAAATCGGGAATGTTCAATAAATGTTAACTAGGACTGTGACTATTGATATCAATGATGCATCCAATAAATTAAAGTAAATTCATTCTTGAAGTACACAAAAAAATTATTTGGCTAAAGCTTTAAATGTTTTGGAAATCATTTACATGCATTCCATTAGATGCAGAATTAGTGTAGGTCTTCTCAATGCAATGGTCAAGTTGAACTTGAAAATAAAAAGAGTAACTACATACCATGTAAAAATGTAGCTTTAGTAAATGTTCTTGTATGTCTGAATACTTTTTCTGGTTTCAGGACATACATATCGACACAGAAATAGTCATTTTAACATTGAAAGTCAGAAAGTGGATATCTTACTATATCAACATGACAAATATTTTAAAATATCATAAAAATCAAGTTTAAAATAAAAGTCACAAAATATTATTTTACTGACTACAGACTACAAAAGAAGTTCATCTTTAAGCAGTCTGAATTTCTAACTTCCTGGTTATTTTTTGACTCACAATTAAGAAATGGCCGACTCAACATTTAATAGAGTTTTAAACAACTTATAATTAAATTTTTTCCTATCTCTTATCAACAAAGAGAATTAAGAACACACACATACACAATCCCCCCAAATTAAAACCTATTTGGATAGTGCTGTTTCAGATCATAACTGTAGCAAATCAAAGTTTTATCTAAATAAGAAATTCTCTATAATTGGTGTGTGTTACATAATTATGAACCTTCACAAAACTTATATTATTCAAGATCAAGTGATTTTTCTTTTCAAGAAGTGGCTCCTGAATGTTATTCTTAAGCAAATTATAATGATAAATCAGCAGTCATATCTTAAATAAATATCTTCTAACATTTTCCCTTGATTTCCATGCCCAAAGTGAACAATTTATTTCAGGAGGATTATTTCTGCTGACAGGGAAGTTAGAAAAAAATCGTTCAGCTGAAGAAGTTTTCCTGATAATCATGGAATCTTTGAAAGCTTGGCCCTGGACATCACTAGATGACGGTCTAACCCCGGGGTCCCCTCACTGAGAGGAAACCCGGGTGAGAACTGAGTCTCCTCATTACTGGGAGGGCATGCCTACCAGCATAGACCATTTTGGAAGAGAGAAATCTAAATAGAGGCAGAAATAGCCACCGACAAATTTCAGGAAATAGCAGTCAGGGGAAGTTGTCAAATCTTGTTTTTTTTTTTTTTTTTTTTTTTTTTTTTATTTGGGAGGTGAGATGAAAAAGCAGGAACTATCCTTTAGTCCTTCATGAAATAGAAATATTTGCTAGTCCAACTAATGGAAAAACACCACGCTTCAAAAGTTTCCAGAGAGTAATGATTAAAACTACAATTTGCAACAAAAGAACAAGACAAACAAATGAGAAACGAAAACTCATAGACACAGACAATAGTTTAGTGGTTACCAGAGGGTAAGTAGGGGGTAAGGGGTGGAAGATGAGGGTAAGGGGGATCAAATATATGGTGATGGAAGGAGAACTGATTCTGGGTGGTGAACACACAATGGGATTTATAGATGATGTAATACAGAATTGTATACCTGAAATCTATGTAATTTTACTAACAAATGTCACCCCAATAAATTAAAAAATAATAATAATAAATAAATGATATAGCTTTAATATTAAAAAAACACTACAATTTGGCTAGGTTTTAAAAATACTTTTACATATAGAGAGAAGTACAAATTATAAATATACAGCTTGATTATTTTTCTCTTTAAAATAAAATTGTGTTAAAGTATACATAGCACAAAATTTATCATTTTAACCATTTTGGGGTGTACAGTTCAATGACATTAAGCACATTCACATTGTTGCGCAACCATCATCATCTTCCACTTTCACTTTTTCATCTTCCCAAAATGAAACCCCATACCCATTAAACAATAACTCTCAGTCCCACTCCCCATAGGCCTGGATAGCCACCACTATGTTTTCTGTATCTCTGAAGTTGACTACTCTAAGTATAAGTCATATGAGTGAAATCATGCAATATATGTCCTTTTGTGCCTGGCTAATTTCACTTAGCATAATGTTCTCAAGGTAAATTTTATCAAACTGAACACACTTGTGTAATCAGTACACCAATAAAGAAATACAGCACTGCCAGCACCAAAGAAGTCTCTTGTGCCCCACTACCAGTTAGTACCCACTATCCTTGTGTGATCATGATGGTTACCGTGTCCTTAGTCAATGAGAGGAGGGAGGCAGAAGAGGAACGACTGAGGTTTCTACTTCTGTCTTCCCCCATAGGAGAGACTGTACATTTGATCTGTTCTACATATTAGGCTTTGCCAAGGAAAAGCTTGGAAACTGTTAACTTAGGAAATGTTCATATACTATTCCCAGGTTATCTGGATAAGAGCCTTTAGTCTGCCTTTTCTCTACCAGCTCCCATTTTTTGTGACTCTGTTTAGGCAGCATCTCTTACAGGAAGTCTTCTTGAAGGGAAGGCTCTTGGTGCCTTCCCATCAAAATGTGGTATAACCACGCAATGGAATATTATGCAGCCTTAAAAAAGAAAAAAATTCTGTCGTGTGCTGTAACATAGATGAACCTGGAGGACATTATGGTAAGTGAAGTAAGATAGTCGTAGAAGAACTATACTGCATGATTCCACTGATATGAAGTATCTAAAGTAGTCAAACTCATAGAATCAAAAAGTACAATGGTGGTTATTGAGGGCTGTGGGGTGGGGAAATTGAAAGTTGTTTAATGGGTCCAGCGTTTCAGTTTTGCAAGATAAAAACATTCTAGAGATCTGTTGCACAACAGTATGAATATACTTAGCATACTATACAATTAAAAATGGTTGAGAGGATAACTTTTATGTTATGTGTTTACTACCAAAATTTAAAAAATAAGTTTTTAGAAAAACTTGATCTACTTCTGGAGCTGTTTGCCTTTGGAGAAGTCATTTAACTTCTCCAGAAAGTTCCAGTAGTTTCAGAAAGACACCTCACCCAGGCCTGGGCTTGGGAAATAGGGATTTGTGAAATTTTGCTGGAAGAGGAAGTGCCCAACCTGAATGGACAAAGGTATTTGGGACATAGGGAACAGCAAATGAAAGTTCCAGAGGTGGGAAGGAGCAGGCAAGTTCAGGGAATTCAAATTGTCCAGTATTACTAGAGGTGAGAACAAGGTGTGAGCTAAGTGGTAAGGAGGATAATCATGGTGTGCTGTGGTTAGGAGTTGGATTTTATCCTAATGCTATATAGGAACTGCACTCTTAGGAACAAGGAACATTTGAGGAGTGAGCAGAGGTAAAGTCAGTGAATGAAGCTGATCAAAAAGAAAATGAAAGTTTGGAGAACAAGGTCTGAAAGTCTGGAGAACAAGGAGCCAGTGAGGTCGAGGTTGGCCGCAGGCCTCCAGCCATTTTGTTCTGTCTCTAGAAGATTGGGTTTTCACAAGCTTGAGCAATGGCAAAGGTTGGAGGAAGATGAGGGCTGTGGTCCAGAGACAGGCTGGATGTTGGGCCCCGCTTGGCTTGCTGCAGTGCGCCCACCTTTGAAGCCTAGTGCAGCCAACCTAGCGAGAGAGCTGTTCATTGCTCTGTGCCCACTAGGGGCTGGCTATAAGGTTGTCAGGCATTAATCCCTTACGTGCTCAGACCATGGCACAGCAGGCTGTGCCTATTTAGGAAACCTTGCCTGGTAATACCAGTAGCATACGCAGTCTCCCATTTTAGGAGACTGTTTTATAATATTGGACCTGTAGTGTAAATTAATTCTATGTAATTAATTTAGTGTAATGTAAATTAATGTAATTCTACTTGGCTCTAAAGTAATTATATTGCTTAATATTATTTTATGAAACTACATTAAAATTTAATAGGGAGGGGCGGCTGAATGGCTCAGTTGGTTAGAGCCGAGCTCTTTACAACAAGGTTGCTGGGAGTTGCACCCCCTGCAACTAAAGATTGAAAACAGTGACTGGACTTGGAGCTGAGCTGCGCCATCCGCAGCCAGGTTGAAGGACAATGATTTGGAGCTGATGCACGCTGGAAAAATACACTGTTCCCCAATATTCCGCAATTAAAAAAAAAATTAAATAGAGAAATTCACAGTCTACTTTTCTCAAATATAACAGTTTGTTTTTTAAAAGAAATACGTCCATTTTAAAAAAATACCATAGTTTTTAGGGGGGTTTTTTTTGGTATTTTTTTTGCTTTTTTTACTGTTCAGAAGTGAGAATCTAATCACCCCTATTTTGACCAAATGAAGTAAGAAAACATCATAACATGGTTATATTAAAATTCAAGGACTCTGAGCTGTACGACTAAATTTTCTTAATTTAGTGATTATATAATATCTCCTCTCTTAAAAAAGATAACTACTGAACTTTAAAATGAGGTACAGCTACAATCCAATTTCCAAATAACACAAAATAGAATAAAAGAAGTACATCATTTTTTTTAAAAAAGGACCATAAAACAACTTTAATAATATTTTTATTATACACGTATTGCCATCATCACAGCATCTCTTGCAACATTCTGGCATAGAGAGATGTGTATGCCATTAAAATAGAATTTAAAAAATAAAAAATGAAACGATTAGAACCCCTGCAGTGACAATCAGTAACATATTTCATCCAAGGCAACCTTTCCAGTAGTGTGTGAGATGCTGGTGGTTTAAGCAGAGTTTGGGAAATTCAGGGTCCTCATATCACTGGACTCTCCAGATCACTCTGTTGACAAAAGGTAGCTCTTTTTTTTTTTTCCTGAGTGAATTAATAACTAAGACCCTTAGGCAGAACTAGATTCTTATACATGTAAATAGGAAGAAGAAAAATATAGATGTCAATATGAGCCCCAATTCAGGAGACTGATAAAGCACCAACCCAGGAGCACAGCACATTGCATTTCTGCATAAAAGCTGAACTAAGAAAATGTCAGGTCAAAAATGAAGAAAAACTGGGAGGAACTGTAATACAGATGACTCCACTCTCTCTGAGGAGATTTCTCATGAGGAGTGAGATTGGTGGGCAAGGCAGTGTAAGGGGGCAGGTTTTATTGAGCAGCTACTGTATCCTATGTGTAGTGCTGGGTACTTTACCCCTCTTACCTCATGTTATTCTTACAAGGATACTAAGTAGACCTTTTCTGTTGGAAAGAGTGCCGCAGTCCCATGGATGATTAACAGATATCAACATACTACAAAGCTTGGAATTAAAATTATTTTCAGAAGATATCTTAAGATTGCTTTTCTTTATCTCAGATTATTGGCAGGACCTTGAAGTTTGATAACTGAGACCCAGATGCCCAATGTCCAGTTCAGTCCTATGCCTGGCTCACTGGATGGCCTTAGTGAAATCAGTTTTCATCTGTGAGTGTGTTTCCTTGCTATTAAAACGAAACTAAAAATACATATTGTCTTCATGAGTTATGGTAAGGACTCACTGAGTAATCTTTGCTAAAAAATTACATTTTAAGTAGAAAATGGAGAAAAAGATGTATTTCATCACAGAAGAAATCTGTTTAGAAGTTTCCTGATCCTAATGTAATATAATATAAAATAAAAAAACTTTCTTCAACCTCCTCCATTAGATCATGAGACAAAATTGGCTAAATTCCTGTGCTTTTTGATGCTGGCTAAAAAATAGTACAGTTGCATTGAGCAGCCCAGTCACTCAAGCAAGCCTCCGGGAGACCCAAGGCTACTCAGGACAGAGTAGTTTGTCCTTTTCTACGCTACTGTTCTCCCACACTGTGGTTCCCCGTGGAGCTGAGCCACTTGGGCCAGTCTCCTCTCCCACTCTCTTCCAAGAGTTAAGTCCACCATCAATTTTCTTTTGAATTTCTCTCACTCTATTTTTCGACACTTTAAAAATAAGTTTTATAAGCAGTAAGTGTTCTAATTTTAAACAGGAATATTCTGCTCTACTTGTATTATTTTCCTTATAATTTTTTTCCCTTTCTTTAACCTGAGGGACCAACTCTCATAGCTAAGAAGTTTTCATGAGACATCTTAGAACAGTAGAAAAAGCCTGGATATGGAAGGCAGAAGATGAATTCTGCTTTTGCTGCAACGCTTTTATAGCCTTGGACACATTTCTTACCTCCGAGCTTCAGATTCTTTGGCGATGCAATGGGGAGAATGATTTTAACTTTACAGGGTCGTTGTAAGGATAGAGATCTCCTATTTATACATTTTGTAAAACAAACATATATTTAGTAGCAAGTTCCTTACCTAGCAGTATGGCTGTAAACAAGGCAAACACCTGTTCTTATGGAGCTAACCCTCCAGTGGGAGCTGTAACTAAAGTTATTGGGTCTAGAACTTGTGTTATAGCAGATAAATAATCCATAGACACAGTGGGCACCTCTACATTGGGTGCCAATGAGCTCTTCCTTTATTCTCCAAACAAAGGAACGCTTTGAGGGGTCATTTGGTCTCGTATTGCTTTCACTTTCATTGCTTTTTCAACAACAGTTACTGAACACCTGATTCCCAGGTGCAGGGACTTGGGCCAGGCACTGGGAACACTGTGGTGAATGGGATGCGGCCTTATCTTCAAGGGGCTGGCAGTCAGGGGAAGAGACAGACACTTAAACAGGGAATTACACTTCAGTAGAGGTTTTGGTGGTGGGGGAGATGCTTTTGAGCTGGGTCTAGAAAATGGTCCTAAAAGATGAAGAGGCGTCTGTAAAACAAGGCAGGGGGTGATGCGGTTGCAAAGACTGTAAAAGGAAAAGGAGCTGGAGAGAGAGAGGACCTGGGCACAGACTTGGAAAGAACAGTGTGTGCTGTCTTTGGGATGGTATAAAATAATTTAATTCAGTATGAAGCATAGCGTTTGGAGGGGGTGAAGGAAAGGCAGATAAGAGGTGAGAGTGAAAACTGGATACGTGACGATAGTCAACCTTGTATGTGTGCTAAGGAATTTAAAGCCTCTTCTTCAGGGGGCCTGAGATTTGTGTTTTAAAGAGAAGACAGATTAGAGACTCAGAGTGAGAGGGGCTGGAGCCTATCCCAGGGCACTTGGAACAGAACAGTCAGGGAGTGATCCTGAGGTAGGTGGACAAGACAGTGGTGAGTAATTGGGGTGAGGAGTGACGACGAGAGAAAGAGAGGTCCAGAATGGGACATGGGCCCCTGCAGGCAGGAGGGTGGTGCCACTTACCAGGGGAGGCAGGAAATGCAGGTTTTGATGACAAATGTCATCTAACTCTTGCCAGCCCCGTGGCCCTGGGAAAATTAATGACAGTGCTTCCCCAAAAATAAGACCTAGCCGGACCATCAGCTCTAATGCATCTTTTGGTGCAAAAATTTATATTATATTATAAGACTGGGTCTTATATTAAAATAAGACCTGGTCTTCTATTAATTTTTGCTTCAAAAGACACATTAGAGCTGATGGTCCGGCTAGGTCTTATTTTCAGGGAAACACGGTATCATATGCCTCAGATTCTTCATCTAAAATTGAGGATGATAATAATAGAACCTCACTGTGTTGTCTTATTGTGTGGACTAAATAGTGCATGTAGAACACTCGGAGCAGTGCCTGGAGCCTTCCACATCCTCAATATGCACTAGTTTTTATTTCTAAGGACACAGGAAGATAGAGAGGAGAAAGAAGATTGGAGGAGAAATAAGGCTTAGGAAGAGCAGGAGATCTCATTCTGTTGCAAATACAAGATGCTGCCTCCGAACTTTACACCATTTTGGCAAACTTGTAAAAAGAGGGTGAACTTATCAACGGAATGTTGCTTCACTGTAAGTGAAGCAAACCCAGAGCAACTCTTCTGAACAGATTTCTGAAATCTGGGACATGTGGAACTGTGCACCCCACATTTGCTTCAGGGTTGGGCAAGAGAAAGATAAGGGGAAATGTTAAGACCCCAATCACTCCAGGCTGTTCTGCCTACCATGTCTGAGACAGCTGGATCCAGTGAGACTGCAAAGTGGGTGCCGTTTGTTTTACCATAACTACTATTGACTTCTCTGATGTTTTCCTAAAACGCTATTCCTTCTTAGTCTTTTCATGGCACCAACAAATAATACATTTTCAGTGGATAATTTTAAAAGCATATGTACCCTCAGTGGGAAATTGACAACCAAGGCATTTCAAAGTCAGCTTGCACCTCCTCTTATTGACCAAACAATTGAGCTTGAAAAGTTAGGATGACAGAAGGCATTGCTAAGTCCTCTCCTACACACTCAACACTGTTCATTACACACTCTGGAACCTGATTCTTCTTCATCCTTACATTTGTCTTCATTCTGGACACATCTGACTCTGTGACCTCTTAGCTCCTTGACCCAGTGACCCCAGTGACCTTATTCTCTGCTGGGCCACAGCTTCCTGTTCTCATGGTACAGAATGTAAAGTCTGGAACGTGTTATCTCTTGAAATTGCTCCACCTCCATAATCACAAATTCAAACATCCTTCTTGCTGGCTCTGAAGCCTGTTATTGCAGCTTCTTGTGCAAGTGTTCTCACCACATCCACCCTTCTACCACTGGTGACTTCCACACCTTCTCATTTTCTCCTTATTTGCGGCTGGTTCCCAATATTTCCCAATATTCAAGTTGGATCGTGGGGTCCATCATGCCAGTCACTTTTGCAAGCACTCCAAGCTCACACAGCCTTCTTTTGTTGCACATGCCTGGCAAACATGAATCTGAATGAACTCAACTCTACTCACTCTCTGTCCTTGCACCAGGGAGGTAGGCACTGCTGGAGAAAAGTCACCCAGACAAACAAGTGCTTGGTACCACCAAGCCCACAGGATGTTCCCATTTGTTGGCAATCTTGCTGTGCCTCTCTGATTCACTTACTCTCCTACTCTCTGAAAAAGCTTTCTGAATATTTTCTATCTCCTTCAACCTCCCACCTGTCCCTTATTGACTTTCCTTCATATTTCTGAAAAACCCAGAAATACCAGACAAGACCTGCTTGATTTCATGCCACCAAATTTACACCACCACCTTCATCTGCCCTAGTTTTCCTCTCCTCGTGATACAATAGAGTGTCTATTCCCTCTTTCAAAATGGCTTATTTTTCATCCTGCTCTGAACCTGCAGATACTGGGAAGTGATTTTTGGTTGCAGCAATATGAAGGTTGTTAGTGATACTAACAAAAGCCATATTGAAGTGAGATGGGAAGAAACTAGAAGGTGAAGAAAGCAACAAGAAAGCTATAGACAATTCATTTGAGAAATGTGATTATGAAGGGAGGCAATTACTGCTCTCTTTTACACCTTGGACTATTAATTATTGCTTTCATCTTTCCCCCTTTCCTCTCTTCCCATTCTCTCTGCCCTTCAATATACAAAATAATCTTTGTCATCTTAGCAATAGTAGCAATAGCTAAACAAGCAAGAAACAAAATCCACCCTTCAACCTTGCATCCCTCAGCTGTCGGTCTATTAGTTGCTTCCCTTCATAATCAGATTTTTCCAGTGGGTTGTCTATAGCTTTCTTGTTGCTTTCTCCACTTTCTACTTCCTTTGAATATCACTTCAATATGGCTTTTATTAGTGTCACCAATGACTTCCAGATTGCTGGAAACCAAAACCACTTCTCAGTCTCCTGAGGTGTTTCCCTGAGGCAGTCCTTGTGTCAGGGGCTTGTGGATTTGCGAAAGTAACTTCCAAAGAAGATGATACAATCAGTTTAACAAATCAATTCCATATTTATTAACTACATACTCTGTGCAAGGCACTGAGTTAAGTAATGGGACTTCACAGTTGGGTAAGACAGCTCTGTTATCAAGGACCTATAGGCTGGCACTATAAAAAAGAAATGGTGATGCACCGAGTTACAAGCAGTAAGTAAAGCCAGTGAGGCCCATGGAGCACAAAAGAAGCAGGAAGGATTAACTTTCTCTACAGTGGTCAAGAAAGGTGATGCCTAAGCTGGAGTTTGAAAGGTGAACTGCAGTAGCTAAAAGATGGGGGAGTATGTTCCAGGCAGTGAAAACATGCATCAATGGGGATCCTTTCACAGCAGTAACATGCAGGGAACCTCATGTCATATGAGCCTGCAAAACTTGAGGCGGAAGTGATGACAGAGTGGGGAAGGCAGATGGAGTTGGTTAGACGGTGATCAGTGACCAGATATGCACATGTACTCCCACCAAGGATGCTGGCCTCTAGCTTATTTCCCCAATCCCAACAACATCAGAATCACTATATTTAATCTAGTAATGAATGGTCTTAGATGTTAGCAAGTGCTGAATAAATGAAAAATTATGGATTATTTTAGCTCATGAAACTTCCCTCATTATTTAAAAGTGCTAATGCATCTACATTGCTTAGAACACAACTAGGCACAGAGTGTAAGAGGCATAATGGTTAGAGAACCAATATGTAGGACTAGATTCCCAGGGTTTATGTCCTGGCTTCACTACTTACCATGACTTTGTCCAAGTTACTTAGCCTCTTTGTGTCATTTGTACATAGGGAATTCTGATAATACCTAAGTCACAAGGTTATCATGAGGGTTAAATGAGTTTATATATGTAAAACACTTAACTCAATGTTTTGTAACAATTCATAATAATTGTTGATAATTATCATTAATAGAACTGTGAGCAATAATTATTATTAATAATTTAAATTATGATTAAATAATTATTGACCATTATGATGAAATGCCCCACAAGTTCTGATTCCTAATGCTCCCTCACCCCACCCCCATCCCCACCATTGCATTCTTTACCTGGCATAGCTATATCTTTTGCTGACTTGAGATTTAAATCACTCATTAAGCATGTCTATCAGCTGATGGAAGAGAGTTTACGTGCTAGATGACAGCAATGAGAAATTAGTAGCAACCATTCAGAAACCTAAACATCATGATATTCTAAAGTCTAGATAGCTGTTATTCCTCATTTAAAGTATGATTGAATAATTCATGTATAAACTAGTATGTCTGCATGGAATTATGTTCTAGAAGGCCAAAGAAAGAAATCACTATTCTAGGTGTGCACTTTGGAGGGTTTACATGACATTCTCCCCATGTTTTTTGTGTGTTGTAATGTCAGCTTTCAGATTTACTGTTCAACTAGTCCAAAGAGCATGTGTTTTTATAATCTGAAAAACTATCAACCAACAGTATACAACAACAGAAACTGGTCTCAAAGCTTTCACTTTTAAAGAGTTTCCAAGCACCCTGCCCTTTTCCTAAAGGACTCTTTTCCCTTTTATGGATGAGCACCAGGCTCCAAGACAGTGTAAATAGAGCTTCCTGTTCCAGGGAAGTGCTGGCTCCTGCAGGAGCCCAGGGGTCCTTTGGGAAAAGTTGATAGGAACTATGAGCTATGTGACCTGAGGCCCAGGAGTCAGCTGAGCCAGCAGGGAGGGAAACACATTTAATAGCCCCTTTGTGCAGACTGAGGTCCCAGAAGCACTTCTGGGAAAGTAGGTCTGGTGCCATACACACAGTCCTTGCGAAGAATAGCAGGGAAGCTGGCGGGCTCAAGAAGGACGTTCCCAGATGAGACGCCCAAAGCTTGAAACTCGCTGCTTTGAAGAACCAAGACATGTCTGTAATTCCCACAGTTGGGGGATCCTGTTCATCACATGAGTGGAGATTAAAAATTAGGAAAAAAAAATTGATACGGCACAACTTAATCCTAGCCCAATGGCAAGTATTTTTCAGGGTCTTTTGTGTTTACACTCTAAGAACATGAAAATTAAAATCTACTTTCCTTCATTATCGACCATAATATTTTCCCATACTTTTAAGTGGTAACAACAAAAAAATTATTTATTTGTGTTTGAGTTGATGTGTCATTCATTCTGATAATTGTGATCTTTGACTTTTGTGTGTTTCATTATCTCATCACTGGTGGCAAGAAAATAAATCAGAAAAGCATAACTAATCCTTTTAGACTTATTTATCATGATATTATGACGATTGTAGATATTAATTTGATAATAGCTAACATTTACTGATCACTTGCTATGTGATAGGCAGTGAATTAAGCAAATAGTCTTCATCAGTAAAAAATTGTTTGAGCAAGAACCAACAAATTATGTTTGCTAATGTAATATAAAGTATGCAAATATACCAACATATATTATATTATGTATACTTATAAAGCATAAACAATAATACAAATTAAAGGAGTGATATGAATAAACAAATAGAAGTTCTTTTATTTTCTTTTTGCATCCCAGTAGTTTGTCTACTATTGGAGTATGGGAACCCCAGTTTGGAGACCACTCTAAGAATAATGTATAAACTATTATTATTTTTAAATACATTATATTTTAATAATAATATATAATATATATAATATGTAATATAACATATATAATTATTTATAAATAATATAACATATATAATATATTTATAAATAATATAAATATATTATTATTTTGCTCATTTTACAGATGAGCTAACAGAGGTGTACAGAGAGGTAAAGAACTTGCCCAAGGCCACCAGGGTATCACTGTGGGATAGGTTATTGGCTTCTGTGCCCTCCCTGTGACCTCAGGACTCTCTCATTTCTGTAGTTACTCCCGCTGCACTTCCAGGAAGCTGCACCATCATGTTAGTGTATTCATATTTCGGGTTCTTCTCAATCTGAATATTAGGTCCATGTACTTAAACAAGATGTCCAAATGTGTTCTAGTCTTATCATCTGAGATTTTAAAAACAAATTGAATCAAATTTTAATTTTATATTTGGGTCAGACATAAGAATTTCAAAATGAATTGAGATTTCTTCATCTGAAGCTTTCTTTCTTAATCAAGAAATGAAGCCCAGATATTGGGTTTACTGTGGTTAAGAGTAAGCATGGAACTAAAAATGGAGTTTAAAAAAATTATTCTATTTAGAATAGTCTCAAAAAGGAATAAAATGTTTAGGAATGATAAAAACAGTGCAAAACTTGTACTCTAAAAAATACAAAATATTGTTGAAGAAATGTAAAAAGTTCTAAATAAATGGAAAGATATCCCATGTTTTGGGATGGATGATTTACTATTGCTAAAATAACAATACTTCCCAAATTGATCTACAGATTCAACTCAATTCCTATTGAATCCAAGCTGGCTTATCAGAAGAAATTACAAGCAAACCCTAAAATTCATATGGAAATTCTAGGGACCAAGAACAGCCAAAACAAACTTACATAAGAAGTACAAAGCAGGATTTACATTTCATCATTCAAAACTACTCCAGGGGCTGGCCCGGTGGCTCAGGCGGGTTGGAGTTCCATGCTCCTAACGCCAAAGGCTGCTGGTTCAATTCCCACATGGGCCAGTGGGCTCTCGACCACAAAGTTGCCAGTTCAACTCCTTGACTCCCACAAGGGATGGTGGGCTCTGCCCCTGCAACTAAGATTGAACACAGCACCTTAAGCTGAGCTGCAACTAACAAGGGCAACTGGACCTAGAGCTGGGCAACTAACAAGGGCAACTGGACCTAACTGCACCTTTCACAACTACAATTGAAATGACAACAACTTGACTTGGAAAAAAATCCTGGAAGTACACACTGTTCTCCAATAAAGTCCTGTTCCCCTTCCCCAATTAAAAAAAAAAAAATCTTAAAAAATAAAAACTTATTCCAGAACAACAGTAATCAAGACAATGGGGTACTGGCATAAGGCTAAGCATACAGATCAATGGAATAGAATTGAGAGTCCAAAAATAAGCCCTCACATTTATAGTCTACTGACTTTTGACAAGTGTGCCAGCACAATTCATTGGGGAAATTATAGTACTTTCAACAAATTGTGCTAGAACAACAGGACATACATGTGTCAAAGAATGAAGTTGGACCCTTACCTCATGCCATAGAAAAAATAAATTAAACATTGATCAGTTACATAAATGGAAGAGGTAAAACTATAAACACTTAAAATGAAACATAGGTTTAAATCTTCATGACCTTGGATTATGCAGCAGTCCTTATATTTGGCACCAAAATGACAAACAACCAATGAAAAAAAACATTAACTTGGACTTCTTTAAAATTAAAGACTTTTATAGTTCAAAGGACACTATCAAGAGAATAAAAAGGCAATCCAAAGAACAGAAGGAAAATTTTGCAAATTATATATCTGATAAGGAACTTGACTCTAGAATAT
This sequence comes from Rhinolophus hipposideros, assembly GCF_964194185.1. Classification (NCBI taxonomy): domain Eukaryota; kingdom Metazoa; phylum Chordata; class Mammalia; order Chiroptera; family Rhinolophidae; genus Rhinolophus; species Rhinolophus hipposideros. Next base: position 51,572,649 of record NC_138059.1, read on the forward strand.
TTAAAGAACTTTTACAACTCAATGATAAAAAGACAACAAAAACTCAAAAAATCCCAATTTAAAAAATCAACGAAGGATTTGAATAGACATTTTTGCAAAGAGGGTACAAATGGCCAATAATTACATGAAAAGAGGGTAAATATCACTAATCATTAGGGAAATGCAAATCAAAAATACAGTGAGATAACAATTTATACTCATTAGGATATATCCATATAAAAAAAACCAACAGAAAATAAGTATTGGTGAGGATGTGGAGAACTTGGAACCTTGTGCATTGTTGATGAGAATGGTACAGCCAGTGTGGAAAATGGTATGGTGATTCCTCAAAAAGTTGGACAAAGAATTAGAATATAATCCAACAATTTCACTCCTAGGTATATACCCAAAAGAAGTGAAAGCAGGGACTTGAACAGATTTTATACAACAATGTTCACTGCAGCACTATTCACAATAGCCAAAAGGTGGCAGCAACCCAAGTGTCCTTCAGCAGATGAATGGATAAACAAAATCCTATATCCATACAGAATACATTCAGCCTTTAAAAGAAAGAAAATTGTGACACATGCTTCAACATGGATTAACCTTGAAGATATTATGCTAAGTGAAATAAACCAGACACAAAAAGACAAATAATGTATGATTCCACTTGTATGAGGTATCTATAGTAGTCAAATTCACAAATGCATTAAGTAGAATTGTGGTTTCTAGGGGCATGGGGAAGATGAGAATGGGGAGTTATTGTTTCAAGGATACAGAGCTTCAGTTGGAGAAGATTAAAATATCCATCTACAGATGGATATTGGCGATGGTTGCACAACACTTTAAATGTACTTTATGTCACAGAACTATACACTTAAAAATGGTTAAATGGTAAATTTTATATTGTGTGTATTATACCGCAGTAAAATAATAAATTTAAAAAATTATACAAAGGGCCAGCCTGGTGGCTCAGACGGTTGTTGCTCCATGCTCCTAACTCCAAAGGCTGCTGGTTCTTTTCCTATATGGGCCAGTGGGCTCTCAACCACAAGGTTGCCAGTTCGATTCCTCGACTCCCGCAAGGGATGGTGGGCTCCACCCCTTATAACTAAGATTGAGCACGACACCTTGAGCTGATCTGCCACTGAGCTCCCAGATGTCTCAGTTGGTTGGAGCGCGTCCTCTCAACCACAAGGTTGCTGGTTCAACTCCTGCAAGGGATGGTGGGCTGTGTACCCTGCAACTAGCAAGGACAACTGGACCTGGAGCTGAGCTGTGCCCTCCACAACTAAGATTGAAAGGATAACAACTTGACTTGGAAAAAGTCCTGTAAGTACACACTGTTCCCCAATAAAGTCCTGTTCCTCTTCCCCAATAAAATCTTTAAAAATAACAACAACAACAACAACAATAATAATAATAATAATAATAATAAAAAGACAACCCAATTAAAATATGGGTAAAGAATCTGAATAGAAACTTCTTAGAAACTTCTCCAACAAAGACATAAGTACATACTCATAAAATGATGCTCAGTATTAGTCATTAGTCATTAGGGAAATGCAAATCAAAACTGCAATGTGATACCTCTTCACAGCCACTTCAACTATAATCAAGAAGACAGACAATAAATGTTGACGAGGATGTGCAGAAATTGAAACCCTTATACAGTACTGGTCTAAATGTAAAATGGGGCAGCCACTTTAGAAAACAGTTTGGCAGTTCCCCAAACAGTTAAATATAGATTTACTATATGATATAGCAATTTCACTCCCAGGTATATACCCAAGAAAAAAATGAAAATATACATCTGCACAAAACATGAATATTTGTAGCAGCATTGCAATAATGAAAAAGTGTAAACAACCCACATGTCCATTAAGTGATAAATGAATAAATAAAATGTGGTATACAAACAATATAATCTGTAATAAAAAAGAAATAAAATACTGATCCATGCTAAAACATAGATGAACGTTTGAAAACATTAGAGTAAGAGAAAGAAGCCGATCACCAGGGACAACAAATTATATGATTCCATTTACATGAAATGTTTAGAATAAGCAAATTCATAGAGACATAACAGAGTACTGATTGCCTAGAGCAAGGAGGGTAGATAAGAATACCTAATAGAATGGCTAAAATCAAACAGACTGAAAATACCAAGTGTTGACAAAGATGTAGAAAAATTGGAACCTTCATACATTGCTAGTGGAAATGCAAAATGGTATGGCCACTTCAGGAAAGTTATGGTTTCGTAAAAAGTTGAGAATATGGCATCACCTCACACACTTTGCCAGTTCCAAGACCCTGAGTCGCAGCTCATCGCAACTTTGGCCATGACGATATGCGCAACAAAGAAGGACTTGGAGGGTTCAGGGAAAGGAAGCATGACAATTTCTCACATAACCAAAGAAGAGAAGGGAAGGATGTTAATTCATCTTCATCTGTGATGTTGACCTTCAAATCATTTCAGCAGGAACTTGATGCAAGACATGACAAATATGAGAGACTTGTAAAACTTAGTTGAGATATAAATGTAAAAAGTAAAAGGACAATTTTTCTCCTCCATAGGATCACGAGTGTTCCTGACGTGGAAGAAATACTGACTGAATCAGAAATTAAGTTAAATGGTGTCAGACAAAAGATACTGCAGGTGGCCCAGGAGCTTTCAGAAGACATGCATCAGTTCCACAGAGTCATAACCACAGGACTACAGAAATATGTGGAGGCTGTCACTTTCCAACACTTTATCAAAACACAATCACTTGTCAGTATGGATGAAATTAATAAACAATTGGTATTCACAAAAGAAGACAATGAGAAAGAAAAAGAGGCCCCCCTCTTCTGATTCTCAGGATAAGCACTTTGGTACTTGGAGACTGAAAAATCACACTTGTTGATTACCTTCTGGGAGTGGCTGACTTAACTGGAGAGCTGATGCTGGTGTGTATCAACAAAGTGTGTAAGGGGGACATTGATACCCCTTTTGAAGTGAGTCAATTTCTAGTCAGGTCTATAATGGGTTTTCATTCATTGGCAACATTGGACCTTACGAGGTTTCTAAGAAGCTATGTACCTTGAAACAAAGTCTGGCCAAAGTGGAGAATGCTTGTTATACCTTGAAAGTCAGAGATTCAGAAATTCCAAAACATATGCTGGCAGATGTCTTCTCAGTTAAAACACAAATGATTGATCAAGAAGAGGGCATTTCTTAGAATAACATCACTCAGTTATTATTCTCCCTGAAAACTCCTAAGAGAGACCAGTTTGTAAGACTGTTACTTAGTATTTCATTTGATTATTGTGGCTTTTACATAGAAAATTTTCAGTTGTACTTGTTTTAAATTATATACAAGCTGTACATAAAATTATTAAAATCAATCATTTATTATAACTTACTCATGAAAGTTTGCATACGAATGTTTGCATATATGCCTATTTGAATTTTTACTGGCTAAATTTAATCACTTTGTATAATGTGAACAAGCTTCAGAGTACACTTTCTGCCATACTTGTTTTAATTTACTTTATGTGAATTTCTGGAGTAGTAATAGTTCATGGAAGCCATTTGTAATTTAAGTTGGTGATTTTGTTATCATAGAAAAGATTTCTTAGTTATCTATCTGGACTGGGGCTTTTTCTTTAAATTTCTTGGTAACATTGTGCCAAGCCTCCAAAAAAGGCTTATTCCACAGAAAAGAATTAAAAATCACTAAGTTATCAATATACTTTAATTTTATAAGGACTTGTAGTGAGAATTCATATTATATTCTAGCTAATTTGTGGTAATTTTGAATCCATATGAAACAACCTTCCAGAAAAATTGACAGACACCCAGCTGTTAGTTTGTACATTTACTTTTGTCTTTTATCACAGAAAGTCTGATAGAGAATTGGAGCTAATGTTGTAATATTTTCACTGGTGTTTGAGTTGAATTATACGCTTGTACATACAACTGAAAAGCATATAGTAGTGATTATTTAGCAATTTTTCTTTTTAGTCCATTATATTACATTATGCATGTTTGGAGTCTTTCCTATTGTGGCATCTATAAGAAACTACGTTTAAATAATTATAATGAAGTTTTGTTGAAATTTTTGAAATACTTGTTAACGCAAACCTTTATAGTTGTCCAGTTGTGTTCAATGATAGTATAAAAAGTTGCCAAAGAAAATATATTATGTACAATTCAGCAATAAGACAATTGTCAACACAGTTGGGAATAAATAACAAGGGTAAACTCTAGTTACATTTAGAATTGCAATTTGCCTACTGAAATTAGAGATGATTCCCTGTGATGTGAAATTGACTCGAACATGACACAAATGTCTAGCCAACAACCAGACATTTTCATTTGATTGTGTGACTTTTGAGACTCTAGATACTGGATTTTATTTTTGGAAAGATTAGCTGCTCTGTTTGTAAGGGCTGATTCGTTGAAAGTGTAATATCCCCCCCCCCCAAAAAAAAAATCACCTAAAGGGAAATAAAACATAGACATGCCTAATAAATTAGGTTTGTTTGTTTGTTTTTGATGGTGTGAGTTTTTTGGTTTCCCTATTCAAAGATAACTGCTGAATATGTAGTCTTATTACATATTTTTGTTTCTTCTGCCACTTGAAGTTAAATTTATGTTAAAAGTGAAATAATAATGGATTGTTGAATGTCTTACAGATGTTTAAAATTGAAGTCTTTGACTGGTGCAGCCGTTGTGGAAGACACTGTGGAGGTTCCTCAAAAAATTATGAATAGAATTACCATATACCCAGCAATCCCTCTCCTGGGTATCTACCCAAAAAATCTGAAAACATTTATACATAAAGACACGTGTGCTCCAATGTTCATTGCAGTTTTGTTTACGGTGGCCAAGACATGGAAACAACCAAAATGTCCTTTGATAGATGAATGGATAAAGAAGTTGTGGTATATATACAAATGGAATACTATTTGGCGGTAAGAAAAGATGATATAGGAACATTTGTGACAACATGGATGGATCTTGAGAGTATAATTCTAAGCAAAATAAGTCAGACAGAAAAAGCAGAGAACCATATGAATTCACTGATATGTGGTATATAAACCAAAAACAACAAAAGAACAAGATAAACAAATGAGAAACAAAAACTCATAGACACAGACAATAGTTTAGTGGTTACCAGAGGGTAAAGGGAAGTGGGGGGTGGAAGATGAGGGTAAGGGGGATCAAATATATGGTGATGGAAGGAGAACTGACTCTGGGTGGTGAACACACAATGGGATTTATAGATGATGTAATACAGAATTGTACACCTGAAATCTATGTAATTTTATTAACAAATGTGACCCCAATAAATTAAAAAAAACATTGAAGTCTTTGAATAAAATATTAAAACATAAAAAAATTTGAGGATATGCATACTTATAACCCAGCAATTCAACCCAATAGAAATGAGAAAAACATCCACCCAGACTTGTACATAAATGTTCATAGCAGTTTTATTCATAACCCAAAACTAGAAACATGGCAAATGTCTACCTACTAATGAATCAATAAATGAAATGTGTATATTAATTCAGTGAAATATTACTCAGCAATAAAAATGAAAGAACTATTAACATTTGCAACAACATGAATGAATCCTAAAAACCTATGCTAAGTGAAAGAAATCAGATTCAAAATATTATAGTGTATGATAAAATTTATGATTTTTCTTAAATCAGAAAATATAGAGACAAAAAGCAGATAAGTGGATTTGGGGTAGGAGCAGGAATTGACTGCAAAAGGGCACCAGTGAACATTTTGGGGAGACTAAAATATTCTAAAACTGAATTGAGAGTTTTGGACAACCGTATAAATTTACCAAAAAAACCCATTGAATTGTAGACTTAAAATGGATGGGTTTTATGGTATGTAAATTATCTCTCAATGAAATTTTGTTTAAAAAAGAGAGGGAAAAGGGTAATAAAATCCTATACCATCATTTTATTTCCACACAAGAAAGTAGGAACTCTCTTCCCAATGACCCATATTTAACCCAAGAATAGTCTCAATTTTTTTATTTGTATTTTTGTGTGTGTTTGATAGGAGAGTGAGATTAAGTAATTAGTTTTACTAAAATTATTCAATAAGCGTTTATAGTTTGATAATTTCATCATCTCATACTTATACCGGAGGTGCCAAAAAGTGTATACAAGTGGACAGTTTGGTCAACTTTGCTCAAGAAGTAGTCCATTGTAATCAGAAGTGTCTGGATGCTGAGGTAACCACTTGTAATTGCAGAAGTCAAGTGTGACTTGTATTCATCTTTTGTTATAGATATATATTGAGTATTACAATTTTAATGCAGTTTTCCTTTCTTAACATTTTTTGGCACACTGTATATTAAGCACCCTGTACTTACTATTTTGTTTTTTTTAACCATTTTATTGATATATAATTCACATACCATACAATTCAGCCTTTTAAAGTTCATGGTCTTTAATATAGTCACAGAGTTGTGTTCATCACCACAATCCATTTTGGAACATGTTCAATAACTCCAAAAGAAACTCCTGTGTTTTGGAAAATGCAATTATTTTTCACACACACAAAAAAGCCCATGTTATTTATGTTGCCTACAAGATTTGTTATTTGTTAACGCATTAATGATTATTTTTGAAAAGTTCTCGTTTTTAATTTCTAATATTATTACTATTTATAGATGTAACCCACAAAAACAAAAGCTTTTGGGAGTTCTTAATAATTATAGAATGTAAAGTGTTCTTAAGACCAATGGGTTTGAGAAATACTGGTCTATATACCCATTATAGTAGTTCCCCCTTATCCATAGGCGATACATTCCAAGACCCCTCCATGGATGTCTGAAACATTGAATGATACTGAAGCTTATATATACTATTATTTTTCCCACACATTTTCCTATGATAAAGTTTAATTGATAAGTTAGGCAAAGTAAGAGATTAACAACAGCAATAAAATATAACAATTATACTATAACAAGTTATGTGAACGTGGTCACTTGTTTCAGGGAGTCCCGAGCTGAAGTCTTTGTATAGGCTCAATGCTTTCTGGTAAAACATGTGGCCATTAATCAGAACACATTTTCTACTTTTGTTTTCCACCCACAAATTTAATAAATTTTCCAACTTAACCAAGCACTTATCATGCACTATGGACGTAACTTTTGCAATTTCAGGTGTAGAGCAAAACCAACAAGAATTTCTTTTTTTGTTCTTCACTATTCACGGATAGAAGATTCATTCTTACTGTAGATCTTAGCAACCTCAACATACAATTTTTTTTCTTTCCTTATTAAGCAAGAACTTTTACCTTTTCACTTAAAGGAGGTACTTTATGGCTTCTCTTTCAAATATCTGAATTGCCAGCATCACTTTGGGGTCATTATTAAGTAAAATAAATGTGATGAACACAAGCCCTGCAATACCACAACAGTCCATCTGATAACTGAACTGGCTACTAAGTGACTAATGGGTGGGTAACGTGTACAGTGTGGAGATGCTGGGCTAAGGGATGATTCACACCCCAGGTGGAATGGAGGAGATAGATTTCATCATGCTACTCAGAACCACATACAATTTAAATCTTGTGAATTGTTCATTTCAGGAATTTTCCACTTAATATTTTCAGACTGAAGTTGACCACGAATAATTGAAATCATGGAAAACCAAACCACGGATAAGGGGGGATGATTGTATCTTGACTTCCTCTAGTCCCACACAATTCTTAGCCCTCTGGCAATATTGTTTTTTTCTTCCACTACCTTTCTGAAGCTCTATGTTAAGATTACCTATAAATTCTGAATTTCAAAATTGAATTCAATTTTCATTCCTTATCTTATTTAACCACCCTTAAGCCTCTGACATTGTTTTCCTCTCCCTTCTTAAAAATCTTTCTCTCTCCCATGTTTGGGACACCAACCCTTTCACTATCTCTTCTTACCTTTCTGCCTTTCTACACTCTATTTGCTCTTTGACCTTTCAGATTGGTTATTCTCAGGTTTCCAATCTAAGCTATTTTTCTCATTGCTTTATGTATTTTCCCTGGGAAATCTCATTCAAATCTTTGGCTTCAGTTGCTGCCGATATATCAATGATTTTCAAATCTGCATTGCTTTTCTGGGCTTGATTGCTCTATTTCCAAAAGTATATTAATGTTCCATGAGCATTTCAAAGTGAACACATCTTACTGAAACTCATGAACTTCTCTTTCTCAAAATCACTCTCTTATTTGGGTTAATAATATTACTATCCATTGATTTGGAAACAATAAAAAAAAACAGAAAACATTAATTTAAAAAAAATAATTGTGAAGTTATCTTTGAGTGTTTTTCTTCTTAACCCCTTCGTATGCAGTAGATTCCCAAATCCAATTCTAGCTCCAGGACAGTTTTCATATCTATTCCTTGTTTTCCCTCCCTTACTCATGCTCACATCATCATTCTCCTGAAGTACTACAATTGTCCTATTAATCAGCTGGTCTCATCTTTCAGAGTTATCTTTAAAATATGCATGTGTGACCATCGTTACTTTTCGTTTTTCAAATTCTTCCATGCTTCCTCCTTACCTACAGGATAATTTCGTGCTTCTTAACAAGGCTATGACACAAGAAGTCCTTCATTATTTGGTCCTATTGACCTTTCCAGTTGTGTCTTCTGCCACCCCCAGTTTATACCTTACTTCTTAGCCGTGCTTTGTGGTGCAATAGCGCTTTTGCTCAGGTGGTACTCTCTGTCTGGAGTGTCCATATCCTTTCTGTTAGCAGAACTTATCCCTGTGGGTCTGCTCCTCTTAATTGTATTTTCTAGGTCTCTCTCTCTCTCTCTTTCTCTGTCTCTCTCTCTCTCTTTTAAAATTAGTTTCAGGTGTACAAAACAATGTAACACTTATACATTTATACCCCTCACAAAGTGATAACCCCACTCCCCCAGTCTACTACCCGTCTAACATCGTATATAGCTAAATTCCATTGACTCTATTCCCTATGCTATACTCCACATTCTGTGACCCTATATATATTAAATTATAGTTGACATTCATTGTTATTCATCTTCAGCTTCAGGTGTACAGCACAGTGGTCAGGCAACTACACCATCCCTTAAGTCGTCTCCCTAATAAGACAAGTGCCCATCTAACACCCTACAAAATCTTTACATTATTGATTATATTCCCCAAACTGTCCTTCATATCTCCATGGCAATCTTGTGGTTACCACCAGGTCTCTTTTTAAAGGTCATGTCCTCTCCAAGATCTTCTCTCTCAGTCTAAGATACCCTTGCTTGTTTAATTTTGCAAACTCAGAAATCCATTAGAATCAGCCCTTATCACATCTCACTGTATTGTAGATATTTGTTTACATCTCTATTTCCCCACTAAATTGTGAATGTGGGGCTGTCTCCTCTGCACCTTGTAACTGTCCAAGCTCATGAATAGGTGTGCAACTGAATTAGTTGGTGTGGGCGGGGGTGGGGGTGGGGGGGGGGTGAGGGGTCAGAGCAGTGCTCCCTTGTCCCTCATTCCTTATCTTATTTGACCACCCTTAATCCTCTGACAAGTTATTCTGAACCAGCATCAGAGACATTAATTTCTCCTCATAGTTAAATCAAGTTGTGAATAGTGAATTGCTTTGTCATAGAGAAAAATAGGCACAAAAGAAATAAATCTGGTGATAAATACAATGCAATGAAGTTTTTCTCTCACTGAGGGATCAAGGATTCATCCTGCAGTTTTTTTGTTTGCCTCCTCTCATAGATTAGCAATGTAGAGAAGGATTTACAGAGAAAAAGAGATGCTGAGATGAAAGAACGCATGGGGAAAGAAAAGGAAAACCAGGTGAGTTACTTGGAAAAAAGTACTAAAAGGGGGATGAGGGTGATAGAAAAATAAAAAGAGAAAGCATTGTGGGAAAGTATGTACAGAAACAGTACCAAAGAATAGTCCATTTGCTGCCAATAAGGAGCTACAGGGAACAAGAAATACAGGAATGAGAGGAAACTCTGACAGGATGCAGCTTCACAATTCTTTTCAGAGTTGGAGCTCATGCCGGCTTCTTTATATTGTCTCTAAAATGTGTGTCCACCCTGACTCTCAGATCTATGTAGGTTTTTTCTGAAAAGCACTTCTGGGTCAAAAGGCCAGAGCCCCCACATTAGAATAGGAAACTGTCTTTTCTGGATATATATACCATCCTAGGAACAAAACCATTTGACACCCCAATCATTTAATGAAATAATTCTAATAATTGGGACTTTGGTTTAAGATATTGATGAGACACCTACAGAACCCCAATTGTTATATTCAATTTTTTCCATCTACTGTGTTTATATAGGATTGTAATAAAATCCTATGTCAAATTTTAATACTCTTTGATGTCAAAAATAAAAAATAACTCATGTTCCAAAACATTTAAGAGATCAAGAGTACAGTCAGTAATTGCTTCGGTTAAAGAGCAACAGAGCTATAAATTTAATCATAATTTTAAAATTGTGTAGAACACAAGAATTGAGCTTGTAAATTCCCCATTTTATAAATCCCTCATTTTTTAAAATAAAGATTTCTCCAGAATTAGAACTATTTATTTGTTTAGTAATAAGCTACATGTTAAGTGAAATCAATATAAAAATTCAGAGAAAAGTGTTAAGTGATAATGTTTCAAAAGTAAAATATGTGTCTTATTGAACCCACTAGTTATATTTGCCTGGTTTTGAAAGATAACACCATATCTAATTATTTTAAAATCAGCAGAATATTCAAGAAACTAAATATTTTGCAAAGATGTCATTATAATAACCTTCATTTTATAGTACTCTCCCACTGTTATTCAGGCCTATAAAAAAATCTGTGTATATATATCCTCACATCAGAATTATTAGTCCCAACTTTTCTTATTATTCCTCTTCAAATAGCAAACTATTAACTAAACATCTAGAAACAAGTAGTTCACAAGTTCTGTCATTGCAATTAGGTCTCATCAGTTCTGTCCAATGAATGTCCATCAGAGGGGAGATAAATTTGTGGGTAGGAAATGGAGGCAGAAATATAACACTTCCACAAAATTTAGTGTTTAGGTTAACATTCTTCCTTAACTGCCACCTGCTTTCTTTAACACTCTTTCAAATCTCTCAAACCTTGTACCATGGAATTATAGAATGTTTGAGCCTGAAGGGAATGGAGATATCTTTGGGGCCAGCTCTTTATTTGATGTAAGAGGAAATTGAAGGGCAGAGAGGGGCAGCAACTTGCCCATGATCTGGAAAAGAGCCAATATTGGAGCTTAGGTTTTCCAACTCAAGCACATACACATGACATGCTTCTCTGTCCATTGAAGATAGTAATTTTGGCATTTCTCAAAGTCCAGGATATATCTTCAGATCGATGAGTCAATCCAGTATAAGAGAATTGGGGTTGGCTTCCCATATTAGAACAGACTATTCATCAATCTTGTGTATATGTTTACAAATGATGAGAGAGAGGGAAGAAGGTAGATGGACATAGAGTAAGATAGTGTAACACAGAAGCAGTTTAGCTTAGCAGTTAAGAGCAAAGACTCTCTTCACACTGCTGGGGCTTCTCCTCTGACTGGCCACATACTAACCTAAGGCCAGTTGCAGCATCTCTCTGGTCTCTGTTGTACAGTTTCTGAAGATTAAGTGAGCTAAAGTTCTTACAACTAGGCCTAGCACATGCTGAACACTACGTGTGCTAGCTGTTATAGAAACTTCCATTTAAAGGAGCCCAGACAATTTGGTGGCACCTGAAGGTGTCACATATAGTCACTCATCTGTGAAGACATGTGGTCTTTTCAGCAGTTCTTCCCCAATGGGATTCTGCTAAGCTGCACACATTTAAGATCCCAGGTAGTTCACTCATATGCTGCTTAAAAGTTGGGTTTTTCAGTGTGACTCTAAGAGATCCATTTAGGAATAAAACCCACGATCTTTTTCAGAGCTGCAAAGAAGCCAGTTTGGGTTCACAGACTCTCTCAAGGGTAAGACACCATTGCTCTCTAAAAAGCTAGAGGTAGGAGGTAACCTCATTCCAATCAGTATTCCACATATTCATTAGTTGAACCTGACAAGGAGATTCCAGCCTTCAAATCTGTTTGAGGCAGAAGGACCCCAAGGAGGTCAAGAAGAAAAACTACCTAAATCAACCAAAAATATCCCCTTTCTCTCCATTCTCTATGACATTTTGGGTTTATTAAACAGTTTAGCTATTAACATTTTTCATGTGAAACAAAAACCATGGGTGTGTGCCTTTTGGAGAACCACGTAAATCAACAAAGCTATACATAGAACAGAGTGATTTGCTTAGCAGCCAAGAGTTCCCTGCAGATAGCAGTTATACAGATCTTGCCGAAGAAAGGAAGTGCTGTGCTTCCTTATTTTTCTAGCATCCTAGGCTTGCAAGTCAATACACATCCTCCACACACTTGACTATTCAAATAAATATCGACAAATCATACTGATTATTATGTGGGCTTAGATTTATAGAATTACAATATTAGTAATGATGGAACTCTTTTCAGAAATGTCAGTATTACATGTATTTATTACATTAGTCTTAATTTTAGAGGTAATTTAGAAATGGAATATCTAAGGTAGTTATGTTTTTTAATTAATAGTAAATTAGCAAAAGTAAAATATCATTTATGTGTACTTTGATAAATTATATATGCAACTGTGGTTTAATCCATTTAAATGATACTTAAAAAGAGACAGAGTAACAGGTATTCTTGCAATGCTAATGGCTTTCTCATATTTCCTTAATGATGTGATAATCACCTATGGAAATACAAAAAGCTGTTTCCCATCTGCCCAACACAAATATGTTGCCTCCTGTTTCCTCATAGTGGCATTCAGCACTTCTCCAGTTTTCCAGACAGTCTTCAGTCCTGAAGTAAAAGTTGATTTTTATTTCTCCATAGGTTGTGTTAAAGAGTACCTTATAAATCCACTGTTAGCACTTTACTGGAGATTGAAAAAACAACCATTAGTATTGAGCTCTGGGTTTAAATCAAGTGCTTGGTGTGCTTCGGCTTTTATAATGCCCTCCCAAGACGTTCCTTCCAATGTGCTTCCCACAGAGCCCAGTCACAGAGTTGGCCACTCTTCTCTACTGCCAACAAGGGACAAGCTTTCAGATCTACTGATATCTTTTCCCTAATTTTTATATGAAAACCTGAAAAGAAAAAGCAGGGCTTACTTTTTTTTTTTTTAATATTGGGAACAGTGTGTTTTTCCAGGACCCATCAGTTCCATGTCAAATCATTGTTTTTCAATCTAGTTGTGGGAGGCGCAGCTCAGCTCCAAGTCAAGTCGTTGTTTTCAGTCTAGCTTTGGAGGGCGCAGTTCACTGGCCCATGTGGGAATTGAACTGGCAACCTTGTTGTTAAGAGCTCGCGCTCTAACCAACTGAGCCATCAGGCTGCCCAGGGCTTACTTTTTAAGTGAGCTTCAGTGGTGGCTCACATTTCAGGGTCTTTGGTCACATAACCTCTTTCATCCAGGGATGTTCAGGGGCCTATTCCTTGAAGAAAGATGTCAGAGCATTTTCTGGCTCCTTATGTAGAATTGGTAAGTAGAACATGGCATTCACAAAGCCCGAACTTTCAGATGTCACTTCCACAAACTACATTCCAAGGCGCAGCCAACTCCGTGGCCTTGTAAACATACAGTCCTATAGGGCTAGTCCTGTTTCCCACCACCTTATGACAGAGGCCAGCTGCCAGTTAGACTTATTTTTATATATAGACCAGTTTAATAGGAAAAACCAAAGATTTCCAGATAATATTATGACTGAGCAAGTTATTTTATTTTGTCTCATTATCTCCTAAAGCTTCTTTCCTCTGACTAATTCTCAAGATTTCAACATGAAGAAAGCATTCTCCGGTTCCTGAGGTAACTCTAAAACAGGGTATGGGGTCTCTTGTGTGTATCTATACTCTAGCACTGTCACTCCCTATCATTTGTGTACACAGGCCTCACCCCATAGCTACAAGCTCATTGAGAACCAGAAATAGGTCTTCTTCTCCATTCCATCTCCTTGCATAACAGGGCTCCAACCCGAGGTGAACATATGCTGGATCCTTCCCTGAGCTTCCGACTAGGAACTCTAGGTACCTACTAATCCATTGCACTCAGATGTCACACAGGTACATTAAAATCGCTGAATTCACCGTCCCCTCCCCTAGAGCTAATTCTGCTCTTGGGCCCCTAATCAATGGTCACTATTCACTTAGTTGCCCAAGGCTTAAACCTGGGTGTCACACTCAACTCACACCCTTACATATCTTCATCCTTTAATCAGTTACCTAAGTTCTGCCATCTTCTTATGGTTCAAACTTAACAAGCATTCTTTATTTGTAGTGACACTATCTTAATTTCAGCAACAATATGTTACCTTAATTAACACAACTACTTCCAAGTCAGTGTCCTTGTCCTTAATGCTGCTGTCTTCCATCATTGTCCCTACTAGGAATCATATCTTGCACATAGTTGGGCAGTCCCACTTCCCATTGGAAGGAATCCAGCAGCCTTAGTATGGTTTCATAGGCCACTGCTCTTTCACCTTGTCCATCATCCATTCTTCCTACCTATGGTCACAATGCCTAACTTTCATTGGGGACACCTTCCTCACTTTCCCTCACTTTCCTTTGATCCCCAGCTCTTCCTCACTACCTCCTCCTGTTAATCCAGCTTCAGGGCTAAGAAGCAGGGAAAGGGGTCCCTCTGGCACAGTGATTTTGATTCAGGCTTTGCCATTTGTCTCCATCAGCCCAGTGGAAAATCAATCTTTTGACATATTGGTCAGGAAGAGGTTCTTGTGTTGGGTTTACACCCCCTTGAATCTGAGCCTGGAGTTGCTGGTGGCCATCTGAACATGGACTCTAGACCTGCCAACAGAGGTGGGCCACCAGAGCAGAGACTGAGTCACACAGACTTCTGACATGTTTTAGCACTTGGATTCAGGTTTGCCCAAACCACTTTATCCCCAGTCTTTTCAGTTGCACAGGTCCTTTTTTGTTTAAATCCATCTGGGTTGATTTTATTTGTTTGTCTAACAAAAGAGATTTGACGACCACAGATGGTCATCAACCCTTGGTGATTGACTTCTCCCTGTTTTTTGAAGACTCCATAAGGTCCAGGCTTCTTGTAAAGACTCTTGCACAAGGTACCTCCTCTTCTGGAATTTCCTTTTTCTTTGTTTGAATAATTCCTATTTATTCTCCAAGAATCAGCAAAGTCTACCACTCCTGAGAGGCTTCTCCTGACTCCCCAGGCTCCCTAATTATGACCCTCTCACAGCACTTACCATATTAGATCTTGATTGCCTGTATACTTTTGGGGAGCTCCTTCTGGACTGAGGCTCCCTAAGGCTGAGATCATGTCTTTCCATTGTTGTGTCTCCAGAACCATATTCACTCACATGTATGAAAGTAAAATTAAAGCCTGATATGGTGATGGAAGGAAATCACCATTATCTAATTTGAGAATATTTCCTCATTTTTCAAAAATACCCCAATCCCATTAGCAGTCAATCTTCATTGCTCCATCTCCCCAGCCCTCTGGCAATAACTAGTATACTTCCTGTCACCATATTTGCTTATTCTAGACATTTCATGTAAATAGATTTAGATAAGATGGTCTTTTGTGTCTGATTTCTTTCACAGCATGTTTTCAAGATTCATCCATGTTGTGGCCTCTATCAGTACTTCATGCCTTTCGGGGGTTGAATAATATCCCACTGTGTGGATACACCATAATTTGTTGAACCACTCATTAGTTGATAGACAGCTGTTTCAACCTTTTAGCTATTGTGAACAATGCTGCTATGAACATTGTTTCTGTGTAGACGTATATTTCCAATTCTTTTGGGTATATACCTAGGAATGGAATTGCGGAGTTATATGATAACTCTATATTTAACTTTTTAGGAACTGCCAGCCTGTTTTCCAAAGTGGCTGCATCATTTCATATTTCAAACAGTAATGTATGAATGTTCTAGTTTCCCCACATCCTCATCAACACATTATCTGTTGTTTGTTTTATAGCCATTCTAATAGTTGTGAACAGATATCTCCTTGTGGTTTTGATTTGCATCTTCCCAGCGACTAATGTTATTGATCATACTTTCATGTGCTTTTTGGGATTTGTATATTTTCCTTAAAGAAATATCTATTCAGGTCATATGCTTATATTATTTTTTTTTTTAAGATGGAGAAAAACTTTTATTCTAAAAATAGATTTCAACAACAACAAAATATTGAGCTGGTCATTCTAATAAAAAGAGGAAAAGTTAACAGGAATTTGCTTAAATTTTTTTTCTAAAATATACAAAATTGTCACTGTAATATACTACAAACTCTCATTTTTCAGTATTTGAATTACTCACATTATGAATTATCCAAGGAAATTTTTTTTAATTAATTTATTTATTTATTAGCTTCAGGTGTACAAAACAAGGTAATACTTAGACGTTCATCATTTATATCCCTCATACTGTGAACCCCCCTCCCCTCATCCACTATCCCTCCGACCTCACACTGAACCATCACATTATATATATAAAATTATAGTTGGCATTCATTAATGTTTAGCTTCTGATGTACAATGTCATGATCAGGTATCCACAGTATCCCTGAGGTGGTCTCCCAAATAGGACGCATGTCCATCGGATACCCAACAAAATCTTTACAACATTATAGAATACCTTCCCCAAATTAATTTTCAAAAAAAAAAACCCTGAGGCCATCTTGTGGTTACCAGCTGCTTCCAAATCCCTTCACCTTTCCCCTTATCCCCAACCCCCTCCCACACACCCATCTAACCACTCTCGGTTTTTTCTCTGCGTCCCCAAAACTGTCTCTGATTAGTTCATTCACATAGTCTTTTCTTTAGATTCCATATATAAGTGAGATCATATGGTACTTGTCTTTCTCTTTCTGACTTATTTCACTTAACATAATGTTCTCTAGATCCATCCATGTTGCTGCAAATGATAAGATTTCTTTCTTCTTTATGGCTGCGTAATACTCCATTGTATAAATGTACCACAGCTTCTTAATCCAGTCATCTACCGATGGGCATTTTGGTTGTTTCCATATCTTGGCTATTGTGTAAAGTGCTGCAATAAACATAGGAGTGCATACAGATTTTTGAATTGGAGTTTTGGATTTCTCCGGGTAGATGCCTAGGAGTGGAATTACTGGATCATAGGGTAGTTCCATTTTCAGATTCCTGAGATACCTCCATACTGTTTTCCATAGAGGCTGCACTAATCTGCAGTCCCACCAACAGTGCACTAGCGTTCCTATCCAAGGAAATTTTTTGTAGTTTAATAAAAATAGTGGTTTTATTGATTATAGAATTTCAGCCATGTTAGTATATATTATAATCTTTAAGAATTAGAAATAAATGACTATTTTTGTTTACCGAGAATAATCTAGTTTATGGCAGCATATTCAGTGAAAACTATTTAAGTCCTGCACAGTCATCATATCTATTTTTCAGATAACCTGAAAGTAGTCATGCAAGCTTTTATTAGGCCACGATATAGTTACCCCATACATGCGTTTCATTAAGTAGAAATAAGACATATTTTCTTTTTCAGCAAACACCGCCTCTTTTTTATACAGACATATCTTTCCCAAATTAACATTATAATGTACAAAATTTAACTTTTTATCCACAAGAGCTGCCTCAAATAACTTTAACTTTGGAAAACTACAAAGGCATGAGACCGCAGCAAAATGCAACTCTGGACTTTGTATAGTGAATTTTTCCTTTTTAAAAAAAATTATTTTTTTTATTAGTTTCATGTGTACAAAACACTGTAATAGTTAGACATTTATCATTTATACCCCTCACAAATGTATATTGCATTTTTCATTTTTACCTAAAATACCAATTTATAAATAAAACTAAATTAATGCCACATTATAATACTTATTAGGAAAGTCTTTTGTGTACACGTTTAATACAAACATGGAAAACATCAAATAGTCTGAGCAAGTATTTGACAGACTACAGAAAGTACACAGGACTGTGGAAAATAAAAATTTGTTAGTGTTTTAAAGCTGAAGAGACTGATGAATATCATTCCAATTTCTCATCTCCTTCTTTTACATCTTTCAAATTGAGTACTTCCAAAGAAAATTTGCCTTTTGTCTCCTTTTTTATAAACTCATCAATTTCTCTGAAGCAGCCTGGGTCAATCAGACACAGAATTTCTAATTACTGACTATAGTCCTCACTTTCTATAACCTTAATCAGTGGCTTGAGATTTTCCTTCAGCTTTTCTCCTTCATCCACTGGAAGGATGAACCAAAAAGTCTCATGTGGAAACGCTCTATCTTCATTTTCTCTTTCAGCTGCTTTATCACTTCCAAAGCCTGTTGTTTTGTACTCTTGTTGGTTTTGACTGAATAGTGGATGTCCTTCATTGTTCTCTCACTAAGGATACCGTGTTTCCCCGGAAATGAGACCTACTCTGAAAATAAGCCCCAATTAAGATCGTCAGCTAGACAGATCTATTTAGTATGTTATGACGATGTTCCGGAAGAAGATGACATGACTGTATTTGAATAAATGTAAATTGTGGTACATGAAAAAAATAAGACATCCCCTGAAAATATGCTCTAATGTGTCTTTTGGAGCAAAAATTAATATAAGACCCAGTCTTATTTTCGGGGAAATACGGTATAAGACCCGGTCTTATTTTAGAGGAAACACCGTAACAGCATATGGTCTCTTTGTTTTAGGGTTCACACATTTGTCGGCCACAATAGTTTCAATGTCCCTAAACATCTGCTCCAGCTTGCGTGTGCGGTTCTTTACCTGATACTTGAACCTCTCCTTTAGTCAAAATTTGCTTACAGATTTCAATCTGGTCATCTGTTCCAAATGCACTGATGAGATCTTCCATCTTTGCAATCTGCCCTTTAGAAACATTTACAAACACTGAGTGGATCTGTAGAACTTCATCAAGGTCTTTTTCCACGCCTCTGCCAGCCGAGGACCTGTTTTTGTACCAGGCTATTTCGAAGCGCTTCCCGGCTCGCTTCAGGCATATCACAGCCACATTGATTAGGCGGATCTGGTTGGTGGGGGTGAGGATGGACATCGCGGCTGCTCACAGATCTTGGGTCTTGCGAAACAAGGCAGGCAGAACCAAGGCAGATACAGGCCGCCAGCCTGAGGGCCACCTGCGCTTTGTTGTAACGACCCTAGTTGTAAGGACCCTAGTTGTAACGACTGGGGGGCACAGAAACGCCTGTAGAGCGCCCGGCGCTGCGACTAACTCCGCTGAGCCGGAGGCCACAACACACCCAGCTGACTTATTGTGCAGGCATCAGGTGATGCGAAGGCCGGACCAGGAAAAGTGAGGAACAATGCCTGTGCATTGCGGCTTTTAAGACATCATTTCTGTGCTCCTACGGAAATTTGTAAAGCATAGGTTGGCTACTGTTTAATATTTAGACATACATGTGAATTACTTTTAAAATAAATACATTTCCAAAGAATACAAATTTAAACCTTCATATGTCTATTTTCAATGGGGTTATTTGGCTTTTTTTTACTGAGTTGTAACAGTACTTTATATAGTCTGCATATTAGACCCTTATCAGATATATGATTTGCAAATATTTTCTCCCATTCTGTGGGTTGCATTTTTACTTTCTTTACAGTGTCCTTTAAAGTGCAAAAGTTTTTGATTTTTATGAAGTCCAATTTATCTATTTTTCTTTTGTTGCTTGTGCTTTTGGTGTCACATCTGAGAAACCATTACCAAAGCCAAGATAACAGAAATTTAAGCCTATGTTTTGTCCAAGAGTTTTATAGATTTAGTCTTGCATTTCGGGTTTTGATCAATTTAAAGTTAGTTATTATATATGGTGTGAGGAAAAGGTTCAACTTCATTTTTTGGCAGGTGGGTATTCCCCACCATTTGTTGAAAATAATTATTCTTTCCCCTAGTGAATTGTCTTGGCATCCTTATACAAAATCAATTGACCATATATAGGTTCATTTTTGGACTCTCAGTTTTTTTCCATTTTTCTGTATACCTATCCTCATAACTGTACAATGTGAGTCAGATACAGTCTTATTTACTGTAGCTTTTTAGAAAGTTTTGAAATTTGGAAGTGTTGAGTCCTCCAATTTTGTTCATCTTTTGCAAGACTGCTTTGGTTATCTGGATCCTTTGAATTTCCATTTCCTTTGAATTTTAGGATCAGCTTGTAAATTTGTGCAAATAAATCTGTTGGATTTTGAGAGGGATTGTGTTGAAACAGTAGATCAAATTGGAGAGTATTGCCATCTTAATAATATTCTTTCAATCCATGAACATGGGATATCTTTCCACTTATTTATTTTTATACAATAATGTTTTGTAGTTTTCAGTGTACTTGTATCTCTTTTGTTAAATTTATTCCTAAGCATCTCATTATTGTTGATACTATTGTAAATGGAATAGTCTTGTATCCTGCAATCTTAATTAAACTCACTTATTAGGTCTATGACTTTTCTTGTGTGCATTAGTTCTGTTTTTGAAATATTAAATTGTAAGGGTCAAACATGCTGTTGAAAACAAAGGTCCAAGACTTAAGATAGAGTTTGGGATGGATTTGGAAGTTCTTGACACTTGTGAGAGTAATTCATGGGAGTAGATGAGATAGAGTATGGAGGTTGCCTACATTGGGAAGAGAAGAAGCCTATGCCAGACCCTCAGGAAACACAAACAGGCAGAGAAAGAGGACTCCGTAAAAGCAATACACTAATTTTATTTTCATCCAACAAGGTTAGAAATTTAAGAGTGTTTTTCCCCATATATGTTTTTTCTGATTCTAGTGAATTCAGATGAAGAGCCCTTATAAAAACTTTCATTTCAACACTTCCTTTTTCAAATAATATATACATATATTTAGATAAATATTGGTAAATGTTTTGAAAGCTAACTTTCCTTCCTCGTAATATTATTTATTATCAGTAACTGTGAACATTTTTGTCCAAACTTGGGGATTTAGGTCATATAACTATTGATCTTCCTAAATATCTATCACCAGATTTTTGTTTAAGAGAATGGAAAACTGAAAATACCATCCTAGAAGTTCTAGAATTGTTTTTGAGAGCAAATTTTTGAAAATAACCTCATTAATGGCAAATTTACAAATAGATAGAAGAATTTGGAAGTTTCTATCTCCATTTCCTCTTGATTTTTTTCATACTTGACATTACTTTTAGCCTCACAGAGCAGGCTCACATCTGCTGTGTGTTTTGCTCTTATTGATATGGAAGCTCCAAAATCAACAGGTGTTTTCTGATGTTAGAAGTCTCATGTGTTTCCTTTGGATACATTCCAATGCTGGATAAAGACACGTTTGGCTGAAATGGCTTATCTCTCTCATAGAACCCATGGCTGGAAGATGCTGAGGCCCTGTTGCCAGGGAATTCTCCATCAAAGTTTGTCCATACAATCCATCAAACTTCCAGGTCTGAGTTCAAAGTCATGAGTGTTGTATGATGTATAGTGTGGCAGTGTCTATTTGGAAACTGACTGAAACATTTAGATTCAAAACTTTGGTCTCTAGCAATATCTAGGAATTGTTTTTAAAATAAAATATATATAGCACATAATAGCATGATATTTAGATTGTTCACATTAGGAAAAATATGTCTTGGAGGTCAACCAATTTATTTATTTCTATCATGAGTCAGTCAAGTTGAAAGAAAAAAATCCTAGTTCCACCAGGAAAATAAATAATTAAAATACTTAACTATATTAAGATCTGCATGTTTACTGAAATTATTTCTTGTGCTAATTACCTATTTATTTTAAAAACGTGTTTAGATTTTTACTACATGAAGCTTAATTGCTTTAAAGTCTTAATTTAAGTTATAGATTACATTATTCTACTTCTCAAATTCACTAAAGAATATCTTTCCAAAGCAGGAAAAGATGCTTGGTATAAAATTCAAAGTAAAATATGGTCTATCCACAAAAATGATTTGGGGGATTTAAGCATTTTTCTCATGCTCTAAGTAGCCATTCCTCTTGCGAGCTCAGAACGCTAATCTCCCCTCTTCACATCAGGAACTATTTCACTGAATTGCTCAATGACAATCAAATTGGTTTTCCTTTCATAAGTATAATTGAAGTCCTATACTTTTATTATAAATATAAAAATTAGAATGTATTTAAATGCCTAATTTCATAGGCTCTGGCCAAGACTTCTAAGAGAACAAAGAGAACTGGGCCCTTCTCCCTGGATATGTGAACCAAACTAAGGTGAGTCTACACACACACACACACGCCAATTGTAGACAACAAAACTAGGCAGGGCAGGACACCAACACACTTATGTTGTGCACAGATTAAAAAAAAAAAAGGTACATTTATCGGGGAAAGAGATGACATAATCTACAGAATCATTTGAAGAGAAAGAAATGTTCTTGAAGTTTATAGATTACCCTTTATGAGAGGTTCCAGATTTCTGTTTTATTTCCAGCTGTGATCAATATCCTTGTATAGGACTGTCCCTATCTGGGCTACCTTCATAACTAAGCAGCAGAGAGAGAAAACAGCCTCCTGTGCTCTCTGCTGCTCTCAGTAACCGACCTACTTTTTGACCTGGCCAGTTCTTCCTCAGTCATAGCACGACTCCCTCTTGGCTCTGCAGATTTCCCTCCCAGCTCAGCTGCTCTAACCCTCACCCACCCTTATTATCTCTCTACAGTGGGGTAGGCCAGCCCCTCTGATGGGAGTCCTTTCCCCAAAGAATATCAGAACTGTGGCTTCCATCCATTTTCTCTCCTTTTCCCATTTTCCCTATCTATGGCACCTACCCCATTCCCATGGCTTTACATGGAGTCCCAAGCCCTGTCATCTCTTAGTCTTAGTGACCTCCCTTAGCCTCTTAGTGTCTTGCCCTGTCACCACCCATGCCCAAATCTGGCAGTTTATACCTCTTAGAACTTTAAACATTCCTCAGATTTATGTTGATTGTTCAGAAAAGGTCTGCTATAGCTAATTTCTTATCATCCAGCACGCTGAGTAGTGCAACTTGGCTGGGATGGGTTGGGGATTATCTCTGATTGCTGATTTAAGAGAAAGTAGATCACATAGTAGAGGAGAAATCCATCCTTGTTGGGCACAAATTGAGATCCTTACATTCCACAGCTACCCCTAGTTAAGGGCTTCTCGGATGAAAACAAAAGCCTTTGCCATTGAAAATAATAAATATCACAATGTGGTTGCCAGTTTTCTTAATTGTAATCCAACTCCTTACCAGGGATAGTTTTCAAGCACACTTGCACCTCGCATATCCATTCAGTGTTTTTAATTCACAGACATGGCCCAGCAGGCATATTTCATACTGTCAGTTCTCAGTTCTCTTTTGCCCCTTGCAAGCATAGGAAGCCCCACTCCTGACCCAACTCTACACTTTGCACTGAGAACAGCAGATCTTCTGATTTCCATAAGTTCAAAGAGAGTCAGGCAAGGAGAAAAGGCAATCAAATTGTCTGGCTCTCCTCTGGTGCCGGGCAGACCATGTGGACACTTGGAAGCAGAAGGACTTATTGTTGAGAGTTCAGCACATTTTCTTCCTTTCTTCTTCCAAACTCCTTTATCCACCACTTATCAAATTTGATGTTCCACAACTCCTGATTTGTATTGCCTTTTGATAAACAAGGAAAGACTGTGGAGAGTCTACTGAGAAACTGCTGGACTGAATTTCTTTATCGATAATTCTCATCAGCTCAAATATGCCACTGCTCTCCTGACACAACTTACATGTCTTCAGAACATGCTTTTTTCTTTTTTATCTTGTGGTGTCGTTTGTTGTTGTTGTTGTTTTATGTAGGAGCAAGTATTTAAGTATATGTATTTTTCCACATTATTTTATTTTAGTGAAATAATCAATATTCAAAAGGAGAAAATCAATTAGCATTATCTTAAAACACACCTGAAATATATTTCTGAGTGCCAAGTATTTCCAGCATTGGTGAACTAGCCCAGCCCTTAGAAGTGGAATGGACTACGTGAAGGAAGGAACAAACGAAGAAATGAAACCAAGCTATGACCTGAGAGAGCCTCTTTAGTGATATTTTAACCAGCCCTTGTTACAGACCACCTCCCTGGGAACGACTTTGATGTGGAGGTATTCATTCTTGAAGTTGCTGTATTTACTTTTGTGGACTGTGTTCCCTCCAAAGGGTGCTAAGGATACAACAGAATGACTTGAAGATTTACCCTGTTTTTCAGATGTTTCGTTTGAAACTTGCTAAGGTTAACATTGGGGTGAGTGCAAGTGCATAGAAAGCAGCAATCCTGATGAGGATCACAGTGGCCATACTTTGTTCCTAGTGTTTTGCATCCACCATCACATTGAATCTCAACACAACCAATGAAGCAAGCATCATTATTACCTGTTGTAAAAACGAGAGACTCAGTAACTTGCCCAATATCACACACATTAACAGCAAGGCCAAAATTTCAAATCACACTTTTAAACATTGTTATATAAATAATACTTACTCCTCTCTCACTGGCTCCTTTCCACTTGTGTTTATAATGCATTATTTATTGAGACTGAACAGCCTAGGAATTGAGTTGCTCTTTACAGCACATGGCCATGGTACAGGAATTATGAAAAGAGGGATGGAAACTGCCCCCATCTCCACTTACAGTATAGGTGCTGGCAACCTGCATAGGGTAGGTGGCTGAAAGCTGATTCACCTTTGCTCCTCCAGACCCCCAATCTTGACTGGAATAACACAATTAAATTAAATTTGATTGCCTATCACTCAAAGAACCCACATCTTTGGAATTCTTATAAAATTCATTGCACTGCACGTGACATCAACTGGTTTAATCCTCATGATAAATAATTCCTCAATTTAGACATTACTATCCTGAGGCATCAAGAAGTAATTCTCTCAAAATCATGTAACTAACAAGGGGTAGAACATGTACAAGCCCATCATTCTTTATACACAATTCTGAAATCCACACAGCTCTAAAAACTATAGACAAAATCTGAATTGATGTGTTTACTTATAGTCTTTATATTACTTATTGTAAAATTCAAATTGATGTGACACAAGAATCCATGCTTGTCCCCACTTTAATGAGCTTGAAGATTTCTTCTGTTTGCGATGACCTATACCCATATGGTCGTCCACCATTTAATGGCTTCTTTAGATGAATATTAGTAGCTTTCAGTAATTTGGGAGGTAATTGGGGACTATACAGTCTCTCTCCTGCAAACTTGCAAATCTTGGGCCAAATCCTTGTTAAATGCATAAAACACTTAGCTAAATTTTAATAAATCATACTTTCTGCTCTTCTATGCCCAGAGAAATCCTTCCTACCTGCCTTCAGTCATTCCAACAACCACCAATATGACAGTTTATTCTACAGTGGGTGCAACTGTATTCTGATGTGAGGACCTCCTAGGCTGATGGATCCTTCTGCTGGCCCACAATCTCCCATTTGAAACTCTAAAGTTATTAAAAAAAAAAAAAAAAAAAAACAAGCACTGAAAATCAAAATTAATTTTACCACTTCTTTGGCAGAAAAAATCTGATGTTGAGGGTTCTTTATCATTTCACTTATTCACTAAGTGTGAATATTCATGTTTTGTGCCAAATTTTCAATATGGTTGCTTATAAGATGCTGTCCCAGACCTCTCTCAGTTATTAATTAATATGTGACATATGCAGTATATTCTCTTTCTACTTGGCCCCCAAGGCTTTGAAGAAGGTATTAAGATCCTGTAATTTGTTCGTACAAGAGCAAAAGGCTTGTGTAACCCTTTTAATATTAGTAATATGCAAGGTGGTTGTTCTCATGACCCATAAAAAATATGTATGTTTTTTATGTATGTGTATATATATATATATATATATATATATATATATACACATTTATCAAAACCAAAAATCAATCAAAAAATTAAAACTTAAATTGCATCAAAAGTCCATAGGTTCCTAAGAATGTCTGGGGTTTTAAGGCCCATGAACCCTACTTTGAAAAATACTACACAAGCATATGAATTTACTCAGTCTACCAAAACCTCTCCTGCGTTCAAGTAGTTCCCTGTGGTGTGATAAAAATATGTGTATACTTGGCATCTGATGGAGTCCTGCCAAGAAAAGCAATAGATTCTTGTAAATGCTAAATAAATTACCAAACCTAAATTGCAAAAGATGAGAAGTAAATTCAAAAAATGAACTAATAAAATCTCAGTGCATTTTATTGAAATTGAATTTATTTGAAATTTAAAGTGCTAGCTTTTATCATTGGAAAGAAAAAAATTGTGAAGAAACATCGTGTATTGCATTATCTGGAACTATTAAAAATGTTTTGCTCATTTTATCCATATATTTTCCATTTAGTGATTGTAAACATAGTGGACATTTTCTACTATAGAATGCTATGCATTATTCCAAATGTTGAGATGTGTGTGGGGGAGAAGGGAGAATGTATATAGCTAGGTAGTAAGTGGCACTTTGGGAAAGACAAAACAAAGAATGCAAGGGTTTTTACCCTCACCAAGTATGCTGAAAAATAGAAGAAGAAAGTTTGCTTTGTTTCAGAGGAGGCTGGAAATGTTTCATTGTATTAGGTCATCTGAAAAGCTGAACTGGACTAAGGCAAGGTCCTAGGACCAAAGATCAGTGGGTCCTTAGGTTCAGCATTTGCTTCAGGACGCTGGGATGGTTCCTGTATTATCCCATGGTGATCCAGAGCCAAAAAAATCTACAAAAAGAGTTGAACCTATCCCTAGAACTTATCTAGGGATAGGTTGGAGAGTACAGGGTTATTTGTTTTGTGGCTTTATCTTTCATATTAGATCTTTGTTTCTTAGGGTACATTAAATGATGACATGAGGCTTACTTGTTTAAAAAAAAACAGTACAATGCCTCAATGGTAGAAGGCATCACAAATAAAAATGAAATTGATCCAAAACACTATGTTTAATATATAATATTTCTGTAATGTGTAGGTTTTTAATGTAAAAGTCAGTTTCTAAATATTTCTATTTCTCAGTATTAATGCAACAACAATCATTTGGATGTGTGTGTGTGTGTGTGTGTGTGTGTGTGTGTGTGTGTATACGGTAGGACACTTCAGTTCACGAACTCATCCTAGAAAAAGTGCTACATACCTCATTGCTGAATATCACTATGGTCACCTTCGAAGTACTTTCCCTGGGAAGCTATGCACCAGTGCCAGTGCCTAGCTCACCTTCAAAGCAATTTTCGAACTCTTCCTGGAATGGCCATCAGAGCAGTGGTCATATTACCCTTGATGTCCTGAATGTCATCGAAATGTTTTCCGTTCAATATTTCCTTTATCTTTGGGTAAAGAAAGAAGTCATTGGGGGCCAGATCAAGTGAGTAGGGAGGGTGTTACAATACAGTTATTTGTTTACTGGCTAAAAGCTCCCTCAAAGACAGTGCCGTGTGAGCTGGTGCTTTGTCATGATGCAAGAGCCACGAATTGTTGGTGAAAAGTTCAGGTTGTTTTCATCTAACTTTTTCACAGAGACTTTTCAGCACTTCCAAATAGCAATCTTGGTTAACTGTCCAGTTGGTACAAATTCATAATGAATAATCCATCTGATATCAAAAAAGTTTAGCAATATCATTTTAACTGTTGATTTGGACTGATGGAACTTTTTTGGTCATGGAGAATTGGCTGACTTTTATTGTGCACTCTGACGCTTTGTTTCAGGGTCATATTGGTAGACTCATGTTTCGTGACCAGTGATAACATGGCCCAAAATATTGTCTTCTCTCTTCAAAAAGTCTTGGCAAACTTCCACTCTCCTTTGCTTTTGTTCATCAGTGAGCTTCTTCAAGACCATTTTTGCACACACCTTTCTCATGCCAATATTTTCAGATAAGATGTTCTTAACTGTTTCTCTATTAATGGTTACTTGGTCTGCTATGCTTCCCACAGTCAGCTGATGATTTTGACGCATAATTCAATGAATTTTTGCAATGTTTTCATCAGTTCTTCTTGTTACTGGCCGCCCTGATCTCTCTTCATCAGTGACGCATTCTCTCCCCTCAGAAAAATGTTTAATCCATTTGTATACTGCCATTTTTTTCATGGCATAATCCCCATAAACTTGGACTAACATGTCCCTGATTTCACTTCCATTCTTGCTAATTTTAACAAGAAATTTAATGTTTGTTTGTTGCTCAAATTCAACCTAATACATTCTCATGACAGCACACAAAAACATGCAACAACAATAAGGAACGCCACTCAACAAGACGCCGCCAGACGTCCACACGAACACAGCTGTGAGACCCTGATATACCAAGGTTATGAAATCTTACTGAGCTGTTGGTGTAGTGTTGCCAATGTAAGCACATGGGGGCAAACTCTCAAACTTAGTTGTCAGACCTTGTATATAGACATAGACATACATGTATTATTTAATTTACCAG
Source organism: Rhinolophus hipposideros (assembly GCF_964194185.1). NCBI lineage: Eukaryota > Metazoa > Chordata > Mammalia > Chiroptera > Rhinolophidae > Rhinolophus > Rhinolophus hipposideros. The sequence continues at coordinate 51,601,097 of NC_138059.1, forward strand.
TGACCATATTGACAACTGTTGTAACAGTATAGGAAATATATACAAATGATTGAATTCTGTTCTGTTCTCAATCATTTGTTTGTTTGGTTCTGTAACTATCTACCTGGAGTCAAATGTAGATCTTTCTATGCTGTGACTGTATTTTTTCCTTCCAAGATAATGAACTAAAGCAAAACATTTCCAAAGTTTTCCTGGCTAATTCTTGGTGGATTCCAGAGGGTCTGATTGCATCCTTGACCTGAAGGGCCATCTGAATACTAGTAGTAAGGACTTTTAATAAATTGAAAACTCTCTTCACTTATTGTCAATTTGAATGTGACTATACTGAAGAAAGCCCATTTTTCACCAATGGTTTTATACCTCCTCTAGAGATTGCTTCTTTTTTCCAGTGGGAGACTTTATAGTTCTGTATATTACGGACAATGTAAAAATGAAAAAAATCCTGACTAAATGTCTAGCGCCACCTATTGGTAGTCAAGTATACATTGATTGTCGGTGACACTTCCACTAAAGTGATTTTGTTGATTCTTTTTGCCAATTTATATGTCTATATGCATACTTTATGATGCCTATTATACTTAAATATGATGATAATCATAATTATTAAGTTATTGTAAGTTATGGTTTGTACTTTTCAGCTCACAATTCCCTTAAAGAACTACATACAGTGACAGTATGCTTTCAAAAGAAAAAGGTGGAAAGTCTAGAACACAAGGAAGAAACAATGAAATGACATCTTCACATTTTGTTTTGTATACTTGTTTTGAAATACATATTGCCACTGACAATACAAAGTGTTCTGATTATGCACTGTCTTTTGAAACAGCCTTTGGATTTTTCCCCCTGACTTTTAAGAGTTTGAAGTAATAGTATTTAAATTAAATTCCTTATCTGTGCTAAGTCTAGATGGGCCACAAGTAGTGCTGAGACAACTGGGTTTCCAGATGCAAAATAATAAAGTTGAACTCTATTTCACACCATAACAACAATAATTAACTCAAAATGGATTGAACACCTAAAAACGAAAATGGTATATACATACAATAGAAGAGTATTCAGCCTTAAAAAGGAAGAAAATTCTGACACATGCCACAACATGGGTAAACCTTGAGAGCATTATGCTAAGTGAAATAAGCCAGTCCAAAAAAAGACAAATATTCTACTTGTCTATTCTACTAGGAGGTAGCCAAATTCACAGAACAGAAAGTATAAACTGTGATTGCCAGAGGCTGAGGGAAAGGAGGATTGGGGTGTTTTGTTTAATTGTCATAGAGTTTCAGTTTTGCAAGATGAAAAGAGTCCTGGATATTAGTTGCACAACAATGTCAATGTACTTAACACTACTGAACACTTAAAAAATGGTTAAAATGGTAAATTTTGTTACATGTGTTTTATGAAAATTTTTAAAAAAATGAAATTCTTTAAAAATGGATCAAATACAAATGTAAGTGCTAGAATTATAAAATTAATAAAAGAAAACAAAGGCATAAATCTCCATGATCTTGAATTAGGCACTAGTTTCTTAGATACAACACCAAAAGCACAAGCAACCAATGAAAAAAGAGAAAGGACTTCATCAAAATGAACAACTTTTGTGCTTCCAAGGACTACATCAAGAAAGTAAAAAGACAACCTGAGAAGAAATATTTGTAAATCATATATCTGGTAAGGGACTTGTATCCAGAATATAAAAAAGAGTTTTTACAGCTCAATGATACCCAATATCAAAAAGGCACTACGAGTCTCAATATAAATTTCTCCAAGAAAGATATACAACTCATCAATAAGCACATGAAAAGATGCTCAAAATCATAAGACATTAGGGAAATACACATCAAAACAACAATGAGATATTGGTTCATATCCGTTAGGATGGCTATAATAAAAAAGATTGATAATAACAAGTATTGGTGAGGATGTGCCGAAATTGAACCTACATATTGCTGGTAGGATTTTAAAATGGTGCAGCTAGTTTGAAAAACAGTCTGGCAGTTCCTCAAATGGTTAAACATAAATTTACTTATGGTCTGGCAATTCCATCCCAAGAGAACTGAAAACATGAGTGTGCACAAAAACCTGTCTACAAATGTTTATAGCAGCATTATTCATAATACCGTGTTTCCCTGAAAATAAGACCTAGCTGGACAATCAGCTTTAATGTGTCTTTTGGAGCAAAAATTAATTTAAGACCTGGTCTTATTTTACTATATTACTTATATAATAAGTAATTAATTTAAGACCGGGTCTTATATTAATTTTTTTCTTTTTGCTCCAAAGATGCATTAACTTATGCATGCTGCAAAAGACACGTTAGAGCTGATTATCTGGCTAGGTCTTATTTTCGGGGAAACAGGGTAGCCAAAAAAGGAGAAACAACTCAAATGTCTGTCAACTGATGAATGGATAAATAAAATATGAAATAACCATACAATGGAATATTATTCAGCTGGAGAAAGAAATTAACTACTGATGCATGCTACAATGTAGATGAGCCTTGAAAACATCTTTCTAACTAGAGAATTCAGTCACAAAAGACCACCACATGGTGTATGATTCCACTTATATGGAATGTCCAAAATTGGCAAAACTATAGAGACAAAAAAGGTTAATGATTGCCTATGGCTATGGCGGTCTGGGGGGGAAATGAGGAGTGACTGCTAACAGTTTCTTTTTGGGGTGACAGAAACATTTAAAAATTGATTGTTGCTATGGTTGCAGATATATGTGACTATACTAAGAGCCATTGAATTGTACAGTTTAATAGGATGAATTATATGATATGTGAAATAGATCTCAAAAAGAACTGTTAGTAAAAGAAAAAAGAGTAGATAGGTCAGTACTAGATTCACCATCTTAACTTGTCACATTGATTAAAATAAAGGTTTCGAATTTGTCAAATTAGAGAAATGATGAATACCCTTAATGGTATTAAGGCATATAAAATGATTAGAGTTTAGATTTAATGAATGTGAGGTTATTACAGTGCTTTATAGTTTGAACATTTATTTTGTTACAGTAAATAATTCCCACTGAAATTGAAAATAGATACATTGTTCTTATAATTCTTTATCTCCTATACTCATTCTTTACAACAAGCAACATGATCAAGTGGCTTAAATCTAGAAACTGTCCCCCAGCTATGACTACTGCCCCTCTTCCTGGGATTGTCTTTTAAATATGTTAATTTCCTAAATGCACAAACTGTTATTTTCATTCAGAATGTGAAAAATACCCCTAGGTAAACTCATTTAAAAAGTGTTGATTTTCACAGTCTTCTTCTGCATTAGAAGCTTAAAACATCCCTAAGGCAAGGAGGACTTAAGAACCATCCAGGTGAGAATTCCCTCCATTGCTTGATAAAAATGCTATTCCTGGAAGTTACCTCGAAGCCTAGCACAGCCCAGGGTGATTTTTATTCATACTAGAATATGGAGGTTTAGAAATATTCTACCTCCCTACTTCATTAGAGAGGTAGGAGTTTTGAAATCTCATTGCCATATGAGCAACTATAGAATCCCAGAATGTGAAAACTGAGAGGAACCCAAGAGTTATCTTGTTCAACTCTCTCTTTTTATGGAAGAAGAAAGAAGATAATTAGCCCAAAGCGATACAGGTAGTTCAGAGCTCAGCTGGGGCAAAATTAGGTTGATTTGGCATCACAGGAGTACATGTTACATCCATCCATCATTATTAGATGGAAACTTGAATCTCAATTCTAAATGTAAACAGGGTAATCCAGAGAAAAAGGCAGTGAAATAGCATGAGAAAGAGGTCCCTGCAAAGATGACATACTTTTTTATTTTCTCTGCCAGAGCTCTTTTAAATTCACCCACATAAATTTAAAGTTTAACATTTAAATTTCATGCATTCTCTTAAGATTTCATGCTATCTCTTAAAATATTATGTATGTATATCAGTAAGAAAGCTTACTTCATATCTGTAGGGTTGACTATTTTCCATTTACTTGCTGGGCACTGTGGCTCCCTATTAAGAATTTTCTAAATGTTGAGATTCCTCAACAAAACAATTTCAGAAGACAGTTCCCCCCCTCCCTCCTCTCTCTCTCTCCTCTCTTCTTTCTTTCTCTCTCCCCCCACTTCCTTCTTCTGGTGCTGGAAATTAGCCAGCAAGATTATTTATGGCTCTTAGTTCACATCACACCTTAATAATAAACAGGAGCAGTTTTCCTTTGTTTTCAAATTTCAACATTACTGTAGTTAAAAATTGGCTCCCTTCAGAAAACTCTTTCTCCAAGTCTAATGTGCTATGCCATGTGTATACATGATTAACCAGTACAATACGTACAGCAAAGAAACCAGGTGAGAGATTTATTGATTCTGGCTGAAACAAATTGAAAAGTAACCTTGAACACTTTGTGAAGTCTATAATGAGTTCCACAAATCAACTTTGGAGCCAGTGTAGCATGTCCATTTAGTTAAGGTAAAGAGCCTGTGTTTGATCTAACTTAATAAAGTAATTCCAGTGTAGAAAGTAGGTCAAAATGATGACATTCTAAACTTCAATTTTTTTGTTGTTGTTTATGAAGAGAAATGCATTTATTTCCAATAGATTAATGATTTTGGTATACAATGATATTTTGTTAGATATTTTGGGGGTACCTTTTGCTAATGAAAGGTAGATTTTGTGATAGATTTGTGAGATGAATAAGGATCCTCATTTCAGACCTGATTCCAAGTAAAATTCAATGACAGCCATTATAAAAAATTTCTTTGACTCAATTGAGTCAAAATTTAAATTGGGACTGTAACATAGACCATATAATTATTTAGTGTAGTAGATACTATCAAATAGAATTCTGTTCTACTGATATTCGCCCCCATTTGAGTTAAATATGCTATCTAACAGTATTAATAGGCTATGTCTTCTTAAATTAAGTGTACGCTTTTTTAAAAAAAAAATCTGAATAATCAGAACAGTATAGAGAACAATAACTATTAAATCTTCCTCCACCAATTAACTTTCTGAAACCAGAAATGGGGAAACCGTATATATAAGCATATACGAATAATTAGGATAGTAGAGACACAATTTTAATCTCAAATTTTTTGTTGATGATTTTTGTTGGTTTTTTGTTTGTTTGTTTTTGTTTGGGACCATGAAAGGAACCTGTCTTTCCTTGCATCTTTAATTTTATTAATAATGCTTTTCTATTTATGTTAGTAATTATCTGGTTTTATGGAAGTAAAGAAAAGGTAAATCATTCACTTGGCTATCAAAATATGATTATTTTATTAGGCTGTAGCCCTTTTCTTTTCTGGCCAAAAATAAAAATGAGTAAGTTTTCCAAAGTGTGGGGTAATAAAAGAACCAAAAATGAGTAAAAGTTCTTCTGTCTGAATATAATACACTACTTGTTTTGGTAGAAAAAAAGACCCACAGCTTTCAAAACTGAATAGTGAGCCCTTGGTTTATTGCTTACCAGTAGAAGAACCAATTTTCTTCTCTAGCAAATGTTTACAAACAGAAACCTTGCCACAATTAATTTTAGAAAAATATTTCTCCTTGAGGCAGGAAAGACAAATAAATAAGATGTTTAAACAGCAGCTGGTAAAAGCATTTCTGAACCCTTGGTTTAGGAGAATGATGCCAACATTACCCACACCTGTGATGCCTCCCTTAACAATGCACCGACAGTGTTCTTGCACCCAAATAGAATTCTCTAGCGATTTCCACTTTATGGCATGTTGCCACAGACACTTGTGCTTAAATTTGATAATACTCTGGTTAGCACACAGTTCAATTAGTAGAGAAATAACAATTCTCTTGGTCATTTGGAGTCCTCAGGCACCTAAAGAAAACATTTTCACATAGAACATTGTCACTTGCCTTTTAAATCCATTTGTAAACTTATTTTTCTTCTTATGTAAAACGATGAAATATTCACTAGTGATGAAAATTTTCTCCTATACAAATATTTTCCAAGCTCACTTAAACCTCAAACTTACTTCATATCACTGAACATTAAGCAAAAATTTTTCTGGAATAATTCATCACGTCCCAAAACAAATAAGTGAGAGAATATTTGGAAAATATACTAACCAACACATGTTAGAGAAACAAAGGAGACTTGTATGTTAAAATTTTCTTCCCATTCCTACAATTACCCAGCTGTCATTTTTAACTTAAGGTAAACTTATCTTTTTCTAAAAGTTCATCAGTCTTCCTGCCACAGAACTCAATTGCCATTAATTTTAATAATGCTGTGAAAGAGAGTGAAAACTCATTTTACCCATTCCAGGCAGGAAAGTGAGAATAGGGTATATATCTCATTTAGGATTTTAAAATAGATTTGTATAATGCTTTAAGCAAAAGCTCTTTGAAAAGTATCCATGAATTCAAGTTGAAAATAAGACATAAAATAAAGTATAAAATCAAACTAGCAGATGTTAAAATTATCCTATGACTAATCATAAATCAATAAGTTTATGTGCTAGGACATTTTTCTTAGCTGTTCTGGAAAGAAGATAATCCATTTACTATCAAAGTGGAAACTTGCCTGAGTGGGGGAGGGGAAGGGAGAAGGAATAATATCCTGATGGTGTTATTTAAAGCGACTGCATTTTCCAACCAGTTGTCAATTTTAAACAAAACTTAATATCTGGGTCTTTTCTAGATTGTCTCTGATTTCTATTTTTTTAATGACAGCTTTATTGAGATTTCATTTACATACTATATAATTCACCCATATGAAGTGTACAATTCAGTGGTTTTTAGTAAATTCAGAGTTGTGAAATCATCACCACGCTCAAGTTTAGAACATTTTATCACCCCCAAAAGAAACCCATACCTTTTTTTTTTTTTTTTTTTTTTTTTTTAAATTAATTTTATTGGGGTGACAATTTTTAGTAAATTTACATAGATTTCAGGTGTACAATTCTGTATTACATCGTCTATAAATCCCATTGTGTGTTCACCACCCAGAGTCAGTTCTCCTTCCATCACCATATATTTGATCCCCTTTACCCTCATCACCCACCCCCCACCCCCTTACCCTCTGGTAACCACTAAATTATTGTCTGTGTCTATGAGTTTTTGTTTCTCATTTGTTTGTCTTGTTCTTTTTGGTTTATATACCACATATCAGTGAAATCATAGGGTTCTCTGCTTTTTCTGTCTGACTTGTTTCACTTAGCATTATTCTGTCGAGATCCATCCATGTTGTCACAAATGTTCCTATATCATCTTTCCTTAACGCCGAATAGTATTCCATTGTGTATATGTACCACAACTTCTTTATCCATTCATCTATCGAAGGACATTTTGGTTGTTTCCATGTCTTGGCCACCGTAAACAAAGCTGCAATGAACATTGGCGTACACGTATCTCTATAGAGAAATGCTTTTATATTTTTGGGGTAGATACCCAGGAGAGCGATTGCTGGGTCATATGGTAATTCTATTCGTAATTTCTTGAGGAACCTCCACACTGCCTTCCATAGCGGCTGCACCAGTCTGCATTCCCACCAACAGTGTATGAGAGTTCCTTTTTCTCCACAGCCTCTCCAACACTTGTTACTATTTGTTTTGTTGATGAAAGCCATTCTGACTGGGGTGAGGTGATATCTCATTGTGGTTTTCATTTGCATTTCTCTGATGATTAGCGATGTTGAGCATTTTTTCATATGTCTATTTGCCATTTGTATATCCTCTTTGGAGAAATGTCTCTTCAGGTCCTCTATCCATTTTTCAATTGGGTTGTTTGTTTTTTTGTTGTTGAGTTTCATGAGTTCCTTGTATATTTTGGATATTAGCCCCTTATCAGAGGAACTGTTTGCGAAAATCTTCTCCCATTCAGTTGGTTGCCTCATTATTTTGTCAATAGTTTCTTTTGCTGTGCAGAAGCTTTTCAGTTTCATATAATCCCATTTGTTTATTTTAGTTTTTACTTCCATTGCCTTTGGAGTCAAATTCATAAAATGCTCTTTGAACCCAAGGTCCATAAGTTTAGTACCTATGTTTTCTTCAATGCAGTTTATTGTGTCAGGTCTTATGCTTAAGTCTTTGATCCATTTTGAATTAATTTTGGTACATGGTGACAGATAGCAGTCCAGTTTCATTCTTTTGCACGTAGCTATCCAATTCTGCCAGCACCATTTATTGAAGAGGCTGTCTTTCGTCCATTGTATGTTTTTAGCTTCTTTGTCAAAAATTATCTGTCCATATTTATGTGGTTTTGTTTCTGGGTTCTCAATTCTATTCCATTGGTCTATGTGTCTGTTTTTCCGCCAATACCAAGCTGTTTTGATTATTGTAGCCCTGTAGTACAAGGAAAAATCAGGGAGTGTGATACCTCCAGTATTGTTCTTTTTTTTTAATATTGCTTTGGCTATTCGGGGTCTTTTGTGGTTCCAAACAAATCTGATGATTTTTTGTTCTATTTCTTTAAAAAATGCCATTGGGATTTTAATAGGGATTGCATTAAATCTGTATATGGCTTTGGGTAATATGGCCATTTTAACTATGTTGATTCTTCCAATCCATGAGCACGGAATGTCTTTCCATTTCTTTGTGTCTTCTTCAATTTCTTTCAAAAATGTCTTATAGTTTTCAGCATATAAATCCTTCACATCCTTGGTTAAGTTTATTCCTAGGTATTTTATTCTTTTTGCTGCAATTGCAAAAGGAATTGTTTTTTCTATCTCTTTTTCTGAGATTTCATTGTTGGTATATAGGAAAGCAATGGACTTTTGTACGTTGATTTTGTAGCCAGCAACTTTACTATATTCATTGATTGTTTCTAATAGCTTTTTGGTGGAGTCTTTAGGGTTTTCTATGTATAGCATCATGTCATCTGCAAAGAGTGACAATTTAACTTCTTCATTCCCAATTTGGATGCCTTTTATTTCTTTCTCTTGCCTCATAGCTCTGGCGAGGACTTCCAACACTATGTTGAAAAGCAGAGGTGATAGGGGACAACCTTGTCGTGTTCCTGAACGTAGAGCAAAGGGCTTCAGCTTTTCACCATTAATTATGAGGTTAGCTGAGGGCTTGTCGTATATGGCCTTTATTATGTTGAGGTATTTTCCTTCTATACCAATTTTAGTAAGTGTTTTAATCATAAATGGATGTTGTATCTTATCAAATGCTTTTTCTGCATCAATTGATAGAATCATATGGTTTTTGTCCTTTATTTTGTTTATGTGATGTATCACATTGATGGATTTGCGAATGTTGAACCATCCTTGTGCCCCAGGGATGAACCCCACTTGGTCGTGATGAATAATCTTTTTAATGCATTGTTGTATTCGATTTGCTAGAATTTTGTTTAGGATTTTAGCATCTGTATTCATCAGAGGTATAGGTCTGTAGTTTTCTTTTTTTGTGAAACCCATACCTTTTAACCATCACTTTACATGACCTCTTCTACATCCCCCACTCCCAAGCAATTGATGATCTATGGTCTGTATGTAGATTTGTCTATTCCAGACATTTCATATAAATGAAATCATGCATTATTTAGTCCTTTGTGACTGGTTTCTTTCATTTAGGATAATGCGTTTTCCAGATTTAATGTCTAATAATAAAATTAAGTTAAATTAAAAAAAAACAACCTTCAAACAACTTGGAAACAATTTCAAACTTATTGAAGAGTTACTAAAATAAAAATTGTACTAAAAGTCTATGTATCCCTTATCCATATTCGTCTATTGTTAAATGTCAAAATGCTTTCAATATCTTTGTCACTGCAGCACTAAAAACATTTTTAAAAATTATATTTATGAGGTAAATGGTATGTTTTGCTTATAAATAATTTGGATTGCCATTTTGAACCTTCTTAAAATTAATTGAAAACCACAGGCTAATTCAGTGGTGGATATATATTTGATATATAGGCCAGTTGACTTTTATATGTGTCTAGCAATGCATTAAAGCTTAAGACACTAGCAACTGTAATAAATTGAAATAATCACACAGGAAACAGCATTTAAGAAGACCAAGAAGAGGGGCAGCTGGGTGGCTCAGCTGGTTAGAGTGCAAGCTCTTAACAAGGTTGCCGGTTCGATTGCCACATGAGCCAGTGAGCTGCGCCCTACACTAGATTGAAGGACGATGACTTGTAGCTTATGGGTTCTGGAGAAAAACACTGTTCCCCAATAAAATTTAAAAAATAAAAAGACCTAGAAAATACCAAGCCCTTTTCTACCATTTTTATTAAATTAGAATTATAACCAATTAGTATTTATTAAGCACCTTACTTTGTGCCCCAACATTGTATAGAGTTATAAAGTGATACAAAGAGGAATATGACAGGTGATCGATTTTAACCAAAACAACTGGTTGCAGTATACTGTGGGGACAAAGCCCCCAAAAAGCAGTTTCCAGGCTCTCGGCCTCACAATAGAAAGGTGCTGGCTCGGGTAGTAAATGGCCATCAACTGTGATCAGACGGCCAGCAGCTGTGGCTAGTTGGCCGTCAGCTGTAACCCGTAAGCTATTGGTCACTAATATAACGGCTGTGGCTACGCTAGCAGAGAGGGAATGGGGGCTAGCAAGAAGATGGTGGCTGGCAAGCGCGGACTGCTGTTAGGCAGATTATGTAGATCCTGCTTCCTGTGTCTCCAGCTCAGCCGCCAGCGAGAGTATATTGGTTTGACTCCCCTACCTATGGCTCCGTGGGTGTTCCTTTTTGGCCTCACCATGTCCTGCGTTCTTATGGGGGGAGCGGGAGCAGAGACCCCGCCGGAAGCCCTGCACGACAAATGGCGCAGTGAGCAGGGTCCCCAGCACGACAATACTGTGACCTGAACTCTGCTAACAAAATTATGAAAAATAGCTATGAAATGCATAAACAATTAATTCTTTAATTGTTTTAAAAGATTCTACAGGAATCACAGAAGATGTACCTCAAGAAAGCTTTGAGTCATGATTTTTGCCATTTTGGTGAAAGATTAAAGATGGCCCAGGCTACATCTGTTTTACGAAAAAAAGTGATAAGAAGAAATTAAGAAGATATTTTCCTTTGAAGATTTTTTTATTTTACAAATAATCAGGAGGCTAAGAACCTAAGGTAGCTTTTCTGCCTGTTTGTCAACTGATAGTTATTGTGGCGCCAATTCAATGCCAACAGGAATCCCCAATTTGGGGTGCAGTGAGGGAGAAAACTTTATTTAGTGCAAACAGCTCAACTGTGATACAGCATGGTTGGGAACAGCTCAATAGTGTTATAGCTCAATTACGGAAGCTCAGGGCTATGGAAGAGAACAGCTGTGAGGTTGCAAGGCAGCCCTCAGGTTACGCGGCTGTGGGAACAGAGCGAGGAGTGCAGTTTCCAGGCTCTCACCCTCAAATGAAAAGGTGCTCACTTGGGTAGTAAATGGACATCAACTGTGATTGGATGGCCATCAGCTGTGGCTAGTTGGCTGTCAGCTGTAACCAGTGAGCCATTGGCCACTAATATAACTGCTGTGGTTAAGCTAGCAAGAAGATGGTGGCTGAGCTAGCAAGAGCGTATTGCAGATAGCATGGCAGGTTGCAGCTAGCAAGTGAGGTTGGTTGGCAGAGAGAAGTGGACAGCAGGTTGCGGATAGTGTGGCTCCTGCTTCCTGTGTCTCCAACCCAGCCACCAGTGAGAATATAGTGGCATGACTCCCCTATCTATGGCTCCGTGGGTGTTCCTTTTTGGCCTCACCATATCCTGCATTCTTATGTGGGGAGCCGGAGCTGAGACCCCGCATGACACCCTGCATGATAGTGGCTCTCCAGCTATATAGCTCTGTTCTGCTCTGCTCCTGCTGCTGTTGTTCTGGTCTGGTCTTGTGAGAGTATTTCAGTGTGTAAGCTCCAGCTGGAGAAAGGAGACCTTTAGTCTTTGGTGAACAGGGAAAATACTATAAAGGGAAAACACACGGAAGCCAGAGAACAGCTGACTTATATAGAAAGAAGTCCCCACACCTGGTCCCTGATTGATCCTTCTTCATGCAAATGAGGACTCCAAATCCTCATAGTTTGATTGGTGCAAAAAGCACTGTCCTGATTGGTCAGAATGGAGTCTCTCTGATTGGTTGATGAAGATGCTAATTGGGATATAACGGTAGAGCTCTAGTTTCAATTGAAAAGAGAAAGTCTCAATCCTTTTGGTTAAACTACAATTCCAGAATCTCCTTTATAAGGGTTAGTTCAGACAGTAGGAGCAGAGTACAGGCAGGCAGTTTGGTCCAGTATGGGAGGCAGGCAGCTTAGAGCAGACTTCTCCATGAAATGTGGTTTGTGTGAGAAGCCCCTATTTAGAAATGGCTACTAGGCTCTGCTTTTAAATTTGAGCCCAGTTAGCCACGAGGAGCCCTTTCGTGGTAGGTATTTTCTTTCTCAGTGTCCACAGCTTTTTAGAAATAATAGCACTCAGGGTACCCTAAATTTAAACTAGCATATATTATAGTTTTCCTCTGTTGCAACAATTCTATTGCATATTATTAATAGTTTACTACTTTTAATATAATAAAGCAATGTTTTCCAGCCTTGGCTAGGAAATAGAATCACTGGGATGCTTGTAATACAGATTCCCAGGACCCTCTCCAGATTGAGTAGAATCTCTGTTGGCAGAAGTCTGGGAAACTGGAATATGCTCTCTTAGGAGTTTATGGTAATAAGCTAAATTTAGGATTCTGTCTTACCATATTCATCATAAAAACTTAGTCTATGGACATAGAAAGTATGACTGCAAAGATATTGAATAACAAGCACATTGTCCCAAGTTCAAGCCAGGCCGGGGTGTTCATAGTAAACTAAAGGAACTGGAGTCCTTTAAGTCGTGAAGGAATAGTATAGTGACTAGTAGGGAAATGGTAGATTCAACATTTTTTGCATATGCGAAGCCATGTTAACAATGTGGAACAGTAGAAAAAGCATAAATTGTGGAATGAAAGGATCCATTCCTTCCTAGATTTGTGACCCTGGTGAGTCATTTTATCTCTCTGAATTTCATTTTCCTTTTGTGAAAAAAATAAAGGAAGAAATAAGAATATTTAACAGGTAGGGTTATTTCGAAGATTAAATTGAAATATGTATATAAAAATACTTTGTGAAGTACTCTATAAATATTATTATATTTTGCAAAACAACAAATCACCTTTCACATTCATATCTTTAAAAAGCAATGCCAAATTTATTTTTAACAAACCAATACATCATTTTAAATGTATTGTGCAAGTCCATTATGACTGAAAATCTACACAATAAATCATTTTTCTCCTTTGTGTGTTACTCCATATTGTAGTAACTTGACACTGTCACAATTTTAGATCTCTTACAGTAAGTTCTTGCTCTAAAAGACTTGAAGACACTTGCTGATGCTTGGCGTAGAGAAAATATACAGATGTGTGAAACAATAAAATAATTTGAAGATCATTTAAATGAGATCATCTGAAGTCAAGAAAGCTATTGATAAAGAAATTTAAAACTGAGGGACTATGACTAGATAAATTTAAGCATCTTTGAGAGTACAGCTAATTGTGATTTAGAGTGGAAGGAATGGTGGGAAAACATTTCAAGTATCTGCCTCAAAAATACAATTTCTCAGACAGATTTCTACACTTGAAACCTAAGTAATTTTACTAACCATTGCCATCCCAATAAGTTTAATTTAAAAAAATCGATTTAAAAATGTTGAACATTTCTGAGGTGCACATTTTCCTAAATAAAGTAAATATAAAGACAAAAAAACCTCACAATTTCACATCAATTAACAATTTAAAACCCTCCGTCTGAAGAAAGGCCTTACTTAGTATGGTAATAATATATAAGTGATACCAACAAAATCAATATTTTATTATTAGGTTGGTGCAAAAGTAATTGGGGTTTAAAAGGTTAAAAAAACACATCGCAAAAACCGCAATTACTTTTGCACCAGCCTAATATATGGAAATATTTCCCATATATAGAAACTTGAAACCACAGCTCTTTGTTAATGGTGATGGGAACAAAAGAAAGATAAGAATTGAAAGGATTTTTGACCGCTAGAGTTCCAAGTGTACTTACAAAGTTAGAAGTTAGAATGAGTTGGGGGATGGTGTGAGAGTTTAGCCAAAAAGCTTGATCCCATTAGAGAGACGAAGGCACCTCACAAGTTCTGGAGCAAGCCTATACCAGCTGCAGGAGCAGCACACTTAGGCGAGTGTGTTGTCATAATTCCAAGTGCTTTAGGTAAAGGACTATATCCTTTAGCTTTGGCTTCTGGTACAAGATCCCCCAAATTGACTATCAGAAACTTCACTTCAGAGAGAACTGACTAAGTGGTGAACACACAATGTGATATATAGATGATGCATTACAGAACCGTACACCTGAATCTATCTGAATCTATGTAACTTTACTCACAATTGTCACCCCAATAAACTTTAAAAAAAAAAGAAACTTCAGTTTCTTCATTGGTAAAACGGAATATATATATATATATATATATATATATATATATATATATATATATATATATAAAGGAAAAAGCTGCATTAAAATTGTAATACTCAATATATACCGATAACAGAAGATGAATACAAGTCATGTTTGACTTCTGCAATTACAAGTGGTGCTCAAAGTGGTTACCATCAGCATAATTTTAATACAGCTTTTTTCCTTTCTTAAAATGTGTATACATTTCTTGGCACCGCCTGTATGTATGTATGTGTACATATATACATATATATATATATACACACACACACACACACACACTCACACACACACACACACTCACACACACACATATACGATGTGAGAGCCTGAGACCTGAGGTCTGAGCCCTATGGGTTGGGACTGTGACCTGTCTGTGCCCAGCCTGCAGAGCAGGTAGACAAACTGCAAGTAAGCAGGTTGGAACTTTGGTAGCAATTTGAGAGTAATTTGATGTCTGCTGAACCTTATCATAAACAACTCTGAGCTTGTATTTTGCATGAATTTGTTATTTTTCTAGTGATTTGTTTTTATTGTATTTTAAAAGTCTTAATGTGTGACAGATTGGAAATAAAGGAAAAATCTGATTTTTCTCCAGATACTTTGAGAACATTTCATTTTGATCAGCATTTCAACTGATCACTTAGGTATCATTTTCTCCCTAGAAATAGTGACCTGGGTGTAGACAGGGTGGTGGGGAACGGGCGCCGGCCCTCAGATCTCCACGTTGTTTGCAATGGGCGTAGGGATCTTTCTTAGTCAACCTGCAGGTGGCTTCACAGAGATTCCTTCTTCCCAGCTCCTGGCTCCAGCTGATAGCTGTGGTCTCATCCCCTCAGCAAACACCTTCAAACAGCTGCCGGTAGATATGAAGTGGACAGGAAGATTGGCTCTCTCAAAACATAGGGAGATTGTGGACAGAGCGTAGGTGAAAATCATATTCTTAATCACAAACAAACACAATTAACTGGCAAGTGGATTAAGATACCTAATCAGTCAAAATTATTTAGAGGCTCTTATAACCACCCTTCTTTTGAAAGTTCTTAGTTACTCTGTGACATAATACTCTGTTAATGAAATACATGTTTGTCTGTAGGGGACATTCCTCCTCTTAAAATGACATAAGGAAGCTTCTATAAAAGTTCTAAGGAAGAAGGGTGGTTTTGTTTTGTTTTGTTTTTATTTTTAAAAAAGATAAGATATGAAAATGCATAGTAAAAAACTAACCAGCCATCAAAAGCATCCCCAGTTTTGGTCCAACTGAGGTCATAGGGAAATCCTTTAATGAGCTCAGTCTCAGGTGATCTTTCATTCATTCAAACAATCTTGTTGAGTTCCCATGACCTATGTGCCAATCACCAACTGTTCTGGGCACAGGCATACAGCAAAGCACATCACAGAAAAATGTCTCAGATAACTAGCATTTTAATGGGGACAGGGATAGACAATAAACAAATATAAAATATGATTACTATTAATAATAAGTGCTTTAAGAAATAAAGTGTTTTAATGAAGCAGGTAAGAGACTAGAGTGTGACAAGTTTCTGGGGGATGTGGCAGACATTGGCTATTTTAGGTAGGATGGTGTCTCAGAGTAGGTGTCATTGAATGAGGGAGTTGGCCATAGAAATGTATTAGGGAATTTGGTTCCAACAGAAGGAAGAGAACTTAGGCTTTCAGGAGAAAAGAGCTTGGCATGTTTTAGCAACAGCCAGAGGTCAGTTGGCTAGAACATAGTGATAAAGGCAGAGAGCAGTGAGAGATGGGAGTAGCAATAGGTTATGTGGGACCACATAGGTTACCATAATGATAGGATATTTGCATATGATTGAACGAGAATTGATGATTACATGTTATGCATGTGCATCAGAAATATTCACTATTGAAATGTACCCAAATCAAACGCTAGGCAAAAGTGTTGAAAAGTATTTGCATTAATTATCTTTATAGATAATTATAATTCATTTGTTAAATAGAATGAAATGAATATAGGAAAAATAAAATTAGCATAGGTCCTTCAATTATTGAAGACTTAAACTGCTCAAAAAATTAAAGCTCCAATTTGAATAACTATCCTAAAACCAAATGTCCTATTAGATCTGTTTTGTAAGTCTTACTACATACAATGACTGAACCAGTTAATTAATATACATATGAATGACTTGTTAAATCATTCATGCTTATTGTCTTTGCTTAACAAGAAGCTGTCTGCCCCTTCTAGCTCTGGGATGTTTTATCATCACGCTTTCTGCAGAAATGACCCAGTAAGATTTTCCTCCTTTAATTTTAAGAGAGAAAAGATTTGCCAAAAAGAGGAGCGCCTGTGATGTGACCTGGGCAGTCTATTGCAGCTGAACTTGTACCTGCTCACTGTCAGGGCTTTAGAGGCTGCCAGCAGTGCCTTTCCTGAGCTACAATGAGAGAAAGCTGCCGTGACAAGGTGCAGTTCAGGGAGCTGAGTCTGATTTAGAGGCTCAGTGGTTGGTCTTCATTTTAATATAGTTCCACTGAACTTTCTGTCTCACACTGAAAATGGAAATGACTCACGGAAATTCAATCATGCATAGAAACAGTGTAAATTAGATTGGCCAACCTCTGCACTTTGGGCAAGTCATGAAATCTGACTTGTTATTTTTTTCATTTGAGATCATAGAGAGTAATGTGTATGTAGGTGTGGCTGACAGAGGGGAGAGGCAATATATTTATGAAGTATTTCTTCAAAGCTGTCACAAATTCTATGAACACTTCTGGAAAATATTACTGAAAAATACTTACTCCTCTTTCTTCCTTACAGCTTTAGTAAAAGAAATCCTTCTAGTCAAGCCAATCTCTATCTAGTTTTGCTTTATCCATAACTGAGAGCCGAGGAACATTTTATGGTCTTAAAGTTACACTCTTATAGTTTCAACAGTGTGGGTGACCCCATCCAAAACAAAAATATTGCCTTGTAATTTTGTTTTCAATTTTACTCCTGAGGATTTTCTAGCAAGTAAGGATAGTGAAGAAGAAAACTTTGATATTACAGTTTATGGTCACATTTTATACTTAAAATAATGTAAAATAAATTTAAAGACATAGTTATTTCTTTCCCTCACTTCCAAATATGGAGAAAGTGGAGTGTTGGGGAAGATCTGCACAGAAATAGTAGCATGCCTGGAAGCCAAGAGAAAGGGGGACCAAGAGCAAGCAGGTGAAATATTTGAAGATGGTTACAGTGAGCAAATATGCAGGTATAGTGAGGGTGATGGGGGCCAGCTTTCTTACTGTTGGAAAAGGGATTTAGAAATATGGAAAGGTAGCGGAGTAGCAAGAGGTATTGGAGGAGATATCATCAATTAACTCATAGTTTTGATAGTTTTTAGAGGTAGACATAGAAATAGTTATAAATGTGTGTATATGTACATGCACGCACATATGCATGTTTCCTAGCTCTGTCTGCTGAGTGTATCTAGAAGCATTGATACCCCCGTATTGATGAGAACCCAGATCTTGGTTTCTAAATGCCATCCTTCTGTCAAATATCCTCTCAACTCCTTGGAGAAATGACAGAATCAGGACTGAGGTAGAAAAAGTACAAGACAAGCCTGGAATATCTTGTTATGCCAAAAAGTAAGGAAATGGTCAAAGAATGATAAGGACATATCCAAAGGATGTGGGAGCCAGTTTGAAAAGTGCTCTGCTAGCTAAACTCGCAAAAATTTGAGCACTCAAACAAATGATGTTAGTTAAGGATGACAAACCATCGTATAAAGAAGGAATCCACGAGTCTATACTGATATAAATAAATAAATAAATAAAATAAAATAAAATAAAATAAACTTCCTTACATTAGAAAGAGTAAATATTAGGTTGGTGCAAAAGTCATTGCGGTTTTTGCAATTATTTTTAACGTTTTAAACTGCAATTATTTTGCATCAACCTAATAAATATAGAAGTAATGATGAGAATAGAAAACCACCATTTGTCACCCATCTAAGCAAATGCTAAGGCAGGTGAGTGGAGGTTTGATGAGCAGTAGGTATCAGTATTATGGCAGTTCTACCTACAAAAAATATTTATCAATCGCACAGGAAAAGATGGTGACTTGAAGGTAGAGAAACTAGATGGATGCCAACTTGATCAGGTGATCAAGGTTAATTTATCAGTGATGACAAGGGCCGACATCAGGCCTCCCTTGTCATGTCCCAAGAAGCGCACATCACCATTTCTGTAATTTACCTGCCAAGAATTCATGAGCTAATATCAGACACACCTGGTTGTGGGACATTCTTTGGAATGAAAACCCTGTACTTGTCAAAACGATAAAGGTTAGAAGAGATAGGGGAAGACTGAGGAACTGTTCCAGATGGTAGTCTGAAAAGACGTGATAACTAAATGCAATGTTTGAACCTGGATTGAATGTTGGACCAGAAAAAGAGACTTTGTTGGAGCAATTTGCAAAATTTGAATTGGGCATGTGGTTTAGGTGGTAATGAAGTGTAGTAATAATGTTAATTTATTGATTTATTTGGTTATTTGTTGGTTATACAAGTGTCCTATGGAGTACTTAGAATGAGTGAAACATCATGTCACAGCTTGCTCCCAAATGGTTCAGGAAAAGGCTAATGACATAAATACATACATGCAAAATTTAATATATAAAATATATCATAATATATTGTGTTATGTATTTATGTAGTATCTATAATGTATTGGTATATGTTAATGTTATATAATTAATGTATGTGTTATATATTAATGTCTTATATATTTATATTATTTTATACATTTATATATTTTTAGAATGGGATAGAGCAAATATGGAGAAGTGTTTTGTTTATTTAGCTAGAGATGGAGCAAAAGTGATAAAATGCTAACAAACTGGAGAGTCTCAGTGAAGGTCATATGGTTCTTTATACTAGTCTTTTAACTTCCTTGTAAGTTTGCAATTATATCAAAATAAATGTTTTAATAATAATACCTGTGTCTTTATATAGCTGTACAAGTAACAAGTACTTACATATATTGGTTTACTAAGTGATATTTCCTGTGTAGGACATTGCCATGTTTCCAAACTTTCACTGGGATAATTCTATCGAACTTGGAAAACAGGAGTGGGTTATTCAGTCCTTTTAAGCCTCAGAATTCCATAAAGGTCGGGTCAGTTCTTGGGAAATGTTACATAATGAGAAAGTGTCACAAAGAAAGAATTGCCTCTGTCTCCAAATTCCAGTTTTAAATTAAGCACTGAAATAATCTGTTTGCTTTACTAAAATAAAAGCTATCCAGTAAATCCATAGTCTCAGTTCATAAACAAAAATAGAATTTGTTTTGCTCTGGATCAAAGGTGGAAACTTCGGTGCAGTAATTAGTTAAAAAAAAAAAAAGATTTTGCTCTAAAAACAGCAGGATTCCATAATAACCCAAAGCAATAGTCTTCTTTACAATTCCTATTTCCATTTTATCTCAACTGGCTCTTTTCTTCTGTACAAAGAACTTTCTCTAAATGCATATAGTCCCAGACACCCAAAGACACATATTCATACACACACTCTAGCATGCTTTTACTCAGCACTTTTACTTTGCAAAAGTCTTTGTGATTATTCATTTCTTTACCTGGAAAAGTCAGGAAGAGACCAGGTATTTTCCCTTTTCTTTTTTGAGAAAATGAGGATAAGGCAGTTTAAGCAATTCACAGTTTACCTGGTAGCAAGTTATTGAACTAGAATTTAGAATCTTTTCATTAGACTACACTGAAAGATCTAAGCAATGTTTGTACATTTGTGGATTACTCTCCCTTAAAATACACGTGTAACAGGCTTATTTATCAAAATTGAACTTTGTCTCTATGCTTTTAAGAGAAAAATCTAGTCCAACCCAGGTAAGTGCTAATTGCAAGATGTCTCTTTTCACTGAAAAGATTTTTCTAATGGAATACTGAATGTTTTACAATTCTGTGTATTTTTTTCACACTCACATGTAATTAGAAATGCACAATAGTTTATAGACCTCTCTAGAAGCTTTTGCCAATAAACAATTTTGATTAAAGCATGATGTTAGTTATAACAGATGCTACAATATTATGAAATTTCATTAATTTTTTTTCTTGGAAATGTTTGTTTAGTTGTTACAATGTGTTTACCTCCAATATTAGGGAAACATTTTCTTATTTATTCTCCAAATATATCTTCATATGTTAACATGCATAAATTTTATTATTAAATATCTGTGTAGCACTTACTATGTGCCAGCCCCTATTCTAAGCAGTTTATGAAAAATTAATTCTTTTCATCCTCATAAAACTCTCTGAGGTCATTACTATAATTATCCTCCATTTTACAAAGGGGTTACAGAGAAGTTAAGCACTATGTTCAAGGATACACAGCTGGTCACCTGTAGAACTAGGATTCAGTCCCAACCAGTTCAAGTCCCAAATTTGTGCTCATAATGAAAGTACCATGTTACACCGAGCCTCAGACTTACAGATGCTGGAGAATTATTTTTTGATTAAACGAACAGATTATTTTCTGGTCTCTTAGACTGATTTGGAAGCATTAAGCATATTACCCAATTGCTCCGTGCCTTAATTTTTCCACTTTGTAAAATGGAATTGGTAATGTTTGCCACCCATTTCTCTTCCAAACAATAGTAAGAATGGGGAGAATTTACTTTATCTAGCTGCTATGTGTATGTTTTTATGCTTTAAAGACT
Organism: Rhinolophus hipposideros; assembly: GCF_964194185.1. Lineage (NCBI taxonomy): Eukaryota > Metazoa > Chordata > Mammalia > Chiroptera > Rhinolophidae > Rhinolophus > Rhinolophus hipposideros. The sequence continues at coordinate 51,622,192 of NC_138059.1, forward strand.
GAGTCAGCAGTTAAGTCTAGAGGAGGCCAATAACAATAGACATTAAACACACAATTCAGTATAATTAACAGTCTCTTTCAGTCTGAATGAGTGTGTAGTACAGGGGCAGAGCTTTGGAGACCTCCCTTCCTTATATTTGAACTTTATCACCATATAATTTTGAACTGTTTTCATTTTTTCAGCTGAATTAAAATTTGTTGGTATAATACTATAAACGATATGTCATCTAGTGCTTTGACTTTGTGACCTAATTAAAAATCTCTAATTCTAGCTCTCCTTAATGAAAATGCTTTCTTGTTACAGCCCTGCATCACTGATATTAAATATGTTATCATGACCTGGTTAGGGACAACCCTGGAAATTTCTGTGCTAAGAATCCTTACTCCATCTCTACCTATCAGTGTCTTTGTTGAGTCCCTACAAATCCCAGCAGGTCGTTCTTTAGTTATTGATATGGCATGTAAAGAAATTCCAATCAAAACCCACCACCTCTACCAGCAAGGGCAAACCAGTGGTCATCCGTGTAATGTGACCTTGAGTATGGCACCAATCCTTTTTCCATCTCAATCTCTTTTTCTAAAAAATGGGGAAAATAACAAGGGCTGCCTACCTCCAGAGCTGTTGTGAGGATCAGATGAGTCAATGTATGTGAAACTGCTTTGTAAACTGTGCTCTATGATTATTAAGAAATTAATACTAAAGGTTCTGGTTTTTAAAAATCCCCCAAAGATAGCAATTTGCTTATGCATTATGTCCACAGGCAAAATTTTCCATGTACATTCTTGGCTTGGATGTCCATATGGAATGGGTTCAGAAAACCCATAGGTCTTGAGTTAATCCTCAGAAGATGTGGGATTTAGTGTGCTTAATGACTAGAAACTGAATCTGGTGAAGGAGAAGGTGAGAGAGAAAATGGAGGCCTGAAGTCAGGACCACATTGCCTATACAGCTGCATCTCAGATGAGAACAGTTTTTGCTGAGGTTTACAGAGATAATTGTTCGTGCCTTGCCTTGAAGGGAGATGACCCTATGACTCAATCAAGCACAACTGTTATAGTATCCATAAGCATATATTAAATACCAATGGACTATGTGTGCTCTAGGGATATAAAGACGAAATGAACCAAAGAGACTGCATTGCTGTTAATGAGTATTGACAAAGTTGTTGACAGTTGTTAAGGTACAAGAAATGGACAAAGAAGAAAAATTCAGGTAACAGAGGTCAATTGGAGGCTTACTGCAAAGGAATCCAGCAAGGATTGCTAATATTTTTTCTCCTGTTTAGAAATTTTGGAAACCAACTCAGCTGCTATTTGAAAATCTGATATGCTTGTGGCTAAAACAACACAGAAGAGCAGATCATGAGAGCTGTCTAGAGTGAACTGTCCTATGACCTATTAACTTTGGTCATTCTCATGATCACAGAATGCACACCTTGCCCTAGCCAACCAGCTGGCAAAATCCAGCTCTGCTGACTTGGGAAAGTTGGCAAAACAGTTTTCGGTGTGGAAAGGCAACCTCTTAACTCTACTAGAAAAAAATATCTCAGAGAGCTTGGCCTACTGATGTCAGCATCACCTTTACATGACAAGAAAAATATATTTGGGTACAACAGGCCCAAAACACCCAGATGAGAGTGAATAAATCAGGGAGTAAGACTAATTGGTACTGCACTGTACATTCCTCCGAGGCAGAGGCTGTGTCTGCTTGTCTTTTGGTGGGAGTGAAAGTGGACAGGCTGCTGATTAAGGCTGTATGGTCAGTTGAGGATACAACTCTACAAGAAAACCCTGGGACTCTTCTAGGGTGTGAGGAAGGTGAGAGTAGGTCAGCAGAAGTGGGTGCATAAGCCATCGCACTATTGAAATTTCCTTTAAAGTGGCGAAGCAGATATGAAGAGGTCAGGCAGGACTGGGTGTGTGTGTAGTTTGTCCTGGGGAAGGAGCTGGCTGTCTTACCTTATAGTGCCGCCGACACCGGGAGTCTGAGGTTCCCTAAACCAGAAAATAAAGGGAAGGAGCCCACACTTCAAAACCCGACCACAGCTGGGGATGGGGGGCGGATACCTTAGAAACACCCCCGCGGATGAGTTTCTGAGCAGGGAAGTGGACCGGAAACAGCGCATTTCCTGTGCAAACCCCAGGCGGGGCCAAGCGGGAACAGGGTTACGGTCGAGGAGTCGCCTGCTGCCCGGGCGGAGTTTCTGGGGTGGTCTGGAGGGGTCTGTGAACTGGGCAGGGGTGCGGGCGGAGGGTGTGGGAGAGGGTGTGAAAGCCGAACGCATGCCTCCCACCCTCCTTCGGAACAAGCATTCCAAAGCCCCTCTTGCTTTGGCGCTTTTTCGGCTCCAGAGAAACCGAGGGCCAGGGTCGGGCGCAAGGTGTGGGATCCGAGGAGGTCGGCCGTCCGGGAGCCTCCGGGACCGGGGTGGGGGCGGAGGTGCTGCGCGGCGCCGGCTTCGGCGGCGGAGCGGGTGGCTGCTGTCTTCCGGTCCACTCCTTCTTCCCCACCTCTCCCATGCCGCCTGAGACCTTCGACCTAGCATCCCGGGCCCACGGGAAACTGGCCCAGGGCCAGGGAGGAGACGAAAAGGTATCCAGAGGCACGGCGCCGCCGCCACGTCGGCGCCGGGGCGCGCGATGAGAATCTGCGGCGTCTGGCCGCGTGGCTCTCCGTTGGAGGTGCGGAGGTACCGCAACGCTCCGCCGCTGCACGCCGCCTCCCGCTTGGCTGCCGGAGACCACGGAGAGCGCACGGTTTATAAATGCAAAGGCATTATTGTTGTTCTGGGTCCCATTATCTATTCCTCGGCGGGACGCCCCGGTGTTTCCCCAGGGTTTGGAGCGCGCACTCCCCTCCCCGCACCCATAGACTTGCTCTACAGAGTCAGCCCGGATCTATTTAGGTGTCCATGGCTTTCCCTATCGACTTGAGTGTTCTTCGTCCGGCTCTCGCTTCCTGAGCATCGAAAACACAAAAGCTTACAGGAAATAACCCAGCCTTTGCCTGCTCACTCGGGACCCGGGAAAAGCTCGGCTTTGACTCCAGGTCTAAGCCACAGCTCGCCACCTGCCCGGGTTAATTTGTGCTCCCTCTGGCCAAAGGCCCCAATTGGTAACGGGCCCAGCTTCTTGCTGCGCTAGTCGCTTCCTCCCTCCGCCTTTCCAGCCTCGGGTCTGGCCTGGTGACCGCGAGTACGATTGGTAGTCAGGAGCCCACAGATCTGGATTCTGCAACGCGAATGTACGCAGTTGGCAATGCAAGCGGGTGTACAAGGCTCTTACTCGCGAATCTTGTTGGTATCACCCCCTCTCCCACTGCCGGGTAAATCTCTGGTGTTGAGGAAAGCACGGCTTGCCAGGAAGCCACTCCGGATGTTTGCTGCTTTTCATGTGGCATTTGTGGCTCCCTCTGATAACGTCCTGAGCTCGACTTCCAACACCTCGTTTAGTAAGGAGACCGAAATAGAAGAATCCACACACCCGGACTGGTCTGCGGCGCCGCCGCCCCCAACACCCTCCCTCCCAAATATGATAAATGAATGATCATTAGAAGAAATTAGATCTAGGTAACGGTATGTAAAATGGACCAGTCTTGGAAAGCCACCATTATTCCTTCTTGGTAACTACAAGTGAATTGCTGCTTTATATAATAATGCCCTGGAAAAGTGTTATAAGAAGGCAGAGGTTGGGGAAGGCCGCTAAAATCTGAAGCTCCAACTGCATCTATGGATGCTGTGCTCTCACCTGATTTCTCAGTAATCTTACCCAACAAAAATCAGTAGTTAGTCTCCCGAACAAGTGCAAATAATAATAGGGAACCCCCAGGTTTTCTTTGCCATCAGTTTCTCGACTCTCTTGGCACCTCTCGGTGTTATGGGGTGGGAGAGAAAACACGAGTATGAAGAAAGTATACAAGGGCAAATCCGTGCCTACACATTTTTTGGATTCACACCTGGATTGTGTTTTCTATATTATTGTTTACGGAATTAGCCAAATAATTAGACAGACACAATGGATTCTGCAACGGGCATTGTTTTTGTTTGGTGTTCAATCTCTATTGTAAGAAAATGCCTATGAGGGGGCAAAAAAAAAAAAAGAAAATGCCTATTGGTTCATAAAAAGTTTTGCGCTAATGGGAAATTCTGCATTGAGATCTTTGAAAAAACATTACTATTCAAAAAAGTTAAAGAAGATCGCCAAGAAAACATCAAGGAGCAAGGCATTAGGGAATTAATTTGTTCTCTCTACTCCTATAGTTTCCTTACTTATGTAACCATTTGCAATGCAATTATGCTTAATTTTCAAGCCCACATTTTTTTCCAGAAAATGAAGCTTTAAAGGAAAAGTACACAATCAGTTAATTTGTCTAAGATCAATTGCTCCAAAACCATCAATTAACACATCTCTATGATTTCCTTAAGCAGATTAAATTTTGTTTCTTGTTTGAACATCAGAGATCTAGGAACTAAAACCACTTTCTCAATTTGTCCTCCGTAAGAAGACTGGCTGATCAAGGTGAAGGGGCAGCCAATACTTCACAGATCCTCCCAGAGTTAAATGTGGCTTAAAACAAGCCTGTAGGAGTTCTCTGGAGAACTGGCAATGTCAGAAAAACTGAAGCCCAGGAGTTTCCAAAGCTGTGTTTCTTTGTTTTTATGGATGCCATTAATAAGCAGGCTTGATAGATTATTTTGTCATTGTAATATCACACAAAAAGCTGCAGCACTTACCTTCCAGATTCCGTTTTTTTAATCACTTCTAGTTTTTGTTTTTTGGTGTTTTTTTTTTTTTATCACCCTTTCATAGTAAACAAAGAAAATCTGTTCTGGAGATTGATGTATCAATTTCTTCGGGACGATATTTAACTATGCAAAAATGGCCGTGTTCGTTGCCATAGAAAACAACACAAATAAACAACAGCTTAGTGATTAAGAGCTCCAAGTATGAAGGCAGACGACTAAACTCCACTCGCCATCACTGTGATCTCTCGCAAGGTCCTTAACCTCTCTGTGCTTGGTGCTTCTCCTGTACGATATAAAATGTCTACTTAATCGGGCTATAAGGCTAGTTTGCTGGTCAGACAGCTCTAAGAACAGTGTGTCGCATGCTGTGCCACATGAGTGCAACATAAGGACTTGGTCAAAAACCCCACTGAAAAGTTTTCTCAGATTTAAACACAAGTTTAATAGTCATTCAGATTTTCATTTCAGTCTAAAGAAATGTATAGGAATCTCTACTGCCAGGATAACCACCTTAAACTGTCCCTAAGAGTTATTTTGCTGTTCAAAAGGATTGCTGTTTTTCTTCGAATAGACAGGCTTTTAGGTAAATATTGCTGCAGTTTTTACCACATATCAAAACTAAGTCTTGCTTATTTTACTAAACACATATGAGAAAATTTTATGTTCTCTATATCTTTCATGTACAAATTCTCCAGGGTTGGTTCATCGTTATGAATGAAGACTTTAAATTCTGCAGGAGGACGGAATATGGGCTATAGAACGTCACTCCGTATTTAACTTTGTTTTAGAAATTAGAACTTACCTCGGACATAGCATTGTGAATATAATGCAAACAAGTTGAGTCCTTGGGGAGAGAATGCATTTTTTATTATCAACAATGTCTACTGCATTCGACAAAACACATTTTAAGAAGACCCGTGGGGTTCCATGGTAGAAGCTAGGTAACCCACTACCGAAACACTCTTAGCTTCCCGTGATGAAGAGCGGATGCTGTGTGAGTTGATCCAAACTACCGTGCCCAATTACTTGTATCCAGCACCCGAGAAGGCTTTTCGAGAGTCCCGCTTGGGATCGAAGAGCACTTGGAGCTAGAGCCCGGATCCAGCCAGTGGGTGGCAGGTGTAGCCCTGGGTGCGGGGCCAAAGGAGGGGAAAAGGGCGGGCGTGGGATTGAGCTGCGACTGGGGACTGAGACCGCGGGCTGGGCGTGGGCCTAACGACTATGACCAGGCCCGCCCCCGCTGCTCTATTGGTCACATCGGCGCAGAAAAGGCCCCGAGACCGGGGGCACCCGCAGTGTCACTGGGCCGGCGGGGGCGCTGGTTGCCCGATCGGCTGGGACCGGTCAGGAACGCCGGGTTCGAGCCAGAGAGACTCAAGCAGCCTGCTTGGCATTACCCTGTCTCGCTCCCCAAACCCTCCCCCGCATCGGGGGAGGCCGCGTGTCCGGCCGAGGGTTGTGGGGCGCGGGGCAGGGCTGGAGCGCCATGAGCAGCCCGGATGCGGGGTACGCCAGTGACGACCAGAGCCAGACCCGGAGCACGCTGCCCGCGGTGATGGCCGGGCTGGGCCCCTGTCCCTGGGCCGAGTCACTGAGCCCCCTCGGGGACATGAAGGTGAAGAGCGAGACAGCGGCAAGCAGCGGGGCGCCGGCCGGGGCCGCAGGCCGGGCCAAGGGCGAGTCTCGCATTCGCCGGCCAATGAACGCGTTCATGGTGTGGGCTAAGGACGAGCGCAAGCGCCTGGCGCAGCAGAACCCGGACCTGCACAACGCCGAGTTGAGCAAGATGCTAGGTGAGTCCGAGCTCGGGATCTAGGGTAGTGCGAATCGCGGAGCCACTTGCCTGAGCCCAAAAAGGTATGGCCCTTGCGCCTGAGGCCAGGTGTGTGCTGCCGCCACGTCCCTCCTTGGGGCCCTCCGCTCTTCTCCCGCTTCCCGGTCTCTCGACTCTCCAAACAGGCTTTCAGCCTCAGTCATCTGTGATCCGATCACACCCGGGTGACTGGGAGTGTGGGTACTACGGCTGGAGGCTGGGGGGCGGCGGCTTCCCTCGCGTCTCGGCGGCGGCGAGGGCACTCCTGGCGCCGAGCTGGGTTGGTCGTGCCCGTTCCCCTACTCCTTCCCCGGGTAGGGGACGTTTTCCGTTGTTCAAACGACCGGGAGTGGGCCAACGGGGAAGTCGCTTCCAGGAGGCTAAAAGCAGGGAGTGATGCCCTCAGAGGACCCTACATCTCTTGTCTTCCCCAAGTGCTCGGGCTCCCCTCGGCTTCAAGAGTTCCATACTTTCTTTCACTTTTCAGCTTGACCCCTTCCCTCCTCTAGTTGCACAATTCAAGGTCGGAGGGAGAGGTGGGGCCAGGTGGGGCCTGGAAGCCGGAGCTCAGATAGTAAACCCCGCGCCCCCTTCCACCTTTCCACGCCCATGCAGGCAAGTCTTGGAAAGCGCTGACTCTGGCGGAGAAGCGGCCCTTTGTGGAGGAGGCCGAGAGGCTGCGCGTGCAGCACATGCAGGACCACCCCAACTACAAGTACCGGCCGCGGCGGCGCAAGCAGGTGAAACGGCTGAAGCGGGTGGAGAGCGGCTTCCTGCACGGCCTCGCAGAGCCCCAGGCGTCTGCGCTGGGCCCAGAGGGCGGCCGCGTGGCCTTGGACGGCCTGGGCCTGCCATTTCCCGACCAAGGTTTCCCCGCGGGGCCGCCACTGCTGCCTCCGCACATGGGTGGCCACTACCGCGACTGCCAGGGCCTGGGCGCGCCTCCGCTCGACGGCTACCCGCTGCCCACGCCGGACACGTCCCCCCTGGACGGCGTGGAGCCCGATCCGGCCTACTTCGCGGCGCCGCTGCCCGGGGACTGTCCGGCGGTCGGCCCCTACAGCTACGCTCAGGCCTCGGACTACGTGGGGCCCCCGGAGCCGCCCGCCGGCTCCTTGCACTCCCGGCTCGGCCCGGAGCCCGCAGGCCCCGCAATGTCGGGCTTCCTGGCGCCCCCCAGCGCCCTGAACTTGTACTACGGCGCGATGGGCTCGCCAGCGGCCGGCGGCGGGCGCGGCTTCCAGTTGCAGGCGCAGCAGCACCCGTCCGGCCCGGGGCAGCCGTCGCCCCCTCCGGAGGCGCTGCCCTGCCGGGATGGCACCGACCCGAGCCAGCCCGCCGAACTCCTCGGGGAAATGGACCGCACGGAATTTGAACAGTATCTGCACTTTGTGTGCAAGCCCGAGATGGGTCTCCCTTATCAGGGACACGACTCGAATGTAAATCTCCCTGATAGCCACGGGGCCATTTCCTCCGTGGTGTCCGATGCCAGCTCTGCGGTATATTACTGCAACTATCCTGACGTTTGACAGGTCCCCGATCCAACCCAGCCTGCAGGCCAGAAGCACAAACAGTGTTACACACTTCCTGGAAGAGCTAAGGAAATCCCTAGCCTCACGTTGTTTTGTTTTGTTTTTAAGTTGCCTTGGCATGTAATTTATGGTAATTTATTTTGTCTGCCACTTGAACAGTTGGGGGGAGGAAAATCTGAAGTGGTGTTTTAAGATTTGTTCAGATACTTGTTTCTCACAGTGTCGTTAAAACCCCATTTCCAACTCCAAGTTTACCAGTTTTGAATGTCCAGAACAACTCTCTCCATTTCTTGAAAATTTATTGATCAAAGAAATTTTGTCTCTGGTATGTTTTTTCAATCTTTTAAAAAATAAAATCTGGAATCTTATCTTTTTACTCTGGTAGTGCCTCTGTCACAAATGCCAATTTTTTTTGAGACCAACGTTAAGTATTAATAGGATTAGACATATTTTAAGGGTCACATTTAACATATAGTTACTGTAAAAATTTCTCATTCTCTTGTAATAGTAGCCATAACTGACTTCAAGGAGAACCCCTAAAAAGAAACATTAGGGTATCCAAATCTGATGTAATTGTTTTTGCTAAGGGGAAAAAAAAACCTCACCGAATGAGCCTATGTTCAAGTGAGCTTAGTCTCTAAAAGGTAATGGTTAATGTTTCAGTTTTAATACATCACTTTCACCAGAGGAGAACATTCAAGTGCTTTTGGTTTTCTAGTTGAATCTTGAGATCTCCTTAAAGAGGCTTTTGGTGTGTTTTTTCCTTGTCATTTGTATTTCAGAGTGTTTATATTCCCTCTTAACCATTGAAATTGCCTTTAATAATCCTCACATGTCTCTAACTTGGGAAGTAGTGTTATTGGATTAAAACTAGGAGTCACAGGAACAAATGTGGATTGTGATCTTAACTTTTAATGAACCTTAGCATCTATAATTTCATTTGGATATTTTGGTATTATAGGTTAACTGCATATGTGGCCAATTGCATTTCTTTTTTTTTTTTTTAAGATTTTATTGGGGAAGGGGAACAGGACTTTATTGGGGAACAGTGTGTACTTTGGGACTTTTCCAAGTCAAGTTGTCCTTTCAATCTTAGTTGTGGAGGGTGCAGCTCAGCTCCAGGTCCAGTTGCGTTGTTAGTTACAGGGGGCACAGCCCACCATCCCTTGCCAGAGTGGAACCAGAAACTTTGAGGTTGAGAGAATGTGCTCCAACCAACTGAGCCATCTGGCCATCCAGGAGCTGAGTGGCAGCTCATTGACTTCATTCTAGTGGCAGCACATTGACTTCATTCTAGTTGTGGAGGGCGCAGCTGGCTGACCCCAATTGCATTTCTTGACACCTGCAGTTCTTAAACATTGGAGGGATCCAGAGATGACTTATACATATGCAGTGTGCTTCGCAAATTCAACCAGAGCTACAACCCTATGGCATCACTGTCCTGCCATTATAGGGAAGAAACTGGGTCACAGGATTGTGACGTGGGTCAGCCCCTGCCATGTGCTGCAGCACTCATTGCTGTGGCCCTTTCCATCACATTTTGTAGATTGAGACGTAAATGGGAACATGACTTGTAATGGGCATTTCCCGTGCCAGGTGTTTTGTCAATGCCATTTTTTACTGAGTTTGAGCCTGATTAAACCTGTGAGCCTAGGTGCTATTCTCCTCATTTTGCATGAGGGGAAAAGAGATACTGAGCATTCACCTGCCACATACGTATATGGTGAAAGCTTAGTGTTACAAGTTCTTACAACATTTGTTCACTGCTCTTTGTGCTAGGGCATGTCCATGTACACTGGGAGAACTTGCATTCTGGTGCTGAGAAACTATATAACTCTCCATAGTGATAAATTTCTGTAAATAAAAGGAAGGAGTAAGAGAATAACTTAATGCTTTTATCTTGAAAAGGGAAACTCAGCTGAAACGGTTGCCTGGATTCTCTTGAGAAATGGCAGGGTGTATGGTTAATCAAAAGTCCTGTTGAGTTACATTCTTAAGCACTCACCAGATACAGGTGGGGCAATAATAAGAGCAAAATTTTAGGCATTCCTAATGCCTTCCATCCCAATGGAAGGTAGTCTTCACAGTAATTCTTGGAGGCAGAAGCATCCATCCCGTTCCTTCTGTTTTCTCAGATTCAGATGAAGTGACCTCAGGTTCTAGATAGTGTGATTCCTTTTTACTTTGGAAACAAACTCATAAAAGATAACGTTGTTTTCCTCCCCATCTCTGCTTCTGAGATACTTTAGAAGTATGCCAGGTGGTAAAAATCCAGGGCAGCTCTGAGGTTCTAAGCATTCCGATGTCTTATTTGAATTTAACTTACCTTAGTTGATAGTCTGAGGGAAGCTATAGGAACATGGACAGGAGCATGGACCCAGGAACATGGACAAAAGCACATACACAATATTTTAGGTATAATTTTAGGCAACTCATCATCCTTTATAACCCATCCAAGGGTTGTAGGAACCCAAAGCCCTCAAATTTAGAAGCCCTAATGGTGAAGGTTTATTGGGAACCATGCCATCAAGCATCAAAGCAAAAAGGTGGTTTCCCTATATTTACGTCACAAAGGGACAGCTCAAGAACTCTCTCATGTTATTAAATTCTCCCTTCTTGAGACGTGTATTTCAAGGAACATGAGGAGTAGTGTGTTCTCTCCAAGTGTAAAGGAAACCCATGGTGCCCTGCTAAGATGAATATATGATCTTCTCCTTTGTGAAATTGTGGTGGTAGCTAGTCTCCAAGGTTGGCCCCCATGAACCATACCTTGGGTATTTACATCCTTGTATAAAATCTTTCCACACTGAATCTGGGTTGGATTTGCTACTCTAACCCAAAAGAATGCAATAGAAGTGGCAGCTCCAGGCCCAACTCTTAGGAAGGCTTGGCAGATTATGTTTCTTGTACTCCTGGGAGCCCTGAGCTACTATGTAAAAAGTCCAGTTACCAAGGTGGTAAGACCATGTGGAGAGACCACGTGGAGAGACCAGTGGAGAGGAGAGGCCCTGCAACTCCCTTAAGAGAGAGGACTGAGCCTTCCTTATTGGAACTCAAGAGAGGCCAGAAGAATAAAATCCCAGATGAACTCAGGCAATCCACAGGGAAGAGATTAAAAAAAAAAAAAAAAAAAAAAAAGGTTGGTAGTTATAAGCCACTAAATTTGGGAGTGTTTTATTATATAGCAACAGATTATTGATATAGTTGTTATCCTTAAATAACACTTTCTTAAGTATAGGAATGTGGGCACTGGTGTCAAGAAAATGGGTTTGGGGCCTGTCAGAGACACCAATATAGTTTTGTTTTTTGGGTTTTTTGTTAAAGATTTTATTGGGGAAGGGGCCAGGACTATATTGGGGAACAGTGTGTACTTCCAGGACTATTTTTCCAAGTCAAGTTGTTGTCCTTTCAATATTAGTTGTGGAGGGTGCCATTCAGCTTCAAGTTGTTGTCCTTTCAGTTTTAGTTGTAGTGGTGGAGGGCGCAGCTCAGCTCCAGGTCCAGTTGCCATTGCTAGTTGCAGGAGGTGCTGCCCACCATCCCCTGCGGGACTCGAGTAATTCAACTGGCAACCTTGTGTTTGAGAGCCCACTGACCCATGTGGGAATCGAACTGGCAGCCTTTGGAGTTAGGAGCATGGAGCTCTAACCGCCTGAGCCACCGGGCCGGCCCAATACCAATATAGTTTTAAAGTGAAGGACAGAATATAAAACTTGGATTCAGGTTAGCTGACTGCAATATCATGAAATGCATAGATCACTCTTTCCTCAGGCAGACTCAGATGAAGTAACCATAGGAACCAGCTAGTAATTTTTTTTTAAGTATTAAATTTGTCTAATTTTTTACAGTTTTATTTTGGAAACAGATACATAAATGTTACATTGCTTCACCCACCCTCAGCATCTCTACTTGTGAGTTATAATTTAGTAGAATGTCAGGAGGTAGGAATCCAGACTTTCATGGCCTGAGATATCTTGACTGGATGGCAGCACAGAGTCTGCACACCTTTGAAGGACCCAGAATAGTAAGCAAGAGGGTATTTTCCTTCCCACTGAGACACTGACTACTTCTCTGTTAAAGCTACCAGGGTGGGTCTGAAAAATTACAAATAAACTTGTAAGTTACTTATATAAGCAGCTAAGAGATGGTATCATAATGAAACTACATGTTTGACTTATTATTCTTATCTCAGAATATTATTGTCCCTTTAATTTGAATCACACTATACATCAGCTTCTTCTTTACATTTGTACTAATATCAGGAAAAGAACATACAAGCAAAAGGAATTTAGAGAAAATGCAATGGGGTACTATGAACCAAAATGGATCATCTCTGTCTCTGCCTAATGTTTCTAAATGTCCCATTTAATTTTTTTGTTTGTTTTTGATATTCAGAACTGTGCCTGTCACATAATAGATGTTCAATATTCCCTTCCTCTCTCCATTCATCTTTGATTTGTTTTGATAATTCTGGACAGGGAGAGAGATTTTACACCCATTATTTCAGCATAGATTTATTCTTTTTGCTTACGAAGTGTTTTCTTCTGAGTCCAGAATATTCACATGAAGAAAAGAGGTATTTATGTCCCGACCCACCCCAATCTGGAATAAGATTTAAAAAGTTAGGTTCCTTTTCCTCCACTCAACAAGACTGTGGCAGAGAGAGCATTTCTTGAGGTAGCACCTATCCCTATCTCTACCTTCCTTCTAGTGAGAAAGTTGCTCTGTGTTTTCTTCTGGATTATTAGGAAGCTTTCAGTGAATTAACAATTCAATTTGCACCATCCCCCTTACACAAACACTGAACCCTCACCACCGGCAATTCTCTCAGCTTTATTCAAAATACTAGATGTTAAAAATCTTAGTGCAGTATAAAGTAGGATTTAAATAGTAAAATAGTATTTTAGTGCAATATAAAATATCTTAGCAGAATTATACAGCAAGTGCTAAATAAGTTGTTGCTATGGTAATAGTGATGTTCTAGAATGTCAACTTTCTCTGCAGCTCAGATCCAAACAAAAATGTAGCTGAATAAAAGAAATGCATTTTTTAATCTCATTTTTGCTGAAGACATTTTAGCTTTCAGGGTCTTGTTTCCACTTTAGCCAAAGCCTTAAACACTTTGACAAAGTCAAATTCATAATACGTATTCCCCAAACTGATGTTGCTCAAAAAGATAATTTGTGAAGTCACACTCTGTGTGGTGACTCTGATGAACATAAATACCATATATGGCAGTGGATGTGCTGTGGAGGAGTTTTTTCCAAGATCATGGCCAATGCTAACTGATGGAAAATCAGTGCCCTCCCATACACCTGATCTCTTGTTAGGCAGGGGAAAGAATTGTGGCCAGCTTGCAGCAGGCTGAGCAATTTTTCTGGTCTACCTGATTCCTCTGGCCACAATGGAAGCTCCACAACCGAAGCTCTGTCTGTTTTCACTTTGTATCACCTGACCTGGCACCTGGTAAATGCTCAGAAAATTGACTAACTTGCTTGGTTGTTGGTACCTCAGTTTTCTATTGGTGATTCCTGAAGAAATCCAAAGAATGGGGTGGTGGGGGTGTGTGTGGGGCTGTGTGTGTGGGGGGGGTGTAGTTCCTGCTTTGCCTCTCCTCTATTTGAGACAGTGGCCAGTGGCTATAACTCCTTTCTCTTGAATAATGTGTCAGGACATCAAGCTCAGCGAAACAATAAGCTATTGGAGCAAGGAGTAGAGAATGGCTGAATACTGCCGCGAGTGGCACTGTTCTAAAAGAAGGAAAATCTCTGCATTTTGAGTCAGTTCATCTGGCTCAGCAAGTTAGCTTTGGGAGTTTGGAGAAGTCACTCACCTTTTCCTGAACAGTCTGCTCATTTGTGAAAAGTAGGGATAATGATAAAAGCCCTGTCTTCCTCAAAGAATGGTTATAGTGATCAAATGAGATTGTGCTTAAAGGATTGCTTCAGTGCCACACAAAATGCTCTCTCCTCCCTCTCCTCTTCTCTCCTCTTTGATTTTATGTATCTCTATCTATCCCAGAATTCCTGGGGGATTTAATTTCATTATTCCATTAGGAAAGAGAAGACAACAGTAACTCACCTCTCTTGGTGCTTTGATTAGTGGATTGAGAATTTTACAGCCTTGTAAGATTGTCCATCTTAGCTGGAAACACAGGTCATCTGTGTTTACTCTAAGCTTTGGATAGCTCAGCCTCTTTGATTATAAAATGAGACTAGAAGTAATTGTAACTTGAAGAAGAACTTCGTATAAAATACTTCAATGCCTTCATATAAAATGCCTCATATTACATGAAAATCTCAAGGTCTGTATACAGAGACAGTTAATTGGGGCACACTGAATGCAATATCAAGTCTGCTAACAATCTTTCAGTCCGGCCCTTCTTCCCACAAATCATAGTTTCTCAAGTCTTGAATTATATGTACATGTCATTAACTATTTTTTTTTTAGAAGTGAACAGAGTTGGAATTCTTGAGAGCAAATAAACAAAGTTAAATGGGGGAGGAGAGCAAATTAAGAAATAAGTTCTAGTTTCCAGAAGTTCCAAGTAATGCTGAAACTTGATACTCAGGTTTTCGAACCTCTCAGTCCTCAGAAGTCATTTCCCTAGGGCAATGATGGATGAGATGAAGAGAAGAAAATTCTGAGACATATATGAAATGAAGGAACAATTTTCAGTTGTTCCTTATACATTGGATTTTTTGGCTTATTTTAATAAATCTGTTTGGATGTTTGAAAACAATAGTAGGAATTGCAGGTGCACACACACACCAAAAATATTAAACTGAAAAGGGCTTAGTGAGATTACTAGAGGAAGAAATAAGAAAATAAAAATTGAAGTTTGTAGTGTCAGTAAAGAGGTTGTGGGTATAGAAAGTGTATACTTTCTATTTATTCATTTAAATATCTTTAAAAATTTAAATGATGCACATACTTACAAAAAAGGAAACATTGCAGATGGGCTTGTAACATAAACTATGAGTTGTGGCAGGATTCAATCTTTCTTCAGCCCAGTTCCCCGTGTCAGTCAATCCTTTTTTTTTTTTTTTTTAAGTTCTATAGGGTGTTACCTACATTAACATCTCTCTTCCTCTGGTAGTTAGGAGGTTAATTAATATGCCTGAACAGCTAATTGTATGTTTATCAGTTTTAGACATTGACTTCCTGCTGTAATAGCTAAGCATTTCCTGTGCTCCTCTATCTACTGAAGGTAGTTACATCCTCATTTCCATTTTTTTCTATTGATTACCATTGCTTTTTAAAGTACTAGGATTACACACCCTTTTTCTTTATCTCCCTTCTGAGAAGGTGAAGATAGCGGCACTCCTCTCTTCTGCGAAGGTGGATATTTTTTGATAAAATATTTTTGGGGGCGGGGTGGGAGGACAAGAGATGAAATACTGAGGCAGGCGTTATATATGGAAAGATATCCATTTTCACAGCATTTTAATCAATCTCAGACCAACCGAACGGCTTACCATCGTGGCTGGGATTTAAGTTCACACACTTCTCATACCCGCTAGGAAAAAGAAGTGGTGTCCAAGCTTTACACAAAGGAAAAATAAAACCACGTAAAGGGCAAATCCTAAACTCAGTGGTCGGTTTCCTCCACTCATCCCCCACCCACCCACCCTCAGTCCGGGGCCCTTCGAGGTTCCAGGGAGGCTGTGGCGATTCCCTCCGGTGCGGCGTCTGGAGAACAGGCGCTGGAAGCCGAGGGCGCGGCGCTCAGTTCTCCAGGAATCGGCACTTAATTAAGAGGGACGTTTTAACAATACCCTGCAATGACTTTGATTTAGAAGGTTAAAAGTTTTAGGTTTGGTGTAAAAAAAAAAAAAAAGAAAAGCTGGGAGTGGGTCGAGGAGAGCACTGCCGGCAGGGCG
Organism: Rhinolophus hipposideros; assembly: GCF_964194185.1. Taxonomy (NCBI): domain Eukaryota; kingdom Metazoa; phylum Chordata; class Mammalia; order Chiroptera; family Rhinolophidae; genus Rhinolophus; species Rhinolophus hipposideros. The sequence goes on from NC_138059.1 coordinate 51,638,164, forward strand.
GCCCTCACCCGTCCGGCCACTCGGGTAACCATGCCGAAAAGACTGCGACGTCGTGCACTTGCTTCAATGCGTTTGGAGCCCTTAGCTTTGTCCCCAGGTACCTGCCCAGGGCTGGTATACACCGCTTAGAACGAATCGGACTCGAAGGTTAGAACAAGGCTTCCCTTTTACACTCGTTCAGGAGTCTGCCTCCCTCGCGGAGACTTAAGAAGGTCCAAACGTGACATCCGGGAGTGGCTTTCCTCCGCGGAATAGAGGGAATCTGGGTCTTGGCGGGTTATTGTCTGTTGAGGGGGCAATGAAACCCAATAACTATGGCGTGAGTTTTAATGAACGAGTGGCTGCGCGTGGTGGTGCTCCGCGCCTGTTCTCCGCCGCGCATGTGGAGTCCTTTATGGGTCACAAGGGAGCAGAAAAGGCCCCGCGACCCACAATGTCACTGGGCCGGCGGGGGCGTTGGCTGCGCGGTGGGCTGAGACTGGCCAGAAATGACCGTGGCGGGTTCGGGCCGTTGAGGCTTCTCCCTTTCTCACTCCCCAGCCCTCTCCCAGCGTCGGGAGGCGGCGAGTCCCGCAGAGGGTTGTGCGGCGCGGGGCAGGGCTGGAGCTCCCTGAGCAGCCCGGATGCGGGGTACGCCAGTGAGGACCAGAGCCAGCCCTGCAGCGCGCTGCCCGCGGTGACGGCCAGGTTAGGGCCCCTGCCCTGGGCCGAGTCGCCGAGCCCCCTCGGGGACAAGAAGGTCCCCCTCGGGGACAAGAAGGCGGCGAGCAGCGGGGCGCCGGCAGGGGCCGCGGGCCTGACCAAGGGCGAGTCTAGCAACCGGCGTCTTCAAGGTGGGCTAAGGAGGAAAGCTGGGGACACCGGACCGTGGGACTTGGAGCTAAGCCCCGTGTCGGGGGAGGCGGAGCGAGGGGGACCGAGGCGCTTAGAACCCAAGGGGATGTGGGAGGAGGGGACTTCTGTAGCGGAGACGCCGGACTCCGGGAAAAGCCGCTTTGGCGGGTCACTGGCTCTACCTCTGAGAACTCGCTCGAAGGGAGTTTTACCTCTGGGGAAACAATTGACTGGCAGGTCAGAATCATCTTGGAGGCGAGAGATGAAATTAAACAAAAAGGTTCAAGATCAAATTGTTAACCATCTCCAGGTATAAATGGTAAAGAACACGAGGTTTTGCAGTCTTGGGAAAGATTTTAAAGGTGTCACCTAATCAGGCCATGCTCTCCGAAAAAATAAACTCTGGAATGTTCTTATTCCAAGTTTTTTTGTTTGTTTTGTTTTGTTTTTCAAAGACTGATTTCGTCTTCATTTCTCAGGTAGGAAATCGAGAGACTTAATACAGATAAAATTACTCGTCATTAACGGAGCTGGAAAGGCACCCAACAGCAGAAAAATGTGCAAAGCTTTGGAATTTCAAGCGAGACAGGCTGCAGTTTTGAGCTTTTTGGTGCTAAAGTTTATGTTAGAAAAGCGGGGTTATGGTGGTCTCTGGTTGTGAAGAGTTCGAGCTCCTTATTTTTTCAGTCTTTCAAAGTTGAGAGATAGTGGCCATTTTTGTTTGTTTAAAGGAGGAATAAAATGGTTAGACTTTATTTTCGTCTTACCAATGTAAAATCGTTTGTTTTTGTAAATAGCACTTTTTTTTTTCTTTCAGTTTCGCACTTTTCCATAAAAATTTAAGCAGCCCATCATGGGAAAACAAAGTTATCCCTGCTGTAGTCTGACCTTCGGAGCTAGTGAATGCATACAGATCCTATTTTCCCTTCCACACATTTTCTCTGTATCCACAGTAGGATTTTCTTTCTTTTTCCTCCCACCAATGGGGTCACATTTTTCCTACTATTCTGCAGCTTGCCTTTTTTTCAGTCAACAGTATATATTTGGTGTTTCTGTGTTCCTAGAAGAAACTCTATTTACCTTGTTGGATTGTCCACTCTCCTGTGGGGTCAGCCTCTCTTGTCCCATCTCCAGTCCAACGTAAGTTTTTATCTTGATTGAATCATTTCATGTACAGTAAAGAGTCCTGAGACTCCTTCACACTCATGCAAAACTCAGTTTGTACACATGAACAGAGAGTACCGCACTTAAAATATAGGCGACTCTGTGGGGGAAGTACATTTTACCCGAGAAGAAAAAGGGCAGAAAGTGTGTGAACCCTAAGTGCAGTCTTTCGCAAGACCAATCCTTTCCGTTTCCGAAGTCAGGGGTGCATGCAGCCCAGCGGTGGGTAGAAATCTCTGCTCGGGGTACTCTCTCCTGGAAATTGTCCCTAATATTCCCCCCTCACTGGGACAGGTGTTGGCTGCCAGGGTGCTTCGTTGGCACTTCCAGGACCCTATATCACAAGAAGCTAATTCCGTCCAAGTAGTGAAATCTGCCCGGTAATCATTGGCTGATGGAGTCCCTGGTGTACCCGTTGGGGCATAATGATTAATATTAACCTCCACTATCACACTGTCTTCTTTTGAAGGGTTAAATATGTGGAGCACTGCTTTGCGGGCTTCCCGTGGGGCTTGTGAGAAGTCGATGCTCTGAGAATTGGAAAGAGACTCCATCCCCAGCGAAGCGGGCTCCAGCCAACAAACGCCCTTCCTGGAGGAGGTGGCCCTGCGCTGGTACCCTGCAGGAGTGGGGGACTGCTCCCCCCGCCCCCCCTCCCCACTCCGTCCCATGCCACAGGCGGCCCATAGGTCGCGGCTTCCAGATACAGCCCCAGCAGCACCCTCCCGGGCCCCAGACAGCGGTCACCTCTTCCCGGGACCCCACGGACCCGAACCAGCTGTCACCTTTGGACAACTCAGCTGGGTGCTTGTTTGAACCACTCCACTCTGTCCTCTGAGTTTCATAGCCAGTTTACCGTGTATTACTATGACTGTCACAATATATGAAACACCTTCCTTTCTCAGCATGAACATTCCAGTAATAACGGTTAACATTGTTAATATTTCAAAGAAGGCAATGCAAAAATGTGCTCTGCTTAAACATGTGTAAAGTCTATATTTTTTATTTTAATATATGCACATTACTTTTACATTAAGGTTTGATTGTTTTTTATAAAGTGAAAATTAATGAACTCTGATAGAAAGCACATTTTTCTTCAAAAGTTATCTCATTCCAGCTAATCATAAATATTTAGCATTTATTGTGTATTTTTACATTTCAAATCACTGTTTCTAAAGTTCTTGGTTATTAACATCTTTGACATTTAGAAATAAGGCTTGTTTTAAAAACTTTCTGTGCATATGGTGACTTTACATTCTTCTGCGAAATTAAATGAGATGTTTCTTGTCAGGCTCCCACAGGAAACAGATTCTATACCTAAAATAGGTGAATGCAGAAAAGTCAAGAAACAAACAGACCCTGTATACAAAGGACTTTGTGGAGGGACTGGAGGCATCCTCATTTGGGCAGTAGCTCAGAGCATCCTCCATCAGCCATAACTGGGATAGGGGAGAGGCAGTTACTGGAACCCAGGGCAATGGTAGCTTTAGGGGTCCTGCCAGCTGGGACTGTGGCGTTGGGAAGAGGAATGAAGCTACTGCCAACTGTAGCCCAGGAGAATGGAGCCAGAAAATAGATCCTGGACAAAAAATCTTGATGCTCTCCTTACTTTCTGATAGTGCCTCTCATTGGCCAAACCTAACCACAAAACTAGAGGACGGGGCTTGTGGATGCTCCCACAGGGAGGAGGGTGGAGAGGTCATCTACTGGGTTTCCCATAAACAGCTCCACAGACTGGAGTTCAGTATGGCACTTCAGACTTAATTGTGTAAAGCTGACTGCCATATTATGTGTATGAAATGTAATAGATGGTAGGAAAGAATCTTAGCTGCTGCTTTTCTCAACCTCAGAAATTTTGCTCATGATAGGGACAGCCTGGAGGCCACTGAGAGGAATATGGCCATGAAGCCATTGTGGTGGAAAGTAGAACAGGGAGAGATAGAATCTGGATTCCAGGTAACAGTATCTGAACCTATGAATCAAGGCTCCTGAGAGGTGAACCATACTTCTGAACTCTTCAGTTATGTGAGTGCATTTACATGCAAGTCATTTACAGTTTACACCCCTCCAAATTGGTTTTCTTCTCACTCAAATCACAAGGATTCATAACAGATAAGCAGGGATAGAGCAGGCTATAGACGTGATTGCTAATTCCTTTGGTTGTCAGATGTGGGGTATTTTGGGATGACCAACATTTGCATTGCCGGAGAGACTGTTAGAAAGACGGAATCTGAGGCCACCTCAGCACATCTGCATCAGATTCTGGTCCAGAACAGAGCTTCTCAAACTTGAATGTGTGTAAGAACCATCTGAAGGATCTTGCTAAAATGCAAATTCTGATTGAGTAGGGCCAAGATTCTATATTTCTAACAAATTCCCAGATGAGGCTGACAGACCACACTTTGAGTTCCAGACCCTAGATCCCTTATCCACATTGACTTCTTAGGGACCGTTTTTTGACCTAAAACATGTCAAAGTCAGGAACAAACACCATAGAGTCATTTCAGAAGTGCTGTTAGACTAGACAGTTTTGGGTCATTTTTGCATGCTGGCTATGTCTGCCCTGCTTTTTGCTCTAGCACAGCCTCCCCTCCCAGTTTGTAATTATTTTGCTTTTCTCCAAAGTCCTGTAAATGTTCAAGTTAGAATTACAGGTGTGATAGCACTAGGAAATTATAATGCTCGCTTAGAGGAGTGTGGGGACAAAGCCCCCCAAAAACAGTTTCCAGGCTCTCGGCCTCACATAGAAAGGTGCTGGCTCGGGTAGTAAATGGCCATCAACTGTGATCAGATGGCCAGCAGCTGTGGCTAGTTGGCCGTCAGCTGTAACCCGTAAGCCATTGGCCACTAATATAACAGCTGTGGCTACGCTAGCAGAAAGGAATGGGGGCTAGCAAGAAGATAGTGGCTGGCAAGCGCGGACTGCTGTTAGGCAGATTATGTAGATCCTGCTTCCTGTGTCTCCAGCCCAGCCGCCAGCGAGAATATATTGGTTTTACTCCCCTACTTATGGCTCCATGGGTGTTCCTTTTTGGCCTTACCGTGTCCTGCGTTCTAATGTGGGGAGCGGGAGCTGAGACCCCGCAGGCCGCCCCGCCGGACACCCCGCACGACAACTTCCAAAACAGAACTTGATGTATTTAAGCCGGTACAGACCCAGTGTTGGTACCAGAGAGAACACATTGCCTCCACCCCGAACCCCCACCCACTTGGCATTTTCACTGATTTCAGCCCAACTTAGTTATTGTTTAACATTTCATGAATCTATATCTTGTTTTGTTGTCTCTCTTACTAGATTACAGTCAAGCATTACCTGTAAAATGACATATTAGAATTAGATACTCTCTGAGTCTTTTGAGTCTCACTACCTTCCACAAGCCAGTAAGTCTCAAAACAAGCTACGCAACTGTCATGAGGGGTGGCCTGCGGGGTCTCTGGTCCCGCTCCCCACATAAGAACGCAGGACACGGTGAGGCCAAAAAGGAACACCCACAGAGCCATAGGTAGGGAAGTCATACTACTATATTCTCACTGGCGGCATCCACCTCTCTGCAATCCGCTCTTGCTAGCCCCCATTTCTCTTGCTAGCATAGCCACAGCAGTTATATTAGTGGCCAATGGCTTACGGGTTACAGCTGACGGTCAACTAGCCACAACTGATGGACATCTGATCACAGTTGATGGCCATTTACTACCCGAGCCAGCACTTTTCTATGTGAGGCCGAGAGCCTGGAAACTGCTATTTGGGGCTTTGTCCCCACAGCAACTATAATTAGTCTTTTTAAAAAAAACAAAGGACGTCATCAAAATTCAGAGGCTCACCTCATGGGGCGGCATGAGGTGAGCCTCTGTAAAGCTCCCCTGGAATTTACAACTAATGGAACAATAACTCCACAAATGACTCCCTGCACATTAGACAGGCAAGACGAAGAGGCCCACTACTGAATTCACCTAAAGGTGGGCGAATCACGCGAGTGGCGGAGGGGTAAAGGCAGAAGTGCGGAGACGGAGCCGCAGGGACACAGGACGCAGACTTAGCTCAGTGCTCCGAGCTCGCTGCATTCCGGAACTATCACAGCTGCTGGAGAACTCGGACTGCTAGGGCTCCTCTTATGGCCCACAGGGCTAAGGGGCAGCATATAACACGGCTGAACCCAACGCTCACGGCAGAGATCTCAGAGAAAACGCTGAGGGAAGAAGCCTGAAAATGGTGGTTTAAGCCCTCGCTACCGAGCAGAAAACCGAAGCCTTAGACACTGGGACTAGCCGCCCTCTCGCTACTCTTCTAGAGCTTGCCCCGCCCCCACCTGCCCAGTGCTAGAATTGGAACAGTAGAGTGTCAGATCAAAAGAATAGAATATTTGCTGTTCTGAGAACTATGGACCGCAGACACAGATTCACAGCCCAACTAGTTCCGGCAAAAGGGAGGGAGTTGTAGAAGCAGGACCAGCTGTGGTGGTGGTCACCGCCATTGCTCTGGGCCACCTCTCATAACTCACCCCGCCCCTGGCCCCACCTATCTGGGCGGATCCCTTCAGGAGTAAACAGAACTGGTGAAACACACCGGCTCTGAATCTGGTGCAGGAAGAGCTTTGGAACTTCAAAAGCTCTCCACATACACACCGGGACACTGTGCCCTGTGACCAAGGTGAGCTATTAACAGAGGAGTAGCCCTCTCCCAGAAACTCCCCCCATTGTGTGAGAAGCTGGAATAGTGCAGAGAAAACATAGCACTAGCGTGTGAGAGAGAAAAAAAAGGCTGCAGTCGGAGAGAAAATAAAACATTCTACCAACAAGTAATGGAAAACAAAAGAAAGACCTCTTCCTATGAACCTGTTGCAGAAGCCACTCCTGTAGATGTCTAGGAAGAGAAATAATAAATCAATAATTGCCATGAATAACCAAGGTAACAATCTCAGAAAGAAAGTGAAAAGTCTCCAGAAAAGGAACTTAAAGATACAGAAATATGTGACTTAAATGACAGAGAATTCAGGATTGGAGTTCTCAAAAAACTGAACGAGATGCAAGAAAACACAGAAAGACAGTCTAATGAACTCAGAAACACAATCAAAGAACAACATGAGCATTTTATGAATAAGATTGAAATTTTAAAAAAGAACCAAATAGAATTTCTGGAGATTAAGAACTCAATAGAAGAAATAAAGAAAGAAATAGCCCGCTTAGGTAGTAGAGTTGACTAGATTGAGGAAAGAATCGGTGACATCGAAGATAGAAACCCGGAAATTACACAGATGGAAGAAGAAAGAGACTTGAGACTTAAAAGAAATGAAAGAACTCTACAAGAACTTTCTGACTCCATCAGAAAGAGCGATATAAGAATAATGGGCATACCAGAGGAGAAGAAAGAGAAAAGGGAACAGAGAATATATTCAAACAAATTGTTGATGAGACCTTCCCAAACTTGTGGACAGAACTGGATCCTCGAATCCAAGAAGCAAATAGAACACCTAATTACCTCAACCCCAACAGGCCTTCTCCAAGGCACATTGTATTGAAACTGTCTAAAATCAACGACAAAGAAAGAATCCTCAAGACAGCCAGGGAAAAGAAGATGGTAACCTACTAAGGAAAGCTCATTAGATTATCATCAGATTTTTCAGCAGAAACTCTACAAGCCAGGAGGTAGTAGAACCAAATATTCAAACTATTGAAAGAGAGAAATTATGAGCCAAGGATAACATATCCAGCAAAGATATCCTTTAGATGTGAAGGAGTAATAAAGACATTTCCAGACATACAGAAGCTGAAGGAATTTTCTAATACAAAACCTGCACTACAAGAAATACTAAAGGAGGCTATTTGACCACCATCGAAAGGGCCAATTTGTGGCAACGAAAACATAGAAAGGGGAGAGTAAAGGCCTGAACCGAAATATAAGAATGGAGAAAGTAAGCGTGCTGAAGAAAATGGAACACTCTAAATGTCAAACTTTCTTTTACATACACTTAAGGATAACCACTCAAAAAGAATGCGGAAGTGAAATATATACTGTAGTAAAAGAAGAAACAGAGGGAAACATCATAGAATACCACCACATAGAAACAATAGACAACAACAAAAAGGCAAAGAAACAATGGAGACACAGCCTTACCAGAAAACTAAAGACAGAATGACAGGAAATCCTCACATATCAATAATCACCCTAAATATAAATGGACTGAACTTACTAATAAAAAGACACAGAGTAGCAGATTGGATCAAAAAACTAAACCCACCATATACTGTCTCCAAGAGACACATCTCAGCTACAAGGACAAGCATAGACTCAAAGTGAAAGGGTGGAAATTGACAATACAAGCAAATGGTACCCAGAGAAACACAGGTGTAGCCATACTGATATCAGATGAAACGGACTTCAGGGTGAAAAAGATAACAAGAGAAAAAGATGGACATTTCATAATGGTAAAGGGGACTATACAACAAGAAGACATAACAGTCATCAATATTTATGCCCCCAATTGGGAAGCACCAAAATATACCAAGCAACTACTAACAGAAATAAAGGGAGAAATTGATCAAAACACAATTATACTAGTGGACTTAAATACATCATTGACAGCTATGGATAGATCATCCAAACAGAAGATAAATAACGAAATAGCAGCCCTAAATGACACATTAGATGAAATGGACATAATTGACAGATGTAGAGCACTTCATCCTAAAACATCAGACTATACATTCTTTTCTAGTGTACATGGAACATTCTCAAGGATAGACCATATATTGGGACATAAAATCAGCCTCAGCAAATGTAAGAAGATTGAAATCATACCAAGCATATTCTCTGATCACAAGGCTTTGAAATTGGATATCAACTGCAAAAAGAAAGCAGGATAAAACACAAATACATGGAGATTAAACAACATACTATTAAAGAACGACTGGGTCAAAGAAGAAATTAGAGGACAGGTCGAAAGATACATAGAAACAAATGAGAATGAAAATACATCCTACCAAAATTTTTGGACTGCAGCGTAAGCAGTTTTAAGAGGGAAATTTATGTCATTACAGGCCTATCTGAAGAAATAAGAAAAATCCCAAATAAATAACCTCATGTTACACCTCAAAGAACTAGAAAAAGAAGAACAAGTGAAACCCAAGGTCAGCAGAAGAAAGGAAATAATAAAAATCAGAGCAGAACTAAATGAAATAGAGAACAAAAAGACAATAGAAAAAATTAATGTGACAAAGAGCTGGTTCTTTGAAAAGATTAACAAAACTGACAAACCCTTGTCTAGACTTACTAAGATAAGAAGAGAGAAGACACCAATTAACAAAATCAGAAATGAAAAAGGGGAAGTTATCACGGATGTACAGAAATACAAAGGATCACCCAAGAATACTATGAAGGACTACATGCCAGCAAATTCAATAACCTAGAAGAAATGGACAAGTTCTTAGTAACATATAGCCTTCCAAGGCTGAAACATGAAGAACTGGAAAATCTAAACAGACCGATCACCAGTGACGAAATTGAATCAGTCATCCAGAACCTTCCCAAAAGCAAAAGTCCGGGACCAGATGGCTTCACTAGTGAATTCTACCAAACCTACAGAGAAGATCTAATACAAATTCCTGCTCAAACTCTTCCAAAAAATTGAAGAAGAGACAGTACTCCCTAACTCATTTTATGAGGGCAATATTACTCTGATACCAAAACCTAGTAATGACAACACACAAAAAAGAAAATTACAGACCAATATCTCTGATGAATACACATGCAAAAATCCTAAACAAAATTCTAGCAAATTGAATAAAACAATGCATTAAAAAGATTATTCATCACTAACAAATGGGGTTCATCCCTGGGACACAAGAATGGTGCAACATCCACAGATCCATCAATGTGATGCATCACATAAACAAAATAAAGGACAAAAATCATATGATTATATCAATTGATGGCGAAAAAGCTTTTGACAAAATACAACATTCATTTATGATTAAAACACAATAAAATAGGCAAAGAAGGAATATTCCTTAACCTAATAAAGGCTATATATGACAAACCCTGAGCTAATCTCATAATTAATGGTGAAAAACTGAAGCCCTTTGCTCTACGTTCAGGAACATGACACGGCTGTCCCCTATCACCTCTGCTTTTCAACATAGTGTTGGAAGTCCTTGCCAGAGCAATCAGGCAAGAGAAAGAAATAAAAGGCATCCAAATTGGGAATGAAGAAGTTAAATTATCACTCTTTGCAGATGACATGATGCTATATATAGAAAACCCTAAAGACTCCACCAAAAAGCTGTTAGAAACAATCAACAAATACAGTAAAGTTGCTGGCTACAAAATCAACGTACAAAAGTCCATTGCATTCCTATGTACTAACAATGAAATCTCAGAAAAAGAAATACAGAAAACAATTCCTTTTGCAATTGCAGCAAAAAGAATAAAATACCTAGGAATAAACTTAACCAAGGAAGTGAAGGACCTATATGCTGGAAAGTATAAGACATTTTTGAAAGAAATTGAAGAAGACACAAAGAAACGGAAAGACATTCTGTGCTCATGGATTGGAAGAATCAACATAGTTAAAATGGCCATATTACCCAAAGCAATATACAGATTTAATGCAATCTCCATCAAATCCCAATGGCATTTTTTAAAGAAACAGAACAAAAAATCATCAGATTTGTTTGGAACCACAAAAGATCCCGAATAGCCAAAGCAATCTTAAGAAAAAAGAACAATACTAGAGGTATCAGACTCCCTGACTTTAGCTTGTACTAGAGGTCTACAATAATCAAAACAGCATGGTATTGGCAGAAAAACAGACACATAGACCAATGGAATAGACTTGAGAACCTCGAAATAAAACCACATTAATGTGAACAGATAATTTTTGACAAAGAAGCTAAAAACATACAGTGGAAGAAAGACAGCCTCTTCAATAAATGGTGCTGGAGAATTTGATAGCCACATGCAAAAGAATGAAACTGGACAGCTATCTGTCACCATGTACCAACATTAATTCAAAATGGATCAAAGCCTTAAGCATAAGATCCGCCACAATAAACTGCATAGAAGAAAACATAGGTACTAAACTTATGGACCTTGGGTTCAAAGAGCATTTTATGAATTTGACTCCAAAGGCAATGGAAGTAAAAGCTAAAATAATCGAATGGGACTGTATGAAACTTAAAAGCTTCTGCACAGCAAATGAAACCATCCACAAAATAAAGAGGCAACCAACTGAATGGGAGAAGATTTTTGCAAACAGTGCCTCGGATAAGGAGCTAATATCTGAAATGTACAAGGAACTCATGAAACTCAACAACAAAAAAACAAACAACCCAATTGAAAAATGGGCAGAGGACCTGAAGAGACATATCTCCAAAGAGGATATACAAATGGCAAATAGACATATGAAAAAATGCTCAACATCACTAATCATCAGAAAAATGCAAATGAAAACCACAATGAGATATCACCTCACCCCAGTCAGAATGGCTATCATCAACAAGACAAATAGTACCAAGTGTTGGAGAGGCTGTGGAGAAAAAGGAACTCTCATACACTGTTGGTGGGAATGCAGATTGGTGCAGCCGCTATGGAAGGCAGTGTGGATGTTCCTCAAAAAATTACGAATAGAATTACCATATGACCCAGCAATCCCTCTCCTGGGTATCTACCCAAAAAATCTGAAAACATTTATCCTTAAAGATATGTGTGTTCCAATGTTCATTGCAGCTTTGTTTAGTGGCCAAGACATGGAAACAACAAAAATGTCTTTCACTAGATGAATGGATAAAGAAGTTGTGGTATGTGTACACAATGGAATACTATTTGGCGGTAAGAAAAGATGATATAGGAACATTTGTGACAACATGGGTGGATCTTGAGAGTATGATGCTAAGCAAAATAAGTCAGACTGAAAAAGCAGAGAACCATATGATTTCACTGATATGTGTTATATAAACGGAAAACAACAAAAGAAGAAGACAAACAAATGAGAAACAAAAACTCATAGACACAGACAATAGTTTAGTGCTTACCAGAGGGTAAAGGGGGTGGAGGGTGGGAAATGAGGGTTAAATATAAATATTTCAAATATATAATGATGGAAGGAGAACTGACTCCGGGTAGTGAACACACAATGGGATTTATAGATGATATAATACAGAATTGTACACCTGAAATCTATGTAACTTTATTAACAATTGTCACCCCAATAAATTTTTAAAAAATTAAAATAAAAAATGAATAGAGAAGAAAAACAAAAATTAAAACTGAGGCCTGGTCTCCCTTTAAGAGATTCTGACTGAATTGGTCTGGTCTGCAGTCAGGGTGTTTCAAATTTTGAAATCTCTTGAGTTTATTCCAATTTCAGCCATTAAATAGATGAACATGTTGATATCAAAATTACTCAGAACTAAGAAGTCAGTTATTTATGTATTTATTTCATTAAATGTTTATTGAGCATCTGTTATGTACCAGGCACTATATTGTTTCCAAAATGCACAAGGCACATTCCTTGTTCTCCAGGAGCTTGTGGTTTTATAAAAGGGAAAGTCATGTAGATAATCATTAATGTGTGGTCAGTGCAATAAAGTACAAAGAGCATTGTTCTAGCACAAAGCACAGTGATGGATTCTGTGTGAAGGATCATGAGATAAAAATAATAATAGCTGACATTTATTGAACACTTATTACGCATCAATAAGTTTTCTGGAAAGTCTTGATACTTACCTGAGGCCTTGAAAGAGAAGGAGAGAGCCCATGGGGAAGAGTGGGAAAGGCGAAAGTATTTCTGAGCTGAGTTTGGAGGAGACAGGGATGACACGATGAGGAAACTAAGGGAGATTACTTCTGTTTTCTTTGTAAAATCAGAGTGGAATCACGACCTGAGAGGATGGTAGGGGGTGGTGGAACAGGTGGATCCCAGGACTTGAGAAAAGCAGCTCCAGGCCCTTAGTGCACTGTTGAAGGCCCAGATGAACTTGGATTTCATAGTTGTGCATGGGATGGGTTCCCCTGTGGATACTAAGACCCCCATGAAAGGAGGAGAGGAGGGGAGGAAGACTGCAATATTCTCTGGGCATATTTCATGAGACACACCACCCACGGGAGTGGATTTAATTAAGTCATTCAGGAGATGAAGGAGGGGAAGTTAGAATAGAAGGCAAGGGCATGCCATTTAAATGCAAAATACAGCACTGGTGAAACTGGAAAATTTCACTCAGAATGGAAAAAAATGAGGAAGAAGTGGTACAAATCCCTAGTGATGAAAGGAAGTTTTATCCATTCTTCTGTAAACCTGGAGATGGATTATCTAAGTTTAGGGGTAAAAGCTCTAGAGTTTGGTAAAAGCTCTAAATTTTGTTGCCCATAACAGCAACTCAAGGCCAAGGAAGAGAGGGTCTCTTATCAACTTTGTAATCGATTGTACAGATAAGTGTTATTAAGCAATGCCCTGCGTCTGTGAACTTTCTGTTTGAATTAACTGTTCTTGGTCGCTAGGAGCTAAGATTCAAAAATCATTATTAAAAAACATTTCCCCCCTCCAATCAGCTTATTCACCTGGCATTAGTTAGGGTTCTGCTCAGACTGGAAGGGTGCCTGACTTCCCACACCTGACCTTCCAGTCTGCTGTTCTCTCCTCCCCTCCCCCAGATCCTGGAGAGCTCTTTCTTTCCTAATGTTAAGCAATGTTGACCAGGCTCCTTATCCAACAGACATAAGGATAACACCCTATGTCAGAAGGGGCACTATCTACCTGAGGCAGTATAACTGGAACTCCATAAGGTGGCTGGCTTCCTCAGAATTTCCCAGGAGGGGAGGAGAGCTGCACATGGACATGGAAACATGGGTGCTGGAGTCCTCCTCGAATCCTCCTCAGAGAAGTTTCTCTCCAAAACTACCCTGCAAGGTGCGCCCCTATGGAGAGAGACAGAGCTGCCCAAAGACCTTCAAAGACAGAAGCCACGTTCCACAAATCCATGGATGACCGAGCATCCTCAAATCCTCTACTGCCAGGTGCTACTATAAAGGCAGGAGTCTGTTCTCAGCTCGTTACTAACTGCTGAGATGTTCATGTTTGCAATGGAAGGGAAGTCTTCTTCCCAAGTGGGTTCTACATCCTGTTCCGCTAATGCCATTCAGGAGACTCCCAAAAGGGGAAGACAGAGTTCTTGGCTTTTCCCCCAATGTCCCCAACTGTATCATTGTGTCGGTAGATCCTAAGATTACTTGGGGCAGAGGGACCTTTTGTCCTGGTGAGGGTGTCTCTAGGTCTGGCCATAATATGATGAGTTCTGCACACCCTGTCTCATTACTCATTTAGTTTGGCCTGGGTTTAAAGCATGAACAATCTCTTCCAGGCACTCCCTTATTTTCACTTCCCTCTGACCAGAGGGCCCCTCCTCTCATCTGACCGATGGGGGTCAACACCCTTTCTAGCAGATCCACCCCACTTCCTCCCTCAGGCTGAGCTCCAGGCCATTTTTCAGCCTCAGGGATTACTGGAGAAGTGTTTTCTTTCCCCCCCTCCATTATCACATCAAACATACTGGATTCAGGGTCTTGGGTTATTGGAGATTTGAAAGCAGAAAGCTCAGTGTGAACTGTGGGAAGAAACATTACCAGAGAACAAGGACTTGAAAACTTCATCTATGAAAGTGGGCCAACGGGGGCTACCCAAAGTAGGGAAGGTAACATGAGCATCTCATTTCCTGGGCACAGTGGAGAGACCAGCCGAAGGGGTTTCAGAGAAGGTTTCTGAGTGGCTCAGAAGAGAGTTACTGCAAGCAACATACTGAGCATGGGCTACACTTGTATTTAAACCTAGGTTTGCATTCCAGAGAGGCCTCTAGTTGGCTCTAAGATCTTGGGCCCTCACCCAACCACTCGAAAAGTCTGTTTCCTCATCTATAAAATGTGGGTAATAATAATTACCTGCAGAGTTATTCAAGGATAAGAAATATTTGTACAATGCCTAGCTGAGTGATGGTATTAGTGGGAAATCTGTGTTCCTCCAACCTGGTATTTCCATAGGTGAGTGTGTGTGGGGAGAGCCTCTGTCCAGCCTTTGCATGTAGCATAACCTGTTTACTGACCAGTCTGATATATTCACTGAAACTAGTTATGGGCCTTCCTATTCCTATGGATGAGCACTCTGAGCTTTACATTATTTCCCAGTCCAGTGTGACGCTGAAGCATGAAATTTCCATCAGAGAATGTTGAACTCTGTTGTTTACGTCTTCTGTTTCACCCAAGACTTTCTAGTAGCAATTTCTACTACTCAAATCCCATGGTTTCAAATATAATACATAGACATAGAATTAAATATATGTTTAATCTGGATTTCTAATCTCAGATCCACATTTATATGTCAAGCTGTCTATCTGATATCTCAACATGGATGCTTAATTTTCTCTACATCAAAAACTAATTGTTCTGACGTCATTTATTTGGATAGTTCACTCTTTTCTCACTTTTACTTTTTAATGCAGCACTTTTAATATGTAAATTTCTTTGTTATTGGATGTATTTTAAGTTTCTATTTTTTCCATTTAATCCATTTGTCTATTTTAGTACCATTATCATGTGGTTCTAATTAGACTTCCTTCACAGTAGCTTTTTACAGTGAGCAATTTCCATTATCTTGTTCTTTTTCAAAATTAGTTTGGCTATTTTTGTCTCCTTCATATTCTAAATGAATGTCATATTTGTTTGTCAAATTCCAAGCAAGGCTTATTGAAGTTAAATTGTTTTAAATTATATTGAGATATACATTTACATACCACTAATGCATCCACTTTAAGTTTACAGTTTACTGAGTTTTGACAAGCATTTTTATCCACATTACATCACCCATCAATGTTTTAATTACTCCAAAAGATTCACTGAGCCTCTTCCTAGTTAATCTCCTCCTCAACTTTGGGACCAGACAACCATTGATCTGCTTTATGTCATGTAGATTAAATTTTTTTCTAGAGGTATATACATGCAGAATCATGCTAAATTTACTTTTTATGTCTGGCTTCTTTGTTCAACATAATGGTTTTCAGATTTATCCGTGTTGTTTCATATGTCAGTTGTTCTTTTCATTTTATTGCTGAGTAGGTTGTATTCCGTTGTATAGGTATACCATAATTTGTTTATCCATTTTTCGGTTGATAGACTTTGGGGCCGTTTGAACATTTGACTGTCATGAAGAGACCTGTTATAAACATTCATAATCATTATGTGGATATAGCCTTTTTTCTCTTGTGGATAAATACTAATAGTGGAATTTTATGGATTGTATGGTAAGTATATATGTTTAACATTTTAAGAAACCACCAAATTATCCTCTAACACATTTGCACCATTGTATATTCCTGCCACAAATGAAAAATAGCTTCAGCTGATTCAAATCCTCATGAACAATTGCTATGGTGTTTCTTAACTTTAGCTTTTCTAATGAGTGTGTAGTGGTATCTTATTGTAATATAATTTGTATTTCTCTGATGAGCTTTTTTCATGTATTTTTATGCCATCCATATATCATCTTTTTTTGTGTGTCTGTTCACATCTCTTATATCATTTTTAACTGGGTTGTTTGTTTTCTTCTTATTGCACATATTTTCTCCTAGTCTGTGGCTTGCCCTTTTATTCTTAATGGTGTCTTTTGAAGAACATACATTTTTAATTTTGATGATGTCCAACTCATCAAGTTTTTATAGTTTGGATTTTTATGTTCTATCTAAGAAATCTTTGCCTAACCAAAGTTCACAAATATTTTTTTCCTCTTTTTTCTTCTAGAAATTTCATAATTTTAGGTTTTACATTTAGATCTATGATATATTTTGAGTTAATATTTGTATATGGATTGAGGTTCAGTTTTACATATGGATGTTCAATTGCCCCAGCACTATTTGTTGAAAGGCCTATCTTCTTTTCATTTAATTATATTAGGACCTTTATCAAAAAATCAATTGACTATATGTGTGTAGGTCTATTTCTGGATTTTCTGTTGTAGTCAAATGATTTATAATGAACCAATATCTTAAATACTGTAGAATTATAGGAAGTGTTGAAATTAGTATGAGTCCTTCATCTTTGTATGGCTAATGTAGATTTTTTTTGCTTTTTCCATATAAATTGTAGCATCAGTTGGTCAATTTCATTGAGATTATGTTAAACTGATAATCAATTTGGGGGGAATTGACATTCTATCAATATTGAGCTTCCCAATCCATGAACATATCTCTCTATTTATTTAAATCTTCTCTGATTTCTCTCATTAGTATTTTTAATTTTTCAGAACTTAAATGTTTCATGTATTTTGTTAGACTTATCTTTAAATATTTCATGTTTTCTGATGCTGTTATAAATATTACTATATTTTAAATTTCAATTTATAATTGTTGCTAGTTTATAGAAATATAATTGCTTTTAAAATATTAGTCTTATATCATGTGGCTTTGCGATCTTACTTATAGTTCTAGTAGGTTTTTTTTCCCCCGTAGATTATTTGAGATTTTACTCATAAACAATTATGTCCTCTGTAAACAAAGATGGTTTTATTTCTTCTTTTCAACTTCACATGCATTTCATTTTATTTCTTGCCTCACTGCATTGGCTAAGACTTTCTATATAGTATTGAAAAGGAGAAACATCCAAGAATCTTTCTTCTTTCTCTTGTGACGTGACTCATTGACAAGTCATTTCCCAAGAAGGTAAACAGACATATTATGTTTCTAGGATCTGCCTCCATTACATCCCATCTGTAAAGGCAATCAAACACCTTAGTTGGAGAAGGGGGTAGAACAAATTCTGGTAGTTTGGGAGTTGAAAATGAGAGTGACTCAACAGTTGTGATGGTTCTTCACTTTGACATGTATCTCCAGTGGTTATGCGCCCCTAATGGATAGATCCTAAACATGTCTTTGGGGCAGCTGGGCTCAGAGGAGAATGGTCATTCCTCTTATAACTAAGAGGACCGGATGCTTAGGCTATAACATGGTCAGTATAGTAAGAAACTCTTTGAATTAGATGTGCTTTGAGAAAATGGAAGCATAAAGGGGTAGCATTTGCCTTCAAAATCCTTACCAGCCTGTGTTAGGAAATAGGACAAGTCAGCTTTGTTTCAGACAGAGAGAAGACAGCATTTGGTGGCTGTCATGGATGGCAGAGATAAGATAACACCAGTGGTGATTTGAAAAACCCCAGGTCTTATCCATTTGGTAGAGATTGTCCAAGGGATCTTTTCTGGGACAACCAGAAAAAGCCTGAAGTTCTTGGATAATCCAGAAGAGGGTAAGATAGAGCTCCTGGGAAAGGGAAGTTGTGCTTCCTGCCATTTTCACACATTGGGAGTCAAATTAGTTTGAATTTAATTGGGGAAATAACAGAAATGAAATGTACTTGAATTCCAAGTGTTAATGGTTTGTTTATATTTATTACAATGAATTGATGTCAGGTTATAGAAGCTTTTAAAATCAGACTGAAGTGTTCGAACTTTGTATAGGCAAAGCAGAATCATTAAATATTTTTGAAAAAGAAAACAATAGACATGTAAAATACCCCATGAGCAATTATACACAAATTGTATAGTATCCTTACAGGTGAAAAAGCTTATAGTGTGTGCAGAAGAACGGAGGTTAAGACAGGTAAGGCCTATGCTGGAATGACAAGTCAATTAGCCTGTTTGGAATGGAGTAGAAAGTAAGATATAAAGCACTGGGAAAGAAAAAACATGAGTGATGTTTCTTAAAAAGAACTTTCCCACAATTAGTTAAAAACAATTCAAAGATTTGAACACATTTCCACTCTTTTTCTTATCAGATTAAAATGCATTTCAGTGGATATTTCTTAGAGCTCTCAAGGGAATAGACTTATTGTTCATGCAGAGGGTGGCAGCCCCATTTACCAGGGAGAAACTATTTAAGAACTCATAGTCTTGGGCTTTTTCCAAGACATTGTAAAATTATTTTACAGTGTCTGATTTATACTAAAGCTTCTTGTTATTACAGTTTAGAAACAAAATTTACCCTGTACACATCCTGTTTAAAACAGAATTTTCTTCTCTGTTAAGCATAGATAAAGAATGTAAGAGTATGCATTTCATAGCATTAGTTCACTTTGATATTAGATGAAAATAAGACCTGGTGCTTTTAATGATAAGGTTCATGGCAGAAGGGGGCACAAATCAAATACACATTTGAAAGTGTAATTTGGTTATGTCTTGAGTAATTTAACGAGTGTGACAGTCAGTTCTCAAGAATATGGTGAGCATGAAACTAGCTACATCTAAGCCAGTAAGAAAATTGGAGATACCGTCTCATTATAATTCCCCCATCAGCACCATATCATTGTAAGGAATAAAACCTAAGCTCTTCCTGAGAGGAAATAAAGGACCGGACTCTATATTCAGTATTCCGATTTTTCTGTGAACTGCCATGGTACTGGTTTCTATCTTACTTGAATCTGAGTGCTGACAGGAAAGAACCTCAGCTTGAGAACTGAAACCAAAGATGGAGATTTGGACTATCATGTAAACACTCACACAACCCCTCCCACAAGCTCAGTGCAGAGTGAACAGGAAAAAAACTCCAAATCCCACCATCTCCATGGGGAGGGAAAGAATTGGATTATGTGTCTAATGTTCCGAATTTTATTGGGGCTGACTGAGGGACTGGCTTCTGTCTTGCCTGTCTTGGACACTCATGGGACCCAGTATACTTTAGAGGGTCACCAGGAACAAAGGGAAAGATTTAGACTAATATGCAGTCACCTGCCAGAGCCCCTGCCCTGGCTTAGTACAACAGAGCAAGACTCCCAGCTTGCCTCTGGGGAAGAAAAGAGATGACTAAAACTAACACCCAACATTCAGATTTTTCGGCTGGCTACCTGAGACTAGCTTTATTCTTGATAGTCTCAGAACGCAGATGGGACCAGGCATGCCTCGGGGCTACTGAAAACAAAGAAAATGTTGGAGGATTCCACAGCTTCAGAAGACCTGTTAGAATTGCAGACAGACACAAGAGGGAGCAAGAGATTATGCACTCCTTGGGAAAAAAAAAAAAAGGAAACTAGACAGTCCCTATAATTGGAAATTTACAAATACAAGCCCAAAGAAGACCCATACACAGACAAGGCTTGAGAAGCCTCTAGAATCTCTGGTCAGGCTGATTAGGGAGGGACTTCTCCTATATGAGGTCTGTCTGTGAAGACTGGGAAAGATGACTTTTTTCTAAGGAGCAGATACCAACACAAAGAGTCAAGGAATATTCTCCAAATAAAGAACAAGATAAAGCCCAGAAACTGATCTAATAAAATGGAATTGTATAAATTACCTGACAGATAATTGAAAATAACTGTCACAAAAAATTCAGAAGAAAAATGCATGAACAAAATCAGAATCTCAACAAAGATATAGAAAAATATAAAAAAGAACCAAATAGAAATCTTGGAGATGAAAAATACAATAATTGACCTGGCAATTTCACTAGAAGGGCTCAACAACAGAGTAGATCAAGCAGAAAAAAAAAAAAAATCAGTGAATTGAAAACAATACATTTGAAATGATCCAGTCACAGGAGTAACAAGAAAAAAGAGTGAGAAACAGTGAATAAAACCTAAGGGACTATGGGACTACACCAAGCAGAGCAATGTACTCATTACAGGAGTTCCAGAAAAATGAGAGAGAGAGCGAGAGAGCGAGAGAGCGAGAGAGCGAGAGAGCGAGAGAGAGAGAGAGAGAGAGAACACCAGAAAGTTTGTTCAGAGAAATAATGGCCAGAACTTCCTAAATCTGTGGAAGGAAATGGGCATCCAGATCCACTAATCTCAATGGATCTCAAAAAAGATAAGCCTAAGTAAATTCACAGTAAGACATGTTACAATCAAATTGTGAAAAGTCAGGCAAAAGAGGATTTTAAAGCAGCAAGAGAAAAGTGGTTTGTTATAATACATACAGGGAGACCTTCCCCCACCCTAAGAATATTAGAAGATTTCTCAGCAGGAACCTTGTAGGCCAGAAGGAGGTGGAGTGGTATTTTCAAAGTGCTTAAAGAAATGGTCAACCAAGAAAATAATAACTAGCAAAACTGTCCTTCAAGTGTGAATGAAAGATAAAGGATAAAGACTTTCTCAAACAAATAAAAGCTGAGGAAGCTTATGACCACTAGACCCACCTTACAATAAATATTAAGGGGAGTTCTTCAAGTTGAAATAAAATAAAGCTAAACTGCTACATGAAAACATATGAAATCATAAAACTCACTGGTAAAGGTAAATATACAAACAAATACAGAACACCATAGTATGGTAATGGTGTTGTGCAAATCACTTTTAATTCCAGTATAAAAGATGAAAGAAAGAAGTATTAAAAATAACTGTAACTATAAAAATATGTTAATGAATACAGTGGTACCTTGGTTTTTTAACATAATCTACTCCCGAAGACCATTTGAGTTCAGAAAAGTTCGAAAACAGCCGACAGCTAGGCCTCAGGATCTTGCACTCAGTGGAAGCCACATGACATGTTTGACTTCCGAAGCATATTCGAAAACCGAAGCAATTACTTCTGGGTTTACAGCATTCGTTAACCAAAATATTTGTCAATGGAGACGTTCGAAAACCGAGGTGCTACTGTATACAATATAAAAAATTTAAATTGTGACATCAATAACATAAAATGTGTGGGAAGTAAAATTTTAGAATTGTATGCAATTGCACTTGTTATCAGTTTAAAATAGGCTGTTATAATTATATGGTAATTTTATGTAAGTCACATTGTAACTATAAAGAAAACACCTACAGAAGATACACAAAATAAAAAGAAAGTAATCAAAGTATATCACAAAAAGTCAGCAAGCAAGAAAGAAAGAGACCAAAGAGCTACAAGACAGATATAATATAGTTAACAAATTGGCAATAATAAATCCTTCTCTATTAATAATTACTTTAAATGTAGATGAATTAAACTCTCCAATCAAAAGACATAGAGTAACTGAATGGATTAAAAAACAAAAACAAGGTACATCACTATGCTGTCTATAAAAGACTCACTTTAGATTTAATGACACATATATATGGTAGTCTGAAAGTAAAAGGATGGAAAAAGATACTCCATGCAAACGTAACCAAAATAGAAAAGGGATGGTTATACTTATATTGGGCAAAATGACGTTAAATTAAAAACTGTCACAAGAGACAAAAGAAAACGTCATATAACAATAAAAGGGTCAATTCACGAAGAAGATATAATAATTCTATGTCCACCAAACATCAGAGCCCCTAAATATATAAAACAAATACTGACAGAACTCAATAGAAATATTCAGCAATTCAATAATAGTAAGAGTCTTTAATACCCCACTTTCAATTATAGAATATCCAAGCAGAAAAACAGTAAAGTAATAGCAGACTTGAAAAACACTGTATACCAAATTACCCTAACAGACATACACAGAACAATCCACCCAACAGCATTGAATACAGATTCTTCTGAAAAACACACAAAACATTCTCAAGGATAGATCTCATGGCAGGTCACAAAACAAGCTTCAATAAATTTAAGAATATTGAGATTATACCAATATCTTTTCTGACTACAATGGAATAAAACTAAAAATAATAGTAGAAAAAAACTGAAAAATTCAAAAATAATGGAAATCAAACAACAGACTCTTGAACAACTGGTACATTGAAAAATAATTTGATAGGGAAATTAGAAGATATCTTGAGACAAATGAAATTGAAAACACTATATAAAAATTTATGGGATACAGCAAAAGCGGCATTAAGAGTGTTTATAGTGATAAATACCTACATTAAAAAAGAAGAAAGATCTAAAATTAAAAAAAACCTAACTTTACACCTCAAGGAACTACAAAAGAAGAACAAACTGTGCCCAAAGTTGGCAGAGCAAAGGAAATAATAAATGTTAGAGCAGATAAACAAAATAGAGAATAAAAATGTACAAAAAAAAATCAATGAAACTAAGAGTTGGTTTTTGAAAAGGTTACTTAATAAACAACTTATCTAGACTCATAAAAAAGACAGAAGACTAAAATAAATAAAATCTGAAATTAAAGAAGAGATGTTACAACCAACGCCATAGAAATAAAAAGAATCATAAGAGATCACTATGAACAATTATACACCAACAAATTGAATAACCTAGATAAAATGGATAAATTCATGGAACATGCAATCTGCCAAACCTGAATAATAAAGAAATAGAAAAATCTGAACAAATATACAACTAGTGAGGAGATTGAATCAGTAATCAAAACCTCCTAAGTAATAAAATCAAAGACCAGATGGCTTCACTGGTGAATTCTACCAAACATTTAAAGAAGAATTAACACCAATTCTTCTCAAATTCTTCCAAAAATTTGAAGATGAGGGAACACATCCAAACTCATTTCATGAGGGCATTATTACCCTTAAAACAAAGCCAGACAGACACTACAAGAAAAGAAAACTACAGGTCAATATCCCTGATTAACATTGATGCAAAATTCTTCAACAAAATACTAGCTAACCAAATTAATTCAACATCAAGTTAAAATAATCATACACCATGACAAAGTGGGATTTGTCTCAGGGGTGCAAGGATGGTTTAACATACAAAAATCAGTCAGTGTGATACACCACATTCACAGAACAAAGGATACAAATTTTGTGATCATCCTAACAGATACAGAAAAAGCATTTGACAAAATTTAACACACTTTATGATAACAACTTGCAATGAACTAGGAATAGAAGTAATTACTACAACATAATACAGTTCATATATGAAAAGCACATAGATAATATAATACTCAGTGGTGAAAGATTGAGAGATTTTCTTCTAAAATCAAGAACCAGGCAAGAATGCACACTTCACCACTTCTATTCAACATAGAGGTTCTATTCAACATTCTAGCCAGAACAATTAGGCAAGAAAAAAATAAAAGGCATTAAAATATGAAACAAAGATGTAAAATTATCTTTGCCTGCAGGTTACATGATCGTATATGTAGAAAATCCTAAAGACTACACACACACACACACACACACACACACACACACACACACAACTGTTAGAGCAAATAAATGTACTCAGTAAAGTTTCAGGATTTAAAATCAACATACAAAAATCAATTGCATTTTTGTACACAAACAATGAACTCTCTGAAAAGGAAATCAAGAAAGCAATCCCATTTATAAGAGCATCAAAACGGGAAAAATTCTTAAGAATAAACTTAATCAAGAAAGTAAAAAAACTGACACATTGAAAACTACAAAATATTGCTGAAAGAAATTAAAGAAATACAAACAAATGGAAAGACTTTCTGTGTTCATGAATTGGAAAACTTAGTATTGTTAAAATGTCCATACTACCCAAAGAAACCTACAGATTCAATGCAATCCCTATCAAAATCCCAAAGGCATTTTAAAAAACAGAAATAGAAACAGTCCTAAAATTCATATGGAATCATAAAGGACCCTGAATAACCAAGACAGTTTTGAGAAAGAAGTACAAAGCTGGAAGCATCACACTTTCTGATTTTAAAATATATTACAGAACTATGGACGTTTAAACAATATGATACTGATACAAAGGTAGACACACAGACCACCAGAACAAAATGGAGAACCCAGAAATAAACCCATGCATACATGGTCAACTGATCTTTAAAAAAGGTACTAGAATACAAAATGAGTAAAATGAGTAAAGGATACTTTTTTTCAACAAATGGTGACATCCACATGCAAAAGTATGAAATTGGTCCCTTATATTAGACCACAGATAGAAATACAGTGGTACCTCGGTTTTCTAACGTAATCCATTCCGGAAGACCGTTTGAGTTCTGAAACTTTCCAAAACAGTTGACAGCTAGGCCTCAGGATCTTGCACTCAGTGGAAGCCACGTGACATGTTCAACTTCGAGGTGTGTTTGAAAACCGAAACATTTATTTCCGGGTTTACGGCATTTGTAAACCGAAATGTTCATCAATGGAGATGTTAAAAAAAAAACAAGGTACTACTGTAAACTCAAAATGGATTAAAGACTTAAATGTAAAATTTGAAACTCTAAAACTAGAATAAAACACATGGGAAAAGATTCATAACATTAACCTTGGCAAGAATTACTTGGCTATAACACTAAAATCACAGGTAATGAAGCAAACATCTACATCTAACATCTACATCTAACTCAAAAGCTTCCATGTAGCAAGGGAAACAATCAACAGAGTGAAAAGGCAACCTATAAAATGGGAGAAATTATTTGCAAACCCTATATTTCATAAGGGGTTAATATCCAAAATATATAAAGAACTCTTACAGCTTAATAGCATGAAAACAAATAATCTGATTAAAAAACAGGCAAAGGACTTGATTAGACATTTATCTAAAGAAGACATGTAAATAGCCAACAGATATACAAAGAGGTGTTCAATACCACTAATCACCAGGGACATGTAAATCAAAACTACAAAGAGGTATCGCCTTACACCTATTAAAATGGCTATCATAAAAACAAAACAAAACAAAGATAAGGGTTGATGAAGATGTAAAAGAATTGGAAGACTTGTGTGGGAATGTAAAATTGTAAAGCCATTATGAAAACAGTAGGGAGTCCCTCAAAAAATTAAAAAAATAGATATTGTAATCCCATTTCTGAGTATTTATCCAAAAAAATTAAAGACATAATTTTGAAGAGATATTTGCACTCCTAAATGTGGATTGCAACATTATTTACAACAGCTAAGATGTAGAAACAATCTAAATATTCCATCTATGGATGAGTTGGATAAAGAAAATGTGGTATATACATGCAGTGAAATATTTAGCCTTAAGAAGAAGAAAGTCATGCCATATGCAACAACATGGATTAATCTTGAAGACATTATGCTAAGTGAGATAAGCCATCACAGAAGGACAAATACTGCATGATTCCACCTATATGTGAGGTCTCTAAAATAGTCAAACTCATAGAGGCAGAGAGTACAATGGTAGGGACAATGGGGAAGAGGAAATAGAGTTGCTGTGCAATGGGTATAAAATTTCAGTTATATGAGATGAATAAGTTTTAGAATTCTACTGTACAACATTGCTCCTATAGTTAACAATGCTGTATTTTACACTTAAAATTTTGTTAAGAGGGTAAATCTAAAGTTAAACGTTCTTACCCCAATAAAAAAGGGTAATAACACCTTTCCATAGAGTTGTTTTGAGAATTAAGTGAATTAACTACATACTGTAAAACTGCTTACAGTTTGCACAATATGCCAGGCTGTTTATTGCTTCCATGTCTGTGCTTTGGAACACTGAGCCTTGAATAGTTTTTTTTTCCTTCTAATCCACATTTAGCTTCTATTGTCTGGCAAGTGGCTGGCCTTCCATAAAGACCCAACTCAGGCATTAACTTATTGGTGAAGTCTGCCTTGACCCAATGAATAATGGATAGATATGGTTACTTAATGTGGAATTAATAAGTATCTGGAACCCAATAAGTTATAAATATGTACTTGCTTTTCAATTACTACCTTCTTTTTCTGCTTAATTGCCACAATTCTGTCGTGACCTGTTTAATATTGCTAACCATTCTTTCTTCTTTAAAACTTCCAAAGTCACTTGAATGGGGCCATATAATGATACTACTGGGAAAGAGAGAGTGGAAAATTGCCAACAATATCACAATCTACAAAAAAAGCAACAGGCAGTTTATTTTGAACATGCAATAACTGAAGGAATAAACTACCCACGAATCCTTTGTGCAAAATTACTTGGCAGTATGAAGTCAAATCAAATAAGAAATGAGTCAAAATGAAGAATTAAGAATGGAGAAAAAAATTTCATCAGGTCATTCATTCTAAAGTTATAGCAAAAATCAAAAGTTTTCTTATAAACAAACCAAAACCAATCAGAAAATGCAGTAGAGAGATTTCATTTATAAGAATAATACAAAAAAAAATGTATAGGAATGAACTTTGTAAGAAATATACAGGACTATATGAAGAATACTTTAGGATGCTATTTTGGAAAATAAGATTCAAACAAATTCAAAATACACCTTATCTTTGGATAGGAAAATTACATCTTAGAAATTTTGAAGAGATTTATTGAGGTATGACATGAAATAAACATCTATAAAATATACAATTTGGTAAGTTTTGAAATATTCATACTTCTGTGAAACCATCACCACAATGAAGACAAAAATATCCACAAAACCTAAAAGTTTTCATATGTCTCTTTGTAAACTTTCCTTCTTGCCTCTCCTCTCATCTCCCAGCAAGCAGAAAGAATCTGCTTTCTGTCACTACAGAATAGTTTGTGATTTCTAGTATTTTATATAAATGGAATCACATAGTATACACTATTTTTTGGTCTGTCTTATTTCACTGATAATGATCCTTGAGATTCATACATATATTTGTATGTATGCACAGTTTATTTCCTTTTTTATTGTTGAGTAGTATTCCATTCAATGGATAAAGCACAATTTATCCATTCATCTATTGTTGGACACTTGAGTGGTTTTTCATTTTTGGATTTTTGGTTATTATAAATAAAGTTGCTACAGCATTCATATACAAGTCTTTGTGTAGACATACATTTTATTTTCTCTAGGTTAAATATGCAGGAGTGGCGTGGCTGGATCACAAGATAGTACATATTTAACTTTGTAAGAAACTGACAAACTTTTCCAAAATGGTTACAGCACTTTTGATTTCCACCAGCAGTATCTGAGATTTCTAGTTCTTCTACATTCTTACTGACATTTAGTATGATTAGTTGTTTTAATTTTAGACATTCTAGTCATTCTAATAGTTGTGTGGTAGTACCTCATGTTTTTAATTTGCATTTCCCTAGTGGCTAATGATGTTCAGTATCTTTCCACATGCTTATGTACCATCTATATATCTTCTTTGGTGAAGAGTTTGTTCAAATCTTTGCCCTTTTTATAATTTAATTTGTTTGTTGAGTTATTAAAGCTCTTTGTATTTTTTGTATAGAAGTCCTTTATCAGCTATATGCTTTGCAAATATTGTCTGTCTGGATTAACTTTTCATTCTCTTAACAGCAGAAATGTTAAATTTGGAAGAAGTATAATTTATCAATTTGTTTTCTTCTTTTTTATAACAGCTTTATTAAGATATAATTGACATATCACATAATCTAACCACTTAAATTGTATAATTATTATGGTTTTTAGTATATTCACAGAGTTGTGCAACCACCACCACATCCAATTTTAGAATATTTTTTATCACCTCAAAAAGAAGCTCCATACCCATTAGCAATCACTCCACATTTCCTCCAACCTGCACAGCCTCTGAAAATCACTAATTTACTTTCTGTCTATAGATTTGACTATTCTGGACATTATATACAAATATCATCACATAATATGTGATGTTTTGTTGCTGACTTCTTTCACTAAGGATGGTTTCAAGATTCATCCATGTTGTAGCATATATTAGTACTTCATTTCTTTTTATTGTAAAGTAACATTCAATTATATACACATACTAAATTTTCTTTATTTTTATTGTGTAAAATACGTACAATATGTAACATCTCAACCATTTTTAAGCATACAGTTCAGTGTTATTAAATACATTAACATTGTTGTACTACCATCACCATCATCCATCCCCATAACTCTTTTAATCTTGTAAAACTAATACTCTATACCTATTAAACAATAACTCCCCATCCTCCTCTCCCTCTAGTCCCTGGTAACTACCATTATAATTTCTGTTTCTATGATTTTGACTAATGTAAATTCTTAATTTAAGTGGAATTATACAGCATTTGTCTTTTTATGACCGACTTGCTTTACTTAGTATAATGTCCTCAAGGTTCCTCCATGTTGTAACATATTATAGAATTTCTTTCCTTTGTAAGGTGAAATAATATTCCATTGTATGTATATACCACATTTTGCTTATCCATTCATTGGTTGATGGACAATAGATTGCTTCCATGTTTTAGCTATTGTGAATAATGCTGATATGAAGATATGAACATAGGTGCACAAATGTCTCTTTGAGACCCTATTTTCAAATTTTGGGGGTATATACCCATAAGTAGAATTGCTGGGTCATATGGTAATTCTAGTTTTAATTTTTTGAGAAACTGCCATATTACTTTCCACAGTGATTGTACCATTTTATATTCCTATCAAGAGGGCACAAGGATTCCAATTTCTCAACATTCTTACCAACACTTGCTATTTTCTCTCTCTCTCTCTCTCTCTCTCTCTCTCTCTCTCTCTCTCTTCCTTTCTTTCAACTTTTATTTATTTAAGTGCTGGAGGGCACAGCTCACAGTGGCCCATGTGGGGATCAAACCGGCCACCTTGTTGTTAAGAACACCGCACTCTAATCAACTGAGCTAACTGGCCACCCCTCTTTCTCTCTTTCTTTTTTTTTTGATAGTAGTCATCCTGATGGGTGTGAAGTGGTATCTCATTGTAGTTTTGATTTGAATTTCACTAATGATTAGTGATGTTAAGCATCTTTTCATGCGTTTATTTGCCATCTGTATGAGGTCGGACTATTAAGTTCACGAACTCATCCTAGAAAAAGTGCTACAGATCTCGTTGCTGAATATCACTATAGTCACCTTCGAAGTACTCCCCTTGAAAGCTATGCATTGACACCAGTGCCTAGTCCACCCTTCAAAGCAATTTTGGAACTATTTTTCTGGAATGGCCATCAAAGCTCTTGTTGTATTACCCTTGATGTCCTGAATGTCATCAAAATCTCTTCCTTTCAATATTTCCTAAATTTATCTTCAGGTAAAGAAAGAAGTCATTAAGGGCCAGCAGGTGAGTAGGGAGGGTGTTCCAATACAGTTATTTGTTTACTGGCTGAAAACTCCCTCACAGACAGTGCTGTGTGAGCTCGTGCATTGTCATGATGTAAGAGCCATGAATTGTTGGCAAAAAGTTCAGGTCGTTTTTGTCTAACTTTTTCACGCAGCCTTTTCAGTACTTCCAAATAGTAAACTTGATTAACTGTTTGTCCGGATGGTACAATTTCATAATGAATAATCCTTGTGATATCAAAAAAGGTTAGCAACATTGTTGTAACAAGTTCATGAACTTAATTGTCAGACCTCTTATATCTTTTTTGGAGAAATATCTTTCAAGTTCTTTGTCAATTTTGAATTGGGTTTGTTTTTGTTGTTGTTGTTAGGACTTCTTCATATATTCTGGATATTAATCACTTATCAGATATGTGACTGGCAATTATTTTTTCCATTCTGTGGATTGCTGCCTTACTCCGTGAATAGGGTCTTTTGATGCACAAAATTTAAAAATTTTTATGAAGTCCAATTTATCCATTTTCTGTTTAGTTACCTGTGACTTTGGTGTAACATTCAAGTCATTTCCAAATAGAATGCTGTGGAGCTTTTGTTTTATATTTTCACCTAAGTATATATTGTTTGAGGTCTTACATTTAGGTGCTTGATTCATTTTGAGTTAATTTTTGTATATGGTGTTAGGTAAGGGCCCTACTTCATTCTTTTGCATCATTGAGATATTTTTTCTGTTTTATTTTTTTAACATTTTAAAATTTATTTCATTTTTTTGACATTCAATATTATTTTATATTAATTTCTTTTATAGGTATAGCATAGTGGTTAGGCATTTATATAATTTAGGAAGTGATCCTCCTGACTAGTCTAGTATTCACCTGGCACCATACATAGTTATTGCCATATCATTGACTATATTCCCTGTGCTTTATTTTATATCCCATGACTATTCTATAACTACCAATTTGTACTTCCTAATTCCTTCACCTTTTTCACCCTGACCCCCAATCCTCTCCCATCTATCACCCCAACAAATCTCATACCCATCTGACACCATACATAGTTATTACAATATTATTGACTATATTTCTTATGTTATGACCTACATCTCCATAACTACTTTGTAATAACAAATTTATGCTTCATCATCCCGTCCCCTTTTTTCATTCACACCCACACCACCAACCCCCTTCCCATCTGGCAACCATCAAAATATTCTCTGTATCTTTGAGTTTGTTTCTGTTTTATTTGTTTATTTTGTTCTTTAGATTCCACACATAAGTGAAATCACATTGCATCTGTCTATCTTTTGCAGTATGAGAGTTGGGTGAAACATGGTCTCGGGGAATCACTAGAGTGGGAACAGTTGTGTTTACCAGGTTAATGCAAATTCTGGTTTGATGGCAGTGCTGAGCCTGGAGCAACTCAGCAAAAGTCTCAGAGCACACTGAGGCCAGTCACCATCCACCTGGAGCCCACAGACACCAATAGTTTTCCAAGAAAGACAGCAGTGAGCATGGGGCTGGCTGCTCACTGATAATGTGCCTCTGGCATTGGGGGAGTTGCACAGGGCATGGTCCCAGAAGAGCTCACCAGACTAATTCAGATTCAGATTTGACCATGGGCATTGGGGGAGGTCTCCACACAGGAAAGATGGCTCCCACCTACTGGCTGCATGGGAGGAAGACCCCACAAAGGGAAAAATGGTGACTGTCCCTCCAGTCCTCACTCTGAAGCCACACGACTCAGTCTTTCCCTGTGTGTCTCTGATGCCCCCTGAGTTACTGTCCCTCTGCTGGAGCCCAGGGTGAGTGAGTGAGTCTCTCTGCAAACACTTTAAGAGGATGTCTGTGTTTCCTGCAGTCTTCTGTCTCATCCCAGCTGTTGGAATCCCCACTGTTTTTTACAACCACGTGTTGTGGGATCTCCTCTTCCCAGCACTTGTCCTCCAGGCTGGGGAGCCTACTGTGGGTCTGGGGTCCTTCACTTCTCTGGGGAAAACCACCTAGGCCAAGATATCCCTCCCAGTACTCAATTGCCACATGGTGTTTGGGGCTAACCCATTCCCCATTTCCATCCCTTCTACTGATCTCTATGTGGCTTCTTCTTTACATTCTTAGTTATAAAACTTCTGTTCAGCTAAACTTCAAATGGTTCTCCAGGTTGATTATTCTATAATTTAGTTGTAATTTTAATGTGTTCATGGAAGAAGTCTGGGACAGCCATCTTGGTCTAACTCTCTAGTTTCTCAAGTTATAAAGTTGGGTTGTTGATTTTAGATATTTCATGTTTTTTAATGTATTCCCTTAGCACTGCTTTCATGGTGTCACGTATGATTTGATGTGTTGTGATTTCATTTTCTTTTGTCTCTAAGTTATTTCCTATTTTATCTTGTGATATCATGTTTGATTTATTGCTTGTTTAAAAGTGTATTGTTTAATTTACACAATTTTGTGAATTTTCCAGTTTTATTTTTGTATCAATTTCTAACTTCATCCCATTGTGGTCAGAGAAGATACTTAGTATGATATCTATCTTTTAAATGTATTAAGGTTTATTTTGTGGCCTACCACAGAGTTTATTCTGGAAAATGTTCCACGTGCACTTGAAAAGAATGTGTATGCTGTTGTTGGGTAGAAAGTTCTTTATATGTCTGTTAGGTCTAGTTGATTTATTGTGTTGTTTATGCCCTCTATTTCCTTACTTATTTTCTGTCTTGTTGTTCTATTATTGTGAGAGGGGTATTGACGTCTCTACCTACTATTATAGAAATGTATTTTTCTGTCTTCAACTCTGTCAGTTTTTGTTTCATGTATTTTGATGATCTGTTATTAGGTGTGTAAATGATTATAATCATTATGTCTTCTTGCTGTACTTTTATTGGACATATATAATGTCCTTTTTGTCTCTTATAACATTTTTTTATTTAGAGTCTACTTTTCCTGATATTAGTATAGCCACTCCTGTTCTCTTTTTTGTTACTATTTACATGGAATGACTTTTTCCATCTTTTCACTTTCAA
This sequence comes from Rhinolophus hipposideros, assembly GCF_964194185.1. NCBI lineage: Eukaryota > Metazoa > Chordata > Mammalia > Chiroptera > Rhinolophidae > Rhinolophus > Rhinolophus hipposideros. The sequence goes on from NC_138059.1 coordinate 51,670,975, forward strand.
CCTGTTTGTGCCTTTGGATCTCAAGTGAATTTCTTGTAGACAGCAACTAGGGCCATGCATTTTTTATCTATTCTGCTAGTCCTGTCTTTTGATTAGGTAGTTTAATCCACTTACATGTAAAGTAATTACTAATAAGGAAGAATTTACTTTTGTCATTGTGCTATTTGTTTTCTATATGCTCTGTAGCTTTCCCCTTTTATTTCTTGCATTACTGTTTTATTTGTTGTTTAGCTTTAGTTTTTGTTTTGTAGTAAAATGTTTACATTCTTTCCTCATTTCCTTTCATGTATAGTCTATAGCTATTTTCTTTGTGGTTAAATCTTAAAGATTTAACCTAAATTTATAATATTCTTATTTGAGCTTATACAAGCTTAACTTTAACAACATACAAAAACTCTGCTCTTTCACAGCTCTGTTTTTACTCCTTCTGTTTGTTGATATCACAAGATACAATTTATACATTGTGTGCCCAAAAACATAAACTTATAGTTCTTTTAAATGTAGTAGTCTCCTAAGCTATGTAGAAAGCAAGGTTTAGAATTATAAACCTTTACAAGGTTTTATAGTAATAATTATTTTTTATCCTGTACATGTAGTAGTTTCTTAAAGCATGTAGAAAACAAAGAGTACAGTTACAAACCATTGTTATAATAACACTAACTTTCATAATTGCTCATGTATTTATTGAGATCTTTATTTTTCCATATGGTTTTGAGTTACTGTCTAGTGTCCTTTCATTTAATCTTACAGAACTCCCTTGAGCATTTCTTGCAGAGGAGTTCTAGTGGACACAAACTCCCTCAAAGTTTGTTTATCTTGGAATGTCTTAATTTATCCCACACTTTTGAAGGACAGTTTTGATGGATACAGGTTGATGGTATTTTCTTTTTGTTATTTGAATATATTGACCTACCATCTTCTGACTTCCAAAGTTTCTGATGAGAAATACCGGGGGTGCAAAAACCATGTGTACAAGTGCACACTTTGGTCAATGTTGCTCAAGCAGTAGTTTGCTGTAATCAGAAGTATCTGGATGCTGATGGTAACCACTTTGAGTGCCTCTTGTAATTGCAGAAGTCAAACGTGACTTGTCTTCATCTTTTGTTATCTGTATATATTGAGTATTGCAATTTTAGTAGTTTTTTCCTTTTTTAAAATGTGTATACATTATTTGGCACCCTTTGTATACTCATAATCTTATTGAGTGTTGCTTATATGTGATTATTCACTTTCTTGATGCTTTCAAGATTCTCTCTTTGTTTTGGCTTTTAAAAGTTTGAGTATAATGTGTGTCAATGTGGGTCTCTGAATTTATCTTAATTGGAGTTGAGCTTTTTGGATGTTTACATTCATGTATTTTATCAAATTTGGAAGTTTTCAGCCATTGTTTTCTCAAATATTCTCTCTGTTCTTTCTCTCTCTCTTTTCCTTTTGGGACTCTTACAATGCATATGTTTGTCTGCTTGATGGTGTCTCATAGGTCCCTAAGGCTCAGTCACTTTTCTTTAAATTTTTTTTCTTTCTGTTCCTCAGCCTTGAAGTTTATTAATTATTTCTTCTGCCTGCTCAAATCTATCTTGAATTCATCTAGTTGGTTTTTCACTTCTGTTACTGTGTTCTTCAGCTCCACAATTTCTTTATTTTTCTTCTTAGATTTTATATCTCTTTATTGATATTTCCATTTTATTCACAGATCATTTTCTTGACTTTAACCACATCTTTCTTTAGTTCTTTGAGTAACTTTAAGACAGTTGTTTTATAGTCTTTGTCTAGGCCTTTTTCCAGGATGATTTCTGTTTATTTGTATGTTTATTTATTTATTTATTTATTTGAATGGGCCATACTTTCCTGTTTCTTTGTATACCTTGTGATTTTTTTTGTTGAACACTGGACATTTAAATTTAATAAGTGGTAACTTTAGAAATCAGAAATTCCCCTTCCCCAGGGTTTGCTGTTTTTTGTTATTATTTTTGTTTATTTATTAATTTTTGTTTGTTTCTTATAAGCTGTCCCTATGTTGAGGATTGTCTTGTGGTGTAAACTTAATGTTGTCTCAGGTCTTTTATGAGCCTTTCCCTGGACATGTACCATAGGTGTGATCAAAACATGTGGTGAATGTTTAAATTTTAAAAAATGTATTACAGTAAATGACACATTGCCATTAATCCCCCTCAAAATAGTCCACCTCTGTTCGAATACACTTATCCCATCATTCTTGCCACTTTCTTTTTTCTTTTTTTTTTTTTTTTTTTAATATTTTATTGGGGAAGGAGAACAGGACTTTACTGGGGAACAGTGTGTACTTCCAGGACTTTTTCCAGGTCAAGTTGTTGTCCTTTCAGTCTTAGTTGTGGAGGGCGCAGCTCAGCTCCAGGTCCAGTTGCCGTTGCTAGTTGCATTCTTGCCACTTTCTGAAGCAATTCTGGAAGTTCTGTTTCGTGAGTGTCTTTAGTTGTGCTGTCATGGCTGCCTCGAAGTTCTGAATTGATTCAAAACGTTTACCTTTCCTGGTCATTTTGAATTTGGTGAAGAGCCAGAAGTTGCATGATGCCAGATTTGGTGAATAAGGTAAATGAGGACACACCATAATGATTTTATTTTACAGAAATTGCCATACCAAAAGAGATGTGTGACATGGAGCCTTTCATTGTGATCAACAAATACTGTGAATGGTGCTGCTGAGTGCCATTCAAAGGAAAGGCAGGGATTTTTAATATAAAAAGCGGTGCATTGAACCTTAGTAACAGTGTGTGACAAGAACTTGTTCATAGTTGAGAGAAGATGTTTTAAAGTGTACCATAAATCATTGTCCATAACGACAATGCTCTGTGTCACACACTGCTTTTGGTACATGGCAATTTCTGTCAAATAAAAAACATTATGGTGTGTCCTCATCCACGTTATTCACTGGATCTGGAACCGTGCAATTTCTGGCTCTTCTCCAAAGTCAAAATGATTCAGGACATCTAGGCAGTGCAACTAAACACAATCACAAAAGAGGACTGAGCTGCTTCCAGAGCTGCTGCAAAAGTAACAAGAACGATGGGACAAGTGTGTTTGAAGCAAGGTGGAGTATTTTGAGAGTGATTAATGGCAATATGTCTTTTACTACAATAAATTTTTTTATTTATTTAAACTTTCAACATATTGTTTGATCACACCTTGTATGCAATTGATTTTGAATGTCCCAGTCTTTAATATCCAGACCCCCAAAGAGGAAAAAACAAAAGAAAGGTGGGGAGAAAATGGCACTGGCACATTTAATCCCTCAGAAATCACTTTAGCCAGAGGGGGAGAGGCTTGTATGTGGGGGAAGGTATTTGTTGAAGTGATCATACAGTTTTACTTTTTCAGTTTGATAATGTCATGAATTACATGAATTTATTTTTAAATGTTAAGCTAGCAGGAATAAACCCCACTTGATCATAATGTATGATTTACTGTATTGTTGGATTCAATTTGCTAAAATTTTGTTTAGAATATTTGCATCTATGTCCATGAGGGATATTTACCTGTAGTTTTATTTTCTTATGATGTTTTTGTCTGATTTTGGTATTGGGTAATAGTGGCTTCATTGAATAAGTTGAGAGTAATTTCTTCTTCAGCATTTTGGAGAAGATTCTTTAGAATTTGCATTATTTCTCCTTAAATGTTTGGTAGAATTCACCAGTGAAGCCGTTAAATTTTCTTTGTGGGAAGGTTTTAATCTATAATTTTGAATTCTGTGAAATATTTAGGGACATTTAGGTAATCTGTTTCCTTTTGAGTGAGCTTTGGTAATTTGTGTCTTTCAAGAAATTTGTGTATTTCATCTAAGTGTCAAATGTGTTGGCATAAAGTTGTTTGTAGTATTTCCTTTTCTTTTTAGTAGAATTTGTAGTGATATCACCTCTCTTTTGGTAGTGGTAATTTTTGTGTTCTGTCTTTTGTTTTTTTTCTTATCAGTCTGGCTACAGACCTACTAAATTTATTGATCTCAAAGAACCAGTTTTTCATTTAATTGTTCTCGTAGCCCTAATTTTCTGAGTTTGCATCATTGCTTTTTTCCAATTGTTCTGTTTTTCTATTTTATTTGTATTCACCTAGTTCTTTATTGTTTCCTTTCTTTTGCTTATTTTAGATTCAAGTTGCTCTTCTTTTTCTAGTTTCTTAAGGTAGCAGCAGAAGCCATTGAGTTGATATCTTTCTTCTTTTCAAATATAAGAACTCAGTCTGTAAATTTTGTTGCAGTACTGACTTAATGTTCTTTTAACCAACACTGATGTATTTTTATTTTTATTCAATTACTTTTAAATTTACTTATTTCTTTTTGATCTATGAGCTATTTAGAAATGTGTTATAAAATTCCAAATATGTGGAGGATTTTCTAAGGATGTCTTTTATTGAGGGAGTGGTATAAAAATTTCTGACTATAATTGTAGATTTATTTTTTTCTCCTTGTTGTTCTATCAGTTTTTACTTCATGTATTTTAAGCACTCTGTTATTAGGTGGTTTCTCATTTGGGATTTCCATGTCTTCTTAATAAATAAACCCCTTTATCATTGTATTAACGCTGATAATATTTTTTTCCTCTGAAATCTACTTTATCTGGTATTCATGTACCCTGTGCAGATTTCTTCTGACTAATGTTATGATGATATGAATTTTCCATCCATTTATTCTTAACCTACTTGTCATTTCATATTTAAAGGGGGTTTCCTATTGGCAACATTCAGTCTGATAACCTCTGCCTTTTAATTATAGTGTTTAGACCATTTACATTTAATGTAATTATTGACCAAGTTAGGTACAAGTTTATCATCTAGTTATTTGTATTTTATTTGCCTAATCTATTCTTTTTTTTCTGCCTTCTTTTTGTTAAGTCTATTTGTTTTTATGATTTTATTTGATCCTCTTGTTTGGTTATTAGCTATAACATTTGGTTCTTTCTTTGACAAATTATTTTTTATTGTGTGCACAAAATTGTATCATATTTGCAAATAGTTTGTAGAAATAATTTCAGGTTTAAATAATTTCTTTTCTTTTGGAAGCAGTTTATATTGCTTCCTCAAATCCCCTGGGGAACTAGAGCTTTGAGACCATTTTAATCTAATTTTAGGCATAAAATTTAAGATAATTTGAACCTAACCTTTCCAATGCCTACAGGCTATTTAGCTTACCTTTATCCATAGTGTAGCTCTTTGAAGTTTAAACACAATGCATAGTGATTGGGGAGAAGGAGAATTCACTAGGGCCCAAAGAGGTCTGGACTCTAACACTTTCCCTCTGATCCATGAGTCTTTCAAAACTTCAGCTCAGCACTTCAGCTTCTCAGTTTCTCTCCCTCTGGAACGGATAACTTTCCCTAGGGAAGAAGTGTCCCAGTACAGGGCTCAAGGCCCTGGTCCTCCAAAATTGCTTGGGTTCTGACTTTGAAATTCTCCACTGTCTTAGCACTTTGTTGATTTCAAGTAGAAGTGCTGTTTAATTAGTCTTTGATTATTAGAAATACATACCCTAACGATTTTCTTTCCACATCTAGGACTTAATGTATTTGAGGAGTGAGGCCTTCAGGTTTCTGTGTCATGACATAGAGTATCAGAATTAAATTTCTAGATGATACAGAGTGATGAATGTGTGCTTAAATCAAAAGTGGAGATTAAAGAGAAAGTTCTGTTGTTGTTGATGACCAGAAGTTCTGGCAGCTCTGCCCTGCTGCCAGGGAGGAAGCAGGTGGAAAGAAGGGCACACCCTGCCTATTCCTGGCTGGAGCCAAGCCTCCTTTAGGCATACATTCTTACATTCATATAGCTGCTGGTGAGTATCTTTTAAAATAGGTTGATGGTTATAGAAGGGAATTTGAATGAAAACATATTCTGAAAGCTGCTGCTTGCCAAAATTTTATTGTCAATGAGAGGAACTTGCAGAAAATTGCCAACCTAGGTTTATTGTTCAAATCATCTGCCATTCTGATTCTGATTCCCCAACTCACATGTAAAAGGTAATCCCTTTTGAGTCCTGACTGAGGTGGGATTGAAGGGTGAGTATGTAGGTCAACAGATTCATTCCAGCCCTCAAATTTTATGCTTCTGGTTTAGGAACCACATTGGGAATTGTGTCTGCTGGGATCTAACAGATCTCAGATGCTTGAGTACACCCTCTTCCTGCTGTCACCATACCAAGTCCCAAGCTCCTGAATAAAACTGGAAATATGTATGTTTTTGTAAATGCGTGTGCATATATATCTATACTAGTGGCATAAAATAATCACTTATTACTATTACTATTATTGTTATTGTTTTATTATCTCTCACAGTTCTGGGAGTGGACTGAGCCAAACTAGGCAGTTCCTGCTCTGGGTCTCTCATGCAAGGCAGTAAGAGGAGGCCGAGTCTGGAGTCCTTCTGTAGGCTTCCTCCTTCACATATCTGGGCTGTTGCTAAGAACACCTACACTTTGGTAATGGAAGGAGAACTGACTCTGGGTGGTGAACACAAACTGTGATATATAGATGATGTAATACAGAACTGTACATCTGAAACCAATGTAACATTACTAACCATTGTTACCCAATAAATTTTAATCAAACAAAACAAAACAAAAAATGAAGAACACATGCACTTGACCTCTCCATGTAACCAGGAAGGAACCTACATTTTTACCAAGCCACCAGGATGAATCTCTGCTAGCTAGGCAATGATTTAGGATTACTTTTGGGAATTACTGGGAAACAAGATGTTTTTGGTCTCTTAAAAGTTGCAAAATTCTAGAATTCAAACCATCACTTTTCTTTTGACATAAAGAATATCATCTAAGTTAAGAGAACACAGGTGTTTCTCTAAGCAAAATTTCATGTTAAGACAAAATTTCCAAATATAAGATGATCAGAAATAACAAAAAGCTAATAGAGTGCTGCCCAATACAATTTTATTTGTTCAATTGAACATGCCTTTGTTGAATTGTCTCCATGTGCAAGTTACTGTTCTAGAAGAGCATGTAGACTTGTATTTATTTTCATGTTTCAAAGGTTAAATATAATCTAGAGTAGTAATACATTTAAACTCATTTTACGTTTCCTTGAGACTCAACTCCTACTGCTGCCCATGGGAATTATGAGTCTGGGGCAGCAGAGGAAGCAAGAGCCTTGACAGAGACAGCAACTTCCTTTGCGGCTACCTGCTATGTCTGGCTCATGGACCGCCTTGGGTAGTAAGACAAGACTGGCGATAGGTATAGGATCATAAAGTGCATAAGATGTTTTACTTTTCACATTGTAGGTTGGGCACATATGAACACGACATTGGCAACTTTTCATCACCCATATAACAGGCATGTTTCACTATAACATAATGGTAACTGCTTTTAGCATTTGGGTACAGTTGAGCTCATCACTGAATAGAAATGTACTTTTCTAGAAAACATATTAAATTAGACCCTGTTTAACATATCATAAAGCAAAATCTGGTTATTCGTTGGGTCTTCTGGATGTTTTGAGCATTAAAAAGAAAATTTAGGGGCAGACGGATGGCTCAGTTGGTTAGAACGGGGTCTCTCAACCACAAGGTTGAAGGTTCGACTCCCACAAGGGATGGTGGGCTGCGCCCCCTGCAACTAAGATTGAACATAGCACCTTGAACTGAGCTGCAGCTGAGCTCCTGGATGCCTCAGTTGGTTGAAGCATGGACTCTCAACCAAAAGGATGCCAGTTCGACTCTCACAAGGGATGGTGGGCTGCGCCCCCTGCAACTAACAATGGCAATTGGACTGGGAGCTGAGCTGTGCCTCCTACAACTAAGATCAAAAGGACAACAACTTGACTTGGAAAAGTCCTGGAAGTACACACAATTCCCCAATAACGTCCTGTTCCCCTTCCCCAATAAAAATCTTTAAAAAAGAAAAAGAAAATTTAGTTAAGGGAAGCATAATAGTCAGTTGTTACTTCTCATCTTTTTACAATTTATTTTACAAATATATGTTGATGACAGATGTCATATTACCATTTTAAAAAGATGGCCCCAAAATTGATCCTTACTGAAATGAGTTTTTAAAAAGAGGAACTAAAAGCTTCTTTATATTAAATGGAAATATGCCAACTTAGTAAAACCTAAGTAAGACAAAGTGATGAACAACAATATTGTGGTATTTCATAAACAAACTACTCTGTTGTTTAATATTTCTTATTTTCTAATTTAGAATTTTGCAATATCCAGGAATACTCATTTTCTGGTGTAGAATGAGTAATGTTTATGGGTTTTCATGATTCAGTTTAAAGCAAAGGGAAATATATTTCAGACATTTTCTTTGAACATTCTCCTCCTGGACAGGAAGTGGACAGTGTCAACTGAAAAAGTGATTATAAGATGGGATAAAAACCTGCCAGTGTGACAAAATCTCTACCTCCCCTATCTGATGTGTTTTCTTCTTCTTTGGTGCTTCTTATTTAAAACTAAATCAAAGCTCAATGACACTTCAGTATCAGGGAGAAAGCAGGTCAAACTGCAGCTGAAAGTGATTAGGGAGTGAATTGTGTGCATAGAGCTAGCCTAAGCCCTTCTTACTGAGATAAGAGCTTCAGGAGCTGCCTTCTTTTACAGAAATGAAAGACAGTCCCATCTAGAGGAACAAAGGTCAAGCTTTGTTTCTCACTCATTGGATATCTTTAGGTAAATCTCATCTGAATTTTTCCATCTTTTTTTTTTTTAATTTATATTGGGGAATATTGGGGAACAGTATGTTTCTCCAGGACCCATCAGCTCCAAGTCGTTGTTCTTTTTTTTTTTCAATATAGTTGTAAAAGGTGCAGCTCAGCTTTAAGTCAAGTTGTTGTTTTCAATCTAGTTGTGGAGGATGCAGCTCGCTGGCCCATGTGGAAATCAAAATGGTGACGCTGGTGTTATGAGCACTGTGCTCTAACCAACTGAACCAACCGGCTGCCCAAAAAGTTTTCCATCTTTATAACAGAGATAATAGCATTGAAATTTCTGTAATACTAAAATGAGCTAATTTATTGGAAATTTTCTTAAATTCTCAAAAAATACTGAACACATCTAAGACAGTGCTACTACCATGTTTCCCCGAAAATAAGATCTAGCTGGACTATCAGCTCTAATGCATTTTTTGGAGCAAAAATTAATATTAGACCCAGTCTTATAGTAAAATAAGACTGGGTATTATATTATATTATATTATATTATATTATATTATATTAATTATGTTATGTTAAAGACCCAGTCTTATAGTAAAATAAGACTGGGTCTTTAACATAACATAATTAATATAATATAATATAATATAATACCGGGTCTTATATTAATTTTTTCTCCAAAAGACACATTTGAGCTGATGGTCAATTAAGTCTTATTTTTGGGGAAACACGGTAAACCCATCTTAATAAAATGCATTTCTATTTAATTTTGTAATAATACCTATATTTGCAAAGAATTCCATATAAATTCAGATCTCTGAAAACAATACAGGACATGAGGAAGCCAGTTTGAGTGTTTTATTTGCATGTCTTTGCATTCTTAATTCTGTTTTCTCATTAGGTTCTTTTTCTTTTATTGTTTAAAATACAACCATTCATTAAATAGATAATTGTTGATTACTTACTATGTGATAGGCACTGTACAGTTCTTTGTGGGGCACATAAAAATGATAAAACCCTGTTTTGGTCCTTGCTGAACTTATACTGTTCTCATTATTTTGGAAATTTACATTTTAATATCATTAGACTGATTTGTGGATTTTATATGTATGATGAACTGTGTAATGAACGAAATTAATTGATCATCACTTGAGAATCAACAAAAACTTTCAATGTAATAGCTTTCCTGAGATAACATAATGTGTTTCTCAGAAAGGAAATTCAAAAGGACCAATTCTGTTAGATTGCTGACCTTGACCTCCTGTGGCAAAAAATCCTGTTTCCCTGTGTTTTCAAAGGAAACACGTTTGAGAAAAGCTCCCAATCCCAGATTCAGTGGTTTTCCTTAACGCCTGTTTGAAGAGACAACAATGGAATTCTGGGAGAGATCTGACATAAGCGGATTCATCTGATCCCTCTCAGGAGCTAGAAGTATTTGTTTACTCTGCTCAGAGCGCTATATTTCTATGCATGTGCTATTATTAGAGTCCTTTGAAGTAGAAACGTCATATGTCATAGACCTCCTTGTGATTAAAACTTTAAGGCTATTTCTCTGATATGCATGTAGAGTACATAGAAAAGAAGAAACCCCATTTGTTGAAAATGGACTCTGAAGAATTAGGGAGCAGCAGTTTGCAAGTTTTGACTCTTTACAATGTCTCATTTGTTTATCTTACATTATAGGCTGCTTCTCAAGTATTTTTAGATAGATGGTTTTCAAGAGGCAAATATGATTGCATCTGGATCCCAAGAAATTTATAGAGAAAATTGTGTGGTGTCTAGAAATTGTGTTGAACTGGAAGTTAATTGGGAATAAATAATACCTGCCCTGAATATATATATATATATATATATATATATATATATATACATATACCTATATTGTGAACATCAAGTGTGATAAGCCATATAAAATTGCTTTCAGAACATAACTGTTGAAAAACTAAAATATTTCCTATTTCTTTGGCTCAGGCATCACTTATTTATTTTTAAAGATATTTTAACAATTTTAAACAGAAAGCATGAAATATTTTTTTAAATGATATGCAATTTAATTTTTTTTTATCTCAGGGCAATATGTCCTACACTTTTTTATATACAAATTTATATCTCATTTTTAAAATGACTACATATTATTTCCTTGTGTGAAAGTAAAATATATGTCCTGTATTGATAGATATTTAAATAAATTTGTTGGACTATTAAAAAGTAAAAGCCACAATGAGCATTCATGTTACATATTCTTTTATTCATTTTCAATTATCCCCTATTGAAAGTAAAGGGTGTGAAACTGGAGGAAAGACACACTAGATGATGTGCTATTAAAGATGTGAGCTAACTATGTTTATAGTTATAATGGAATAAAATTTTACATCAGACAATGAGAGAATCAACTGTAAGGTTAAAGTCATTTCAAAATTGTAAAAGACTTGACTTCAAATCCATCTTGACTTCTGTCTCCAGGAAGATGTATTAGACAGTCTTTCCCCTATTTTTCTTGCTAACTAAAAGCACTGGACATTATATATAAAATAAATATTAGAAGATGCTGAAAGATGGAGAACAGAAGGTAGATTGCCTAGGGACCTTGGGTCCTAGGTTTTGTTTTGTCTCCTGTATCCCAGACTGGGAATTAGAGAAATTGGTAACTTAGAAATACCAATGGACACAGAACAAAAAAGCCCCAAGAAAAGACTGCACCCTAGCAAAAGGACAAAAAAAAAGGGCACCTTAGCAAGACAACTTTTACATAATATCTGCTCTACTCCAGCTGAATACCATAGAAAAATACTGTGATCCCATCTTCCCTACAATGTCCTGCCATCAAAGACTGAGACTTCCATCCTTGCCAGGTAGTGAAAAGAATACTTCCAATCCCACTGATGTGGTTTCAGTAAGGACTGTGTGGGGGAATTGAGACTTTCACCCTCCACACTCTGCAGTGTCAGTGGAGACAACACGAAATGACTGAAGTTTCACCTCCCCCGCCTCAGAGAAAGCCAAATGAGAGCCTGAGCTTTCATTGCTTCTAAGTAGTAGTTAGGCCAGCCTTCATAATGTGCGTGCAGACCACATGGGAGCAGTAATGAAGAGCCCCTCCTGCTTGGTGTCAACAAAGTTCAAGTGGAAAACCTAGTATTAATTCCTTCCTCTACCAGAATGGTATCAGAGGAGACCTGAAACCTATGTAATTTTACTAACCATTGTCACCCCAATAAATTTTAATTTTTTAAAGAAGAAAACAAACAAAAAGAACCACATAAGATTTAAATAAGATCTGCACTTTATAAAACCCACAATGTTCAGATTTCAACTGAATATCACCAATCATAGAAAAAAACCTGAAATATCTCAATTAGAATAAAAAAGGCAATCAAAGAGATGATACAAATAACTGCATTATTGAATAAAAATGTTAAAACAGCCATCAAGAATATGCTTCAGTGAGAAATTATAAACACACTTGAAACAAATGGGGGAAAAAGTCTTTCTTTTTATAGAAATAAAAAGAAATAAAATCTTGGAAAGAAATAGAAGATATAAAGAAGAACCAAGTGGAAGTTTTAGAACTGAGAAATATAATAACCAAAAAACACTTAATGAATGGGCTCAACAGCAGAATGGGGAATACAAATGAAGGAATATATGAATTTGAAGATAGAACAACAGAAATAGAAAATGGAAATATTTAATCTGAATAAAAAGGAAAAATATAATAAGAGATCACATTGGATAAAAATGGTGGCATGAAGTGAGCCTCTGGAAACCTCCCCTGGAATTTACAACAAATTGAACAACTATAAAGGACTTGCTTTATAAAGGCATCCCCTAAAAGACTCCCTGCACAGCAGATAGTCAACACGAAGAGGCACACTACAGAAATAACCCAAAGGTGGCCAAATTGCGCGAGCAGGGTAGGAGGGAAGGGAGAAGTGCGGAGACAGAGCCACATGAGGGCAGGATGCAGAACTAGCTCAGTGCTCCGAGCTTGTTGCATCCCGGAACTACCGCACTGCAGGAGAGGGAAGAACTTGGACTGCTGGGGCTCCACTTATGGCCCACAGGGCTGAGGGGACAGCATATAACACTGCTGAACCCAATGCTCACGGCAGAGACCTCAGAGAAAGGACTGAGGGAAGAAGGCTGAAAATGGTGGTTTAAGCCCTCACTGCTGCAGAGAAGGGAAGCATTAGGCACTGAGACTAGCTGCCCCCTCCCTACCCTTGCAGAGCTAATCCTGCCCCCCACCTATCCAGTACTAGAAGTGAACAGTAGCAATGTCAGATCAAAAGAACAGAATATTTGCAGTTCTGAGAACTGTGGTTAGCAGATACAGATTCGCAGCCCAACTAGTTCTACCAAAGGGGAGGGAGCTGTGGAAGCAACTGCCTGTGGTGGTGGTCGCAGCCATTGCTCTGGGTCACCTCTCACAACCCACCCCGGCCCTGTCCCCACCTATCTGGGCAGATCCCTGCAGGAGTGAACAGAACTGCTGAAACACATGGGCTCTGAATCTGGTGCAGAAAGAGCTTTGGAACTTCAAAAGCTCTCCGCATCGCCACACGGATGCAGCGTACTATGACCCAGGACTGTTCACAAAGGAGAAGCCTGCCTTCCAGGGAATCCCCCCATTGTGTGAGAAGCTGGAATCGTGCAGAGAAAACAAAACACTATAGTGTGTGACAGAAAAAAGGCTGCAGTAGGAGAGAAAATACAACATTTTACCAACATGTACTGGAAAACAGAGGAAAGACCTCTTCCTATCAACCTGTTGCAGAACCAACTCCTGTAGGTGGCTAGGAAGAGAAATAGTAAATCAGTAATTGCCATGAATAACCAAGGCAACAAGACAGCTCAGAAAGAAAGTGAAAAGTCTCCAGAAAAGGAACTTAAAGATATGGAAATATGTGACTTAAATGACAGAGAATTCAAGATTGCAGTTCTGAAAAAACTCAATGAGATGCAAGAAAACACAGAAAGGCAATTTAATGAACTAAGAAACGCAATCAAAGAACAACATGAGCATTTTACAAAAGAGATTGAAATTTTAAAAAAGAATCAAATGGAATTTCTGGAGATTAAGAACTCAATAGAAGAAATTAAAAATGAAATAACCAGTTTAGGTAGTAGAGTTGACAAGATGGAGGAAAGAATCAGTGACATCGAAGATAGAAACCTGGAAATGACACGAATGGAAGAAGAAAGAGACTTGAAACGTAAAAGAAATGAAAGAACTCTACAAGAACTTTCTGACTCCATCAGAAAGAGCAATATAAGAATAATGGGCATACCAGAGGAGAAGAAAGAGAGAAGGGAACAGAGAATATATTCAAACAAATTGTTGATGAGACCTTCCCAAACTTGTGGACAGAACTGGATCCTCGAATCCAAGAAGCAAATAGAACACCTAATTACCTCAACCCCAACAGGCCTTCTCCAAGGCACATTGTATTGAAACTGTCTAAAATCAACGACAAAGAAAGAATCCTCAAGACAGCCAGGGAAAAGAAGATGGTAACCTACTAAGGAAAGCTCATTAGATTATCATCAGATTTTTCAGCAGAAACTCTACAAGCCAGGAGGTAGTAGAACCAAATATTCAAACTATTGAAAGAGAGAAATTATGAGCCAAGGATAACATATCTAGCAAAGATATCCTTTAGAAGTGAAGGAGTAATAAAGACATTTCCAGACATACAGAAGCTGAAGGAATTTTCTAATACAAAACCTGCACTACAAGAAATACTAAAGGAGGCTATTTGACCACCATCAAAAGGGCCAATTTGTGGCAATCAAAACATAGAAAGGGGAGAGTAAAGGCCTGAACCAGAATATAAGAATGGAGAAAGTAAGCTTGCTGAAGAAAATGGAACACTCTAAATGTCAAACTTTCTTTTACATACACTTAAGGGTAACCACTCAAAAAAAATCCAGAAGTGAAATATATACTGTAGTAAAAGAAGAAACAGAGGGAAACATCATAGAATACCACCACATAGAAACAATAGACAACAACAAAAAGGCAAATAAACAATGGAGACACAGCCTTACCAGAAAACTAAAGAGAGAATGACAGGAAATCCTCACATATCAATAATCACCCTAAATATAAATGGACTGAACTTACTAATAAAAAGACACAGAGTAGCAGATTGGATCAAAAAACTAAACCCACCATATACTGTCTCCAAGAGACACATCTCAGCTACAAGGACAAGCATAGACTCAAAGTGAAAGGGTGGAAATTGACAATACAAGCAAATGGTACCCAGAGAAAATCAGGTGTAGCCATAATAATGATATCAGATGAAACGGACTTCAGGGTGAAAAAGATAACAAGAGAAAAAGATGGACATTTCATAATGGTAAAGGGGACTATACAACAAGAAGACATAACAGTCATCAATATTTATGTCCCCAATCAGGGAGCACCGAAATATACCAAGCAACTACTAACAGAACTAAAGGGAGAAATTGACCAAAACATAATTATTCTAGGGGACTTAAATACATCATTGAGCGCTATGGATAGACCATGCAAACAGAAAATAAATAATGAAATAGCCGCCCTAAATGACACATTAGATGAAATGGACATAGTTGACATTTATAGAGCAGTTCATCGTAAAACATCAGACTATACATTTTTTTTTTAGTGTGCATGGAACATTCTCAAGGATAGACCATATATTGGGACATAAAATCAGGCTCAGCAAATGTAAGAAGATTGAAATCATACCAGGCATATTCTCTGGTCACAAGGTTTTGAAATTGGATATCCACTGGAAAAAGACAGCAGAAAAAACAACAAATGCATGCAGATTAAACAACATACTTTTAAAGAACAACTAGGTCAAAGAAAATATGAGAGGAGAGATCAAAAGATGCACAGAAACAAATGAGAATAAAAATACATCCTACCAAAATTTTTGGGATGCACCAAAAGCAGTTTTAAGAGGAAAATTTATGTCATTACAGGCCTATCTCAAGAAAGAAGAAAAATCCCTGGTATAAACCTCACATTATACCTTAAAGAACTAGAAAAAGAAGAAAAAATCGAAGGTCAAAGTCAGCAGAAAGAAGGAAATAATAAAAATAAGAGCAGAAATCAATGAAATAGAGAACAAAAAAAACAATAGAAAAAATTAACGTGACAAAAAGCTACTTCTTTGAAAAGATTAACAAAATTGACAAACCCTTGTCTAGACTCACTAAGATAAAAAGAGAGAATACACTAATAAAGAAAATCAGAAATGAAAAAGGGGAAGTTATCACGAATGCCACTGAAATACCAAGGATCATTCAAGAATACTATGAAGGACTACATGCCACCAAATTCAATAACCTATAGGAAATGGACAAGTTCTTAGAAACATATAGCCTTCGTAGGCTGACCCATGAAGAACTGGAAAATCTAAATAGACTGATCACCAGTAACAAAATGGAATCAGTCATCCAAAGCCTTCCAAAAAGCAAAAGTCAGGGACCAGATGGCTTCACTAGTGAATTCTACCAAACCTTCAAACAGGATCTAGCTCTGAAGTTAGATCCTCCAAAGAGGATAAGTCCTGCTCAAACTCTTCCAAAAAATTGAAGAAGAGACAGTACTCCCTAACTCATTTGATGAAGCCAACATTACCCTGATACCAAAATCTGTTAAGGATAACACACAAAAAAAAGAAAACTACAGACCAATATCTTTGATGAATAGTGATGCAAAAATCCTAAACAAAATTCCAGTAAATCACATGCAACAATGCATTAAAAAGATTATTCATCACGACCAAGTGCGGTTCATCCCTGGGGCACAAGGATGGCTCAACATATGCAAATCCATCAATGTGATACATCACATAAACAAAATAAAGGACAAAAGTCATATGATTATATCAATTGATGTAGAAAAAAATTTGACAAGATACAACATGCATTTATGATTAAAACACTTAATAAAATACTGATGGAAAGAAAATACCTTAACCTAATAAAGGCCATATATGACAAACTCTCAGCTACTCTCATAATTAACGGTGAAAAACTGATGCCCTTTGCTCTAAGTTCAGGAATACGTCAAGGCTGTCCTCTATCACTTTTGCTTTTCAACATAGTTTTGGATGTCCTAGCCAGAGCAATCAGGTAAAAGAAAGAAATAAAATGCATCCAAATTGGGAATGAAAAAGTTAAATTGTCACTCTTTGAAGATGACATGATGCTATACATAGAAGACCCGAAATAGTCCACCAAAAAGTTATTAGAAACAATCAATGAATACAGCAAAATTGCTGGCTACAAGATCAACGTACAAAAGTCCATTTCATTCCTATGTACTAACAATGAAATCTCAGAAAAATAAATAATTAAAAACAATTCCTTTTACAATTGCAGTAAAATGAATAAAATACCTAGGAATAAACTTAACCAAGGATATGGAAGACCTATATGCTGAAAACCATAAGACACTTTTAAAAGAAATTGGAGAAGACACATAGAAATGGAAAGACATTCAGTGCTCATGGATTGGAAGAATCAACATAGTTAAAATGGCCATATTACCCAAAGTAATATACAGATTTAATGCAATACTTGTCAAAATCCCAATGGAATTTTTTAAAGAATTAGAACAAAAAAATCATCAGATTTGTTTGGAACCACAAAAGACCCCGAATAGCCAAAGCAATCCTAAGAAAAAGAACAATGCCAGACGTATCACACTCCTTATCTTTAGCTTGTAGTACAAGACAACAATAATCAAAACAGCATGGTACTGGCAGAAAAACAGACATGTAGACCAATGGAATAGAATTGAGAACTGAAAAATAACACCAGATTAATATGGACAGATAATTTTTGACAAAGAAGCGAAAAACATACAATAGAGAAAAGACAGTCTCTTCAATAAATGGTGCTGGAAGAATTGGAAAGCCACGTGCAAAAGAATGAAACTGGACTGCTATCTGTCACCATGTACCAAAATTAATTCAAAATGGATCAAAGACTTAAGTATAAGACCTGAAACAATAAACTGCATAAAAGAAAACATAGGTACTAAACTTATGGGCCTTGGGTTCAAAGAGCCTTTTATGAATTTGACTCCAAAGGCAAGGGAAGTAAAAGCTAAAATAAATGAATGGGACTACATCAAACTTAAAACCTTCTCTACAGGAAAAGAAACTATTGACAAAATAATGAGGCAACCAAATGAATGGGAGAAGATTTTTGCGAACAGTGCCTCTGATAAAGGGCTAATATTCAAAATATACAAAGAACTCATATAACTCAATAACAAAAAAACAAACAACTCAATTGAAAAATGAGCAGAGGACCAGAAGAGACATTTCTTCAAAGAGGACATACACATAGCTACTAGACATATGAAAAAAAATGCTCAACATCACTAATCATCAGAGAAATGCAAATAATAACCACAATGGGATATCACCTCTTGCCAGTTAGAATGGCTATAATCAACAAGACAAATAGTAACAATGTTGGAGAGGCTGTGGAGAAAGAAAAAGGAACCCTCATACACTGTTGGTGGGAACGCAGATTGGTGCAGCCGCTCTGGAAGGTAGTGTGGAGGTTCCTCAAAAAATTATGAATAGAATTACCATATGGCCCAGCAATCCCTCTCCTGGGTATCTACCCAAAAAATATGAAAACATTTATCCATAAAGATATGTATGCTCCAATGTTCATTGCAGCTTTATTTACGGTGGCCAAGACATGGAAACAACCAAAATTTCCTTTGATAGATGAATGGATAAAGAAGTTGTGGTATATATACACAATGGAATACTGTTTGGCAGTAAGAAAAGATGAAATAGGACCATTTGTGAGAACATGGATGGATCTTGAGATTAGCATGCTAAGTGAAATAAGTCAGACAGAAAAAGCAGAGAACCATATGATTTCACTGGTATGTGGTATATAAACCAAAAACAACAAAAGAACAAGACAAACAAATAAGAAACAAAAACTCATAGGCACAGACAATAGTTTAGTGAGTACCAGAGGGTAAGGGGGAGAAAGGATGGTAGATGAGGGTAAAGGGGATCAAATATATAGTGATGGAAGGAGAACTGACTCTGGGTGGTGAACACACAATGGGATATATAGATGATGTAATACAGAATTGTACACCTGAAATCTATGGAACTTTACTAACAATTGTTACCCCAGTAGACTTTAATTTAAAAAAACAAAGAAAACAAAACAACAACAACAACAAAAAACACTATGACAGCAATGAAGAATGCCTTTGATGAACTTAATAGTAGATTGGATAAGGCTGAGGGAAAAATATCTGAGCTAGAAGATATATCAATATAATCCTTAAAAACCAAAACAGAAAGAAAACAAAGACTGAAAAAAAAGAAAACAGAACAGAATATCCAAAGATTGTGGGAAAATTGCAGAACGTATAACATATACTTAATGGGAATACCAGAGAAGAAAGACAGAGAGGAACAAAAGAAATATGTGAAACAATAATGACTAAGAATTTCCCCAAATTATGTCAGACAACAAGCCACAGATCCAGGAAGCTCAAAAAACATCAAGCAAGATAAATACCAATCAACAACAAGAAAAGAAAACTATAGCTAAGCACATCATTTTCAAACTACTGAAAATCAAAGATCCAAAAGTAATTTTTTTTGAAAGAATCCAGAGGTGAAAGAACCTCATTGATAGCAGAATAAAGATCAAAATTATTTCAGTCTTCTCTGAAACCATGCAAGCGAGAATGAGGTGAAATATTTAAACCATTGAGAGAAAGAAGAACCCACTGACTTAGAACTCTGTATCTTGTGAAATTATCCTTCATAAGTGAAGGAGAAATGGACTTTTTTAAACAAACAGAAATTGAAGAAATTTCTTGCCAGTAGATATAACTTGCAAGAAATATTAAAAGAAGTTCTTTAGAGAGAAGAAAAATAATATAGGTGGAAACTCAAGTTTATGTATAGAAAAGAAGAGTATAGAAAAGGAATAAGTGAATGCAAAATAAAAAAAAACATTTATTTTCGTATTCTTCATTTATCTAAGAGATTATATTATGTTCAAAATAACAACACAAAAATGTATTTAATTATGTATGTCTATGTGTGCTTATATATGTGAAACAAATGACAACAATGATACAGAAAATGGAAGAGAAAACTTAAGATTATTTTGTTATAAGGTACTCACACTACCTGTAAAGTGGTATAGTGTAAAGTGAACTTCGATTAGCTGTAAATGTATATTGCACACTCTAGTGCAGCCACTGAAAAAAGTATACATAAAAAACTATGATACAGTAAGAAAGCACAGAAAATAGAATCATGTAAAATTCTTAAATAAAATCATGGAAAGCAGAAAAAGAATAAAAGACCTAAATAAAAATGAAGAACAAGGGCAACAAGTAAAAAACAGTAAGAAATAAGGTAGATATTAATTCAGCTATATCAATAATCACTTTGAACATAAATGGTCTAAATGTACCAATAAAAAGACAAAGATTTTCAGAGTAGATCAACTACATGTTATCTACAAGTATATGTTGTCTACAAGAAATCCACTTTAAAAATAAAAAACATATGTAGAATAAAATTAAATGGATGGAAAAAAAATTACCATGCTAACACTAATAAGAAGAAAGTAAGAAGAGGTATGTTAATTTTAGTCAGAGCAGACTTTAAAGCAAGGAAAGTTATTAGGAGTAAAGAAGGGCATTTATCATGATGAAGGGGTTAATTTTCCAGGAAGACATAAGAATCCTTAATATGTATGCTCCTAACAGCAGAATTGCAAAGTATGTGAGATAAAAACAACAGAATTGCCAAAAGAAATAGATGAATCCATTATGATAATTGAAGACTTCAACACCCCTCTATCAGAAATGCACACATCTAGCAGGCAGAAAATCAAAAAGGACATAGTTAAATTCAGCTAAATATAGTTGACATCTATAGACAATATCATCAAACAACAGCTGAATACACATTCTTCCTAAGCTCACATGAAACATTCACCAAGATAGAACACATTTTGGGCCATAAAACACACCTTAACAAATTGAAAAAGTAGAAATCATACAATATTGACTCTCAGACAACAGTGAAATTATACTGAAAGGTAATAACAGAAGGCAACTGGAAAGTCTCCAAATATGTGGAGATTGAAAAACACACTTTTATTTTTTTCAAATTGGGGAATATTGGGGAACAGTGTGTTCTTTCAGCAACAATCATCTCCAAATCAAGTCATTGTCCTTCAATCTAGTTGTGGGGGTTGAAGCTCAGTTCCAAGTCCAGTGGACTTGGAGCTGGACTTAGACTCAGGTCCAAGTCCATCCCATGCAGGAACTGAACTGGCAACATTGTTGTTAAGAGCTTGTGCTCCAAACAACTGAGCCACCTGGCCGCCCCAAAAAACATACTTTTAGGCCGCACCAGTGGCTCAGGCAGTTGGAGCTCAGTGCTCCTGATGCTGACGGCTGCTGGTTCAATTCCCACATGGGTCAGTGGGCTCTCAACCACAAGGTTGCCGGTTCAACTCCTCCACTCCCGCGAGGCATGGTGGGCTGCACCGGCTGCAACTAAGATTGAACACGGCATCTTGAGCTGAGCTGCCGCTGAGCTCCTGGATGGCTCAGTTGGTTGGAGCACTTCCTCTCAACCACAAGGTTTCCAGTTCACTCCTGCAAAGGATGGTGGGCTATGCCCCCTGCAACTAACAACTGTCAACTGGACCTGAGCTGAGCTGCGCCCTCCACAACTAAGACTGAAAGGACAACAACTTGACTTGGAAAATATCCTGGAAATACACACTGTTCCCAATAAAATCCTGTTCCCCTTCCCCAATAGAATCTAAAAAAACCCCAAAAAGCAAAAAACAAAAAGAACCCCACACTTTTAAATAGCGTGTGGATCAAAGAAGAAATCTCAGGGAAATTTAATAATATTTTGAATGAAGTGAAAATGAAAACAAAACTTATCAAAATTTGTGGGATGCAGTGAAATCAATGCTTAGAGGGAAATTTATAACACTAAATGCAAATACTAGAAAACAAGAAAAATCTAAAATCAATCATCTAAACTTTCATCTTAGGAAACTAGAAAAGAGGAGCAAATTGAATCCAAAGTAAGCAGAAGAAAAGAAATAAGACTTAGAGCAAAAATCAAGGAATTGAAACAGGAAAATTATAGAGAAAAAGCAATGAAACTAAAAAGCTGTCTCTTTGAAAAGATTGATGAAATTGACAAGCCTTTATCCAAGCTAACCAAGAGAAATAAAAGAGAGGACAAATTACTAATATCACAAATGAAAGAGGGGAAATCACTACAGAACCCATGGAAATTAAGGATGATAAGGGTACACTATAAACAACTCCATGACCACAAATTTGATAATCTAAATGAAATGGGCAGATTTTTTGAAAGACAAAGTCTGCTAAAACTCGTACAAGAAGAAATACACGATCTGAATAGGCCTATATTTATTAAATAAATCTAATCAAAATTAATAACCTTTCAAAACAGAAATCACCAGGCCAAAATGGGTTTTCTGGTGGATTTTATATTAAACACTTAAGGAAAAAATTATACCAATTCTCTACAGGATAGATCAGAGGAAATACTTCCTAACTCATTTTATGGGCTGATATTACCCTAATAGTAAAATTAGAAAATACATCACAAGAAAACTACAGACTAATATCTCTGATGAACATAGATGCAAAAATCTTCAACAAAATAATAACAAATCTCATCCAACAATCTATAAAAAGGTTTAAACACTATGACCAAGTAGGATTTATTTCAGATATGTGAGTCTGGTTCAACATTCAAAAATCAATTAATATGGCTAGTCCGGTGGCTCAGGCTGCTGAAGCTCCGTGCTCCTAACAATGAAGGCTGCAGGTTCGATTCCCACATGGGCCAGTGGGCTCTCAACCACAAGGTTGCTGGTTTGATTCCTCGACTCCTGCAAGGGATGATGGGATGCTCCACCCACAACTAACAACGGCAACTGGACCTGGAGCTGAGCTGCGCCCTCCACAACTAAGATTGAAAGGACAACAACTTGACTTCGAAAAAGTCCTGGAAGTACACACTGTTCCCCAATAAAGTCCTGTTTCCCTTCCCCAATAATAAAAAAAGTCTTAAAAAAAAGGAAATCAATTAATTTACCCTATCACATCAATTGTCTAAAAATAAAAAGTCACATGATCATATCAATAGCTGTAAAAAAAGAATTTGGCAAAATATAACACCCATTAAAAATTCTTAGTAAACTATGAATAGAGGGAAATTTTCTCTACTCGATAAAGAATCTCTATATAAACCTACACCTAACATCATACTTAGTAATGAAAAACTCAGAGTGTTCCCACTAAGATCAGCTACAAAACAAGGAAGTTCCCTCTCACCACTCCTTTTAAACATATGAGTAATCTTTGCTAATGCAATCAGGCAACAAAATGAAATAAAATGTATACAGAATGGAAGGAACAAATAAAACTTTGTTTACAAATGACATGCTCATCTATGTAGATAATCTGAAAGAATTAGCAAACAAAACAAAAACAAAGAAATCAACAAAAAGACCCCTCCTGGAACTATTAAGAGATTATAACAAGGTTGCAGGATATAATATTAAGATACAAAAATTAATGTTTTTCCTACATATTAGTGATGGACAGTGGAATTTGAAATTAAAAACATATTGCATATTTATTGTACTTTAGCATCCCCTCACCAAAATTGGTATAAATCTAACATAAGTACAAGATCTATGTGAGGAAAGCTACAAAAATCAAAGAAGAACTAAATAAATGGAGAGATATTTCTTGTGCATGGGAAAGAAGACTCAAAATTGCCAAGATGTCAGTTTTTCCCCAACTTAATTAACAGATTAATGCAATCCCAATCAAAATCCCAGCAAGTTATTCTGTGGATATAAACCGATTATAAAGTTTTTATGAGCGGGCCAAAGAGTCAGAAAAGCCAACACAATATTGAAGAACAAAGTTAGAAAACTGACACTACTTGACTTTAAGATTTACTATAAAGCCATAGTAATCAAGACAGTGTGGTATTGGTGAAAGAGCAAACAAATAGATTAATGGAACAGAATAGGGAGCCCAGAAATAGATTCCCATAAATATAGTCAACCAATCTTTGGCAAAGGAGCAAAGGCAATAACAATGGAACAAAGATAGTCTTTTCCACAAATGATGCTAGAACAACTAGACATCCATACGCACCTTATATCTTTTACAAAAATTAACTCAAAGTGGATTACAGACCTAAATGTAAAATGTAAAACTATAAAACTCCTAGAAAGTAACATAGGAGAAAACTTAGATGACTTTGGGTAAGGTGATGACTTTTTAAGATACGACACCAATGGCATGATCCATGAAAGAAAGAATTGATAAACTAATCTTTATTAAAATTATAAACTTCTGCTCTGTGAAAGAGGACATCAAGAGAAATAGAAAGTGAGCCACATACTGGGAGAAAATGTTTGTAAAAGACATCAGATAAAACACTGTTATCCTAAATATACAAAGAGCACTTAAAACTCAACAGTAAGAAAACAATTCAATTTAAACATGGGCCAAAGACCTTAACAGGCACTTCGTCAAAGAAGATACACAGATGGGAAATAAACACAGATGAAGATGCTCCATATCATACACCATCAAGGAAATGCAAATTAAAACAGTGAGATACCACTACACAACTATTAACCTTTTCACTGTGTTAATTGATTTCAAGTTTGTTTTCCAAAATGTGTCAAAAATCTACAGAAAATAATTACAGTAATTATATATTTAAATATATACAGTTAAGGTGCTACGTTTATTAAAATAAATGATTACTTTAAAGTTTAACAATTTCCTATTGTGATACTGTCTGCTGGGTGGCCTGCGGGGCCTCTGGTCCCGCTCCCCACATAAGAACACAGGATATGGTGAGGCCAAAAAGGAACACCCCCAGAGCCATAGATAGGGGAGTCATACCACTATATTCTCTCTGACAGCCGGGCAAAACACACGAAGCAGGATCCACAGGATCCACACGATCTGCAGTCTGCCATTCACTTCTCTGCCTGTCAACCAACCAAGCAATCAATGCAGCCCCTCATTTACATCAGTAGCCAATTGGCTAACCTGTTACAGTTGATGGCCAACCAATCACAGTTGATGGTCATTCATTACCTGAGCCAGCACCTCCACACACAAGGCCGAGAGCCTGGAAACTGCTCTCTGAGACTCTGTCTCCACATATACATTCTTGAAAAACACAAAAATATAAAATAATGTACATTTGCTTTCCTAAAATTCCTTTCTGGAACACTGAGCTTGTGGGGTAAAGTTGAACGCTGCAGTCAGTGGCATGGAAATATTTGACTATAGATAAACATCACAGTGAAAATGTTAAAAGAGCCAAAATCAGTAACACTGACAACATCAAATGTTGGAGGGGATGTGGAGCAACAGAAACTCTCATTGATTGCTGGTGGAAATGCAAAATGGTGTAGCCACTTTGGAAGATGGTTTGGCAGCTTTTTGTTTTTACAAAACTAAAAATACTTTTATCATACAATCCAGCAATCAATCTCCTTGGTATTCACCCAAAGAAGTTGAAAATATGTGCCCACATAAAATCCTGCACTCAGTTGTTTATAGCAGTTTTCTTCATAATTGTCCAAAGTTGGAAGCAACCAAGATGTCCTTCAATAGGTGAATGGATAAACAAACTCTGGTACATCCAGACAATAGAATATTATTGAGCACTAAAACGAAGGAAGCTATCAAGCCATGAAAAGACATGGAGGAACCTTAAACGAATATTACTAAGTGAGAGAAGCCAGTCTGAAAATGCTACATACTGTATGATTACAACTTTATGACATTCTGGAAAAAGCAGACTATGGAGACAACAAAAAAGTCATTGGTTGCAAGGGTTTTGGTGGTGGAGGGAGTATTATGAGGAGGGGTGAATAGGTAGAGCACAGAATATTTTTAGGGCAGTGAAATTACTCTGTAGATACCATAACGATGGATATTGTCATGCAGGGTGTTATGCGGGGTCTCTAGTCTTTCTCCCTGCTTAAGAACGCAGGATATAGTGAGGCCAAAAAGAAACACCCACGGAGCCATAGATAGGGGAGTCATACCACTATATTCTCACTGGTGGCTAGATTGGAAACACAGGAAGCAGGAGCCACACTATCGCAACGTGCCGTCCACTTCTCTCTGCCAACCAATCTCACTTGCTAGCTACAATCCACCATGCTAACTGCAACCCGCTCTTGCTAGCTGTCATGCAGGGCATCCGGCGGGGTCTCAGCTCCTGCTCCCCACATAAGAACACAGGATATGGTGAGGCCAAAAGGAACACCCTTGGAGCCATAGATAGGGGAGTCATACTACTACATTCTTGCTGGCAGCACTATAGTTTCACTGGAGGCTGGATCCACACTGTCCGCAACCCGCCATCCTAACTGCAATCCGCGCTTGCCAGCTCAGCCACCATCTTCTTGCTAGCCCCCATTTTTCTGCTAGCGTAGCCACAGCAGTTATATCAGTAGCCAATGGCTCACTGGTTACAGCTGACAGCCAAGTAGCCACAGCTTATGGCCATCCAATCACAGTTGATGGCCATTTATTACCTGAGCCAGCACCCCTCCACGTGAGGCCAAGAGCCTGGAAACTGCTCTCTGGGGCTCTGTCCCCACACTTCACCCCTACAGGGTCTCACCTCACAATCTATGCCACAGTGTCTTCCGCGAGGGGCCCTGTGCGAGGAGCCTGCAGGTGAATGCAATATCCTGGACACAACCAGGCTCTCTGGGCACAGCCAGGGTTTCTCAGGGCACCATCAGTTCTTCTAGACACAACCAGACTTCCTGGGCTTCTTAGGGCACCACCAGTCTCCCCAGGCACAGCTTGGGCCTCTCAGGGCACTGCCACTCTCTCTGGGCACAGCCAGAGTTCCTGGACTCAGCCAGAGCTCTCAGGGCGCTGCCACTGTCTCTGGGCACAGCCAGACTTTCTGGACTCATGTTCTCTAAGCGGCTGGGCGCTCTAAGGCACTCTAAGGAGAGACACAAAAGCAAACATCCGCCTGTTCCACTACATGGTAGTGAGTTCACAAGCAAACAGTCAAGCGGTCCATTAAATTAGGGATTGAAGGCAATTCCCCATAGTCCATAGTCATTTGCCAGGGCTCTCCTGGGGGTGAGGGACAACTTTGACCTCACCCTCATCTCCCACAGAGGACTCAGCAAGCATTTCCTTCTGGGACTCCAAGTCCTGCATCCTGCTGCCTCAGCAAGCACTTCCCAGCCCATAGGGCTGCAGCGAACTTGGCTTTCTCCAGCCTGTGCTGGTTGGGGAACTGTCCACATCTTCCCACCCCTCCATGGGGGTCCAGCTCTCCAGCAGCTTCTCCTCCTGGTCTTCCTAAGGCTGAGTGTTCATACACAGACTGCTCCACTGCCCTTCAGAGAGCTTTGGCAAGCACCGTACCCTGCTCGCTGTGCCGTGTCATGTGGGAGACCCTGCTCCCTGCGCCATTTATCATGCGGGAGACCCTGCAGGGTCTCTGCTCTCGCTCCCCACATAAGAATGCAGGATATAGTGAGGCCAAAAAGGAACACCCAAGGAGCCATAGATGGGGGAGTCATACTACTACATTCTCGCTGGCGGCACTATAGTCTCACTGGAGGCTGGATTCACACTGTCCGCAACCCGCCATCCTAACTGCAATCCGCGCTTGCCAGCTCAGCCACCATCTTCTTGCTAGCCTCCATTTTTCTGCTAGTGTAGCCACAGCAGTTATATCAGTGGCCAATGGCTCACTGGTTATAGCTGACAGCCAAGTAGCCACAGCTTATGGCCATCCAATCACAGTTGATGGCCATTTATTACCTGAGCCAGCACCCCTCCACGTGAGGCCAAGAGCCTGGAAACTGCTCTCTGGGGCTCTGTCCCCACACTAGCTTAGCCACCATCCCCTTGCTAGCCCCCCATTTGTTGCTAGCGTAGCCACTGCAGTTATATTAGTGGCCAATGGCTCACTGGTTACAGCTGACGGCCAACTAGTCACAGCTGATGGCCGTCCAATCACAGTTGACGGCCATTTAGTACTCGAGTGGGCACCTTTCCATGTGAGGGCGAGAGCCTGGAAACTGCACTCTTGGCTCTGTCCCCACAGATATATATCATTATACATTTGTCCAAACCCACAAAATGTAAAATACCAAGAGTGAACCTTAATGTAAGCTATGGACTTTGGGCCATTATGATTTGTCAATGTAGGTTCATCAATTGTGACAAATGATCTCCTCTTGGGAAGGGATGTTAAGAAAGCAGGAGGCTATGCATGTGTGAGGACAGGTGTATATGTGAAATTTCTGTACTTTCTCCTCAATTTTGCTTTGAACCTAAAACTGCTCTAAAGATTTAGTCTGAATTTAGTCTGAAAAATAATCTGAGTCACCATTTAAAACTCAGGGGATTTCAAATAAAGATTCAGGTTTTCAGTTTCTCTTTCTAAATTGGAAAATCCTGATGACACTGGGCCAGCCTAGGTCATAGCTACAATCAGCTGAGCTTAGTAACAAAGTCATTTTAGAAAAGTCTGCTCTGTTCTGTGCTGACCGTCCCACACTAGCTTTACCCAGTTACATACATTTCCTTGGACCCTAAATGACTAAGAGGGAGACTCATCCCCTAAGGATTCTAAACAAGTTACCTCCAAAAGAACTCAGTCAGAGGGAGAACAGCAGGAATTGTGTTGTCAGAAGTAAGTGAAGGGGAGAGATTGGGTGGAAGAAGACCAAGCATCCATCAACAGATAAGTGGTAAACAAAATATGATATAAACATAAAATGGAATATTATTTAGCCTTAAACAGGAGGGAAATTTTGACACAACATGGATGAAACTTGAGGGCATTACGCTAAATGAAATAAGCTAGTCAAACACAAAAAATAATTTCACTTATATGAGGTACCTAGTGTAGTCAGAATTATAGAGAAAGAAAGTAGAATGGTGGCAGGAGCTAGGGAATGAGGGCAACGGGAAGTTAGTGCTTAGTGAGTATAGAGTTTCCAAGAAGAGTTGTTGATTTTTCAGTCTGTTCAGCTTTTTTTTTCTTTTTAAACTTGTTCTCTGGACCGAGTGGTGACTTCCAAGCTCCTTGTGTGAGGAACCAGAAATTGGAAATCGGAACTTCCTGGCTCAACTTGTGGCACTGATCAATTAAAATGAGTATGCAAGGCTCATTTGCTCCTCAGACCCTCAGTTTGTGGCTTGTTGCTCTAGGGTTAGATGTGAAATCTTGCTCTCACAGGCCTGATGTGCGTGTGGGCAGATATGCCCAGTTCCATTTTCTGGTTGGAGTTCAGAATTTGATCCCATGCCTCCTCCTGGGTTCCCCATTGCCATGCTGTGACCTTTGTAATAAGGCTCAGTGTTGTGGAAAGATGAACTTGGTTACCCCTCAGCTCAAGCATCACTATGTAGGAGTCTTGAGGGGGCACTGTGGAAAACGAAGCTAGTGTGAACTTTGAAGTTACATAGAAGAAGAATCTTCTGAAGGTGATGTTCTTAATATTATGTGGGAAAATGCTTAGCTTAGCGCCAAGCATCTGGAAAGCACCAAGTTTAAAGGGATTGTGGTAGTTATCCTTAAGATGGTTTCTAGTTGTTCAGAGTTAACTTTTTTATACTAGTCCTGTTAAAATGTGACTATTTAAATAGAGCTCAACTAGGTAGAGTTTGTGGAAAAAATAGGAGATGGTTCATTATTAGAAAATATATTAAGCTTATTCATTGTATTAATAATTTAAGGGGAAATCATGATTATATCAATAGATGACAAGAAGCAAATAGTTATATTTAGAAGCCAATTCTTATTCCTTTTTTAAAAAAGCTTTAAGTAAAATAGGAATCATAGAGGATTACCTTAAAAAGAAAGAAATAGTTATTAGTTACAGATGATACGACAATATTCCTAAAAATCCAACAAATTCAACAGAAATTGTTGAACTATTAAGAGACTTAATAAGGTGGCTGTATGTAAGATGAAATACAAAAAATAAGTATTACTTTCCTTTTTATTAGCTTTGAATAATTAGAGACTCAAGTGAGAGTCTCTAATTATCATATTCAAGATAATGTCAAGATTAGTCTGTAAAACACCTAAGAATTACTTAATAAGAGAATTACATATTTTCATTAAGGACATGAAATAGGACTAATAAAATAGAGAGACATATCATAATACCTCATGGAAAGGATAAATAGTGTACAGATGCTATTTCTTCTCAAATTAATGAACAACTATAATGTAAATCTGATTAGTATCCCGATGAATTGTTTTGGGAATTAACCAAGTTGATTCTAAAATGTATTTGGAATAATAAAGTAAGAGTTTGAAAAAGAAGATTCATGAAAGGGAATTTGTTCTCTAGATAGTAAATATATACTTATTTAAATAAAAATAGTTGGATAATGGTACAAAAATAAATAAATAGATCAGTTGTACATTACAGAGAATACAGAAACACACATTTGTATACGTGGGTTTAATATTATGATAATGGAGGTATGTTGAAGAATATAAAGTCATTCCCATCATAACCACTGCTATAAAAATTGTAGATGAACTGAGAGCATCTAAATATACAAAAAGCCTATATTGTATTGTTATGTTAAGGTAACTATGTTCAATAGCAAAAATATCTTAGGATCACAGTGGCTTAACATGGGAAAATGTCTTGATTATGCCAAGTCTAAAGTGAGTATGGGGATTCCCCAGGGCAGCTTCTTCCAGGTGATAACTCAGGAATTGAGGCTACTTCCATCTTGTTCCTATGCAGTTTGGAACATTTGTTTTTGAGGTGTGCTACTGAAGGAGAAGAGAAAGTTGGAGTGTCAAATAGTGGTAGAAATGACTGACTGAACGTTCACTTCTACCCACATCCTATTGGCTAGAATTACCCTGTTTCCCCGAAAATAAGATCTACCCTGACAATCAGCTCTAATGCATCTTTTGGAGCAAAAATTAATATAAGACCCAGTATTGTATTGTATTATATATAATATAATATAATATAATATAATATAATATAATATAATATAATATAATATAATATATATTATAGACCTGGTCTTATATTATAGTTAAATAAGACCAGGTCTTATATTAAGTTTTGCTCAAAAGACGCATTAGAGCTGATTGTCCAGCTAAGTCTTATTTTTGGGGAAACACGGTAGTCGTATACTTATACTCTAACTCTAAAAGAGGCTGGAAAAATGTGGCAGAGCACATGGAAATTCAGTCAACATTGAATGTCTGTCAAAAAACATTGTAGTCAAATCTAGATACCTATTTTTATAAACGTAGGGTTGGGGAGGATTTATTATGATTGTCCATAAAAGAAAAAGCAAGAAAAATAGATTTTGACTACAAAAAAGTTTAAAGCACATAAACAGTGAAAGATATCAAAAAACAAACCTGAAACTGACAGACTGAGAGAACACATAGCAGATTACTAAAAATTAAAAATTACAGATGATTAGTTACACATATATGAAGAAGTACGTTGTAGTATTGTTGGTAGTGGAAAAAAAATTAAAAACAATTTAATTTCATTAAGAGTATGAATCATGTACGGTATTTTTATACAACAGAATACTATGCAGTCATTAAAAGAGAACAAGATAGATCGCTACACTGATATGAACAGATGCTCTTGATATATAAATGGGGGAAAAAAGAGATGTATATCACTATAGACAACGTGACTATACTTGGGGGAAAAGTATAAAATTAATTTAAAAATTAATGATATAGATAGATAAATGGTTGACAAATAATATAAATAGATATTTATATAAATAATATAAATAATATGTCAAAAATAGGGATGATATGGACAAAATTGTTAACATTGTTTTTCTCTGAAATGTAGAAGAGGGGATATTCACTTTGTAATTCATATAGTTTTCAAAGTGATAACTTTTATTTTTTTGAATTTTTCTGCAT
This sequence comes from Rhinolophus hipposideros, assembly GCF_964194185.1. Lineage (NCBI taxonomy): Eukaryota > Metazoa > Chordata > Mammalia > Chiroptera > Rhinolophidae > Rhinolophus > Rhinolophus hipposideros. Next base: position 51,702,653 of record NC_138059.1, read on the forward strand.
TGTTTAAATAAAAAAAACATTAATACTATTCATTCATTTTTTTCATTCATTCATTCATCCATTTATCCATCCTTCCATCCTTTCATCCACTCACCCATCTATGCACCCATCTGTCCAAAGTTCCATCAATTCATTCTGTCACATCCAAGCACATTTAATAAGTACCTCTTCTCAGACATTGTGTTTGCCATGCATATTGCAATTAACATTTAATTTAGCTCAGGTTGGAACCAAAAGAAGGATAACTAAATATTTTTTCCTTCTTCTAGTTGATGATTTACTTAAAAACAAACCAACAAAACATAAAGAGTCTGGTCCTGGGCTTGTTGAACACACCATCTGGCTTAGCTTCCTTAGCCTCTGGCCTTTGTCTGCCCTGTAGATGACAGATAAGTGGGAACATCCTTTATAGTAGGAAATGGAGGTCAATAAAATTTGCACCAGGCTTTTCAATTTAGTGTCATCCCAGTCAGGACATCCCAAAATAAAATTTGTTTCGAAAATAGATCTAGAAGGAAAAAAAGTCATGACTGAAAACAAACAATTAATCCTCTTATGTCATTGACTCTGTGAGAAAACCAGATTTTAAAAAAAAAAAAAGCTTGTTCAGGTGCAATGGTTTTGCTGGCAGAAAAAAAGCAGAACAAAAATAGTGCAGTCAAAGAGTGCAGTGTGATAAATGATACTACAGAGCAAAACAGGAAGTTGTTCAATGGAAGAGAATCATTGACCTCAGAGTCTGAGACATGAATAGATCCTTGGGTGCCAGGGCTTTTGCTTTGTGAAGTGCTGTATTGGTGCTTTATTGATCAGAATTGAAATGTACACCACGCACTCTTTTGTGGTGATCCACTGGCTTACCTACCAGGTGAAGAGATAGAGCATCCACAATATTGAATGAAAAAGTGTTCCGAGATTGCTACATAGGACAGAAAAACACATTAATTTGTATTCTAATACATGTTCTTCCATATACACATATTTGAGTGTGTGCATGCATATGTTCATAAGATTTTGTACTATAGGGATTTTAATTGATTTTATGTGCAAATAGACATCTTCAACAAATCCGAATTTTTTTCATGCTATAATCTTAAAAAAATAATAGCTTCATTATAGAAATATATATATTTTTCTATTTTTTTTCAAACTGTTGGGGAATGTATGTGCAAAGGGTATAGGATCAAAAAGAAGAAAAAAATTTTCTTATACTCCATACAACTGATTCTTCTTATAGGGCTAATCTGGGAAAATATCAATCTAGAGCAGTTTCTTCTCAGAGAACTTGTTTCAGTGCCAAGAAAAACTGTTACTCTTAAAAATTCTCTTCAAATAGCAACGAGAACTGGATATTTTAAATCCATACTCTAATAATTCAGGCAAAACTTCTCTTTAAATAAAATAAAGGAAAGTATGAAAGAGGCTGCTATGAGAGGTTTATTTTTATCTCTATTCTCATTTGACAGGGGAGAAAACTACTGTAATGCTCAATGAGATTCTGTAACTTGTTCAAGATAGAGCCAGTAAGTGGCAGAGTTGATCTCAAATTAGATAACACCAACACCCAAACACTTGCAAGCTGTACTCTTTATGTAAAACTCCAAAAAGCTTATTTATGAGTGTGTTGACTTGCTATTCTCTGTGATCTTAGCTGTCTGTAGTGACAGACTCAAGTGAAGCTCAAACTCATGTAGATAGCAAGGAAATGATTCTAGGATTGAGGACCTTGGGTCCTTGAAAGAGAAGAGGGTTGTTTTGTTTTGTTATGTTATTTTCCTGAGATAGGCCCTTGTCAAGACTTTCAAATACAAAGAGCTGGTCCCTGAGAAGGCCCTACCTTTCCACCTTGTTTCGCTTGGGTTGTGAACAGTCTTTGCCAGAGGGGGAGGGGAACCCGTATCCCTTAGGACCAGCCTTGTCCAAGGAGAGAAAGCAGAACAGATGGCAGCTGACACGTAGAAGGCACTTTGTAGGAATGCTGGCCCTGAACAGGCTTCCTGAGCTGCAATTCTATATCCCTCCCTTGCCAAGGCAGCCAGAGGAATCTAATGACTTGGCCTGGGACCAGTGGGCTGGTAGCCAAAGGGCAGTAAATCAAAGTGAAAAAGAGGTGATATTTTAAAAGCAAACGATGTTTTTGTTTGTTTTAGAGGGTAGAGAGAAATAAATTATTACAATGGTAAAACGGTAGGAGATATAAAATAACATTGCCATAGAATAATTTAACACTGTTTGTAAAAGCCCTTTCTTTAATGAGTATGCTCTATTCTTAGTAAGCAAGATCCCTAATATTCCTCTAGAGGAGGATAAAGAGTGTGTAAATTCTGGTTTTACCTTGAAATTGGTAATCCAGTGTTAGTGAGGTTCTTGCCACTTTAAAACAAACAGAATACTCTAGTTCATAATCACTACAGGGGTATTAAAATGTTTTCTGTGTACATTTTGGGTGCCAAATCTTTCTCTCTTATTCTTGTTCAAGTTCTGTTTCTTCTGTCCTTGATGAGCTTTTTTACCTGGACGTTCAAACATGGAAAAATGTTTCTAAATTCTCACCTCCTGCAATCAGCTGAGAATGGCTCTATGTCTACAGAGAAAGATTCTTGGAGAAGTCAGAACTGGGTCTCAGGATGCAACACTATGGGAACAGAGACCTGAGGGTGCATTTCCACAGAATCCAGGGGACACCTGGGCACTCATTTTTTCTTATAAGTATAAAATATTTTAGGACTATAAAAATGTATATAGAATAACATCATGAACACCCAAATACTCACCACCCTAATTAAGAAATAAGTCATTACACTTTAGTTATAAAGGGGAGATACCAAGTCACTAAAACATACATACACTGAAAGCAATATATGATAGAGTGGAAAGGATGATAGTTCTATTGTTCCTTTAAACTTATGAGCAACCTTTATTGAGCTCCTGTTTATGCCAGGCACTGAGGTTGGAGAGATGAAAGATACTCTTGCTGAACCAGATGTGATGGAAGACTCAAGAAAAAAAGAAAAAAAAAACACACCACAACACACTCCAGGAGGTGCATGGCAGACAGAAGCTCTGGAAACTAAAGGACCACAAAGGAGAATGTAACTCAGAGAGGAAGATAGGGATATGGGGTAGTGGTCAGTAAAGTTTTCTCAGAAAAAGTGATCCTTGAACTGCCTCTGGAAGGAGAGGGTTGAGTTGGGCCCTCTGGGAGAGAAAGGGTGTATCAAGCAAGGGAAACAACATCTACAAAGATTCTGAGGTGTGCGGAGCATCAGCACACAGGGCAACTGTTAAAACTTTGGTTGGCTGGAGTAGGTTGTGCTAAGCAAGAGCTGGGACTTTTGGGAGGGGGTTCAAATGATCATATCTGCTTTTTAGAACAAACACTCTGCTCAGAAACTAAGGCATGGATTCTTACCTGAAAATGTCTGAGGAGGGCTCCAGGGTTCTGCGAACCTTTTGAAATCATATGCAGCAATATGGTAGGAGTGTGTGTGTGTGTGTGTGTGTGTGTGTGTGTGTGTGTGTGTGTGTATGCGCTCGCATGCGTGCGCACGTGCTTTCCCGTGAGAAGGTTCAGCTCTTTCCTCCCATCTTAAATTGTTTCATAACTCTCAAAAAAGGTAAAGACCTGGGCTGAAGGGTAGCTCAGTTGGTTAGAACGTAAGCTCTGGGCAACAAGGCTGCCGGTTTGATTCCCACTTGGGCCAGCGAGCTGTGCCCTCCATAACTAGAATGAAGTCCATGAGCTGCCACTCAGCTCCTGGTGGCCAGATGGCTTAGTTGGTTGGAGCGCATCCTCTCAACCACAAGGTTGCCGGTTGGCAAGGGATGGTGGGCTGCACCCCATGCAACTAACAATGGCAACTGGACCTGGAGCTGAGCTGTGCCCTCCACAACTAAGATTGAAAGGACAACAACTTGACTTGTAAAAAGTCCTGGAAGTACACACTGTCTCCCAATAAAGTCCTGTTCCCCTTCCCCAATTTAAAAAAAAAAAAAAAGGTAAAGACCTCTACTAGGCTAAAACAGGGTTGTCAGAATGAAAGTCTATTGAAATTACTGCAACAAGTAATGAAGTCCTAGATTTAGAAAGTTACCTAGGGATAGAAGGCAGGGACAATTTCAGGGATAATTAAGAGGTGGTGTTGACAGGATTTATTATCTGATTGGATTTGTAGGGGGACTACGAGGGCTTCTCAAAATTTAACATGCATATTTATCACCTGGGGGTCCTGTTAAAATGTAGATTCTGACTAGTAGGTCTGGGATGAGCCAGAGATCCCACATCAGGAACATGTTCCTTGGTGACAGTGATGTGATGGTGTGCTTAGGGACTGTATTTTGAGTAGCGAGGGTGGCGGTAACATACTATATCAAGGTCCAGGTTTTTCAACCTCAGTTGTTGACATTTGGGGCTACATAATTTTCTGTTGGAGTGGAGGATATTCTGTGCATTGGACATTTAACAGTATCCCAGGCCTCTGGCCACTAGATGACAGTATCACTCCCTGGGTGGAACAGCCAAAAATATCTTCAGGGAGCACCAAATGGGGTGTATGTGTGTTGGGGGAGAAACTGGGGGCGGTAGAGAGCTCTCGTGGTTCATAGTCTTGGTAAATATTAAAATCATCTGGACTGCTTTTAAAACTATCAATTCCTGGCTTTGCCCAGGCTGATTATATTCTAATCCCTAGTGGGGGTGGGGAAGATGCTGCTGAGGATAGGTCCAGAGAAAACCGGATGTGCATCCAGGTCTGCAAGTTTGACCTGCACCACCTGGCCCTGTGGCAGAGCTGTGCCTTGAGTGGGTATCTCTGCAGGTGGAGGAGCAGTGTGTGTAGGGAGGCTGAGGGAAAAATAAGGATAAGATTCAGATTTAAATGTTGATGAACTTTGTACGCCTGGGGTCATTTAGATGGGATGCTCACTTTGATTTTCTTGGTCACTGACAAGCTGTGTGTCCTTGGGCCAATCAAATATATTTCTGGGTTTTTATTTTCCTCATCTGTCAGCCCTGATAATATGTATCTTAAGAGTGAAAAGGTAAATTTCTTTAATGGATGTGAAAGAAAGTAAAAGGCATCTCACAATATTTTATACACACACACACACACACACACACACACACACTCAGCTAGAGGTAAATCTTCAGAATTTTATTTTGAAAACCATATTTTGAAAGTTTTGGAAAAATGGAACATTTTATAATATCAGGGCAAGGAGTAGTTTGGGGGGAAAAACACAAAAAGAACAAATCGTAGTTGATAAATCCAAGTAAATTAAAAATTAAGTACATCAAAAGGCACCATTGGCAAAGTTAAAAAACAAACTGGAAAAAGAATATTTGCATTGCATAGATTAACAAAGGTTTGGTGCAAAAATTATGCAATAAACTCCTAAAACTCAGGAAGAGACAGACAAACAATCCAAGAGGAAATAGGCAGAAGATATAAATAGGCAAGCCACAGAAGGGGAGTTGGAATAGTCAATAAACATAATACAAGATGCTCAATCTCCCCAGTTATCAGTAAATAAAAACCAATTGGAGCTGCAGTGTGTACCATTTCTATCATCAGATAGGCAAACATTTACTGAAATTGTAACGCAAAAGAAACTCATACTGCTGGTGGGGGTATAAATTATTACTTTCTGAGCAATTTGATAATATTTAATAAAATTTAAAATGCCCAATAACCTATAACAGCATAATTCCTTTCTTAGATGGGATGTACACAAAGATGCACTGCTGCAGTAAGGACGTTGCACAAAGATGATCATTGCAGCACTCTTTCCAAAGGTAAAAATTTGGAAATATCTGAAAGATCCATCAATACGGGAATGGATTAATAAATTGTGCTCCTTTTTATATAATGGAATATTGTGTACCTTTATGAAAATAAACTAGACCTCTAAGTATTAACATAGAAAAATATCAAAGTTGGGACTGGCCCGGTGGCTCAGGTGGTTAGAGCTCCATGCTCCTAACTCCGAAGGCTGCCAGTTCGATTCCCACATGGACCAGTGGGCTCTCAACCACAAGGTTGCTGGTTCAACTCCTCGAGTCCTGCAAGGGATGGTGGGCAGCGCCCCCTGCAACTAAGATTGAACACAGCACCTTGAGCTGAGCTGCCACTGAGCTCCCCATGGCTCAATTGGTTAGAGCACATCCTCTCAACCACAAGGTTGCCCGTTCAACTCCCACCAAGGGATGGTGGGTTGTGCTCCCTGCAACTAGAAACGGCAACTGGACCTGGAGCTGAGCTGCACCCTCCACAACTAAGACTGAAAGGACAACAACTTGACTTGGAAAAAAGTCCTGGAAGTAAACACTGTTCCACAATAAAGTCCTGTTCCCCTTCCCCAATTAAAAAAAATCTTTAAAAAAAAAAAAAAAAAAAGAAAAATATCAAAGTTGATTGTTGAGAGAAATGGTAAGTGACAGAAGTATGCGAGTTTAAATTGTTTATTTAAACAAACTATTTAAAGTGTAAAAAATACAGTATTATGTTTTATTTGGTTATATACATTATTACTTTAAAACAAACAAATGCACGCATGGAAATACTAAAAATAAAGTTCAGATGATTGGTTCTCACAGGGGAAAGGTTCTCAGAAATGAGATTGGGGAAGGTCACACAAAGTCAAGAAGTTGAATAATTGCCCCTGTAGCAACAATCAGAGAACAACAGAGTTTGGATTATACCCCAGCATCTGGCCCAGGTACCTGAGCATTTAAGCTCTGCATCTTTTTACTCTGGTGCATCCTTAATTTTAAACTATCATCTCCATATTTGAGAGGAAATTTTTCTGGATGTACTGTCATGTTCAATCCAATTACGATGACCTCATTTAGGGGAAATTATTGGTTTTTACCAAATACTCTTTTAAATTTTGTGATTTAATTGTAAAATCTTTAAAATAATTCTAGCACAGAATATCAGCATTAGCACATAGAGTAGTTGTGTGACCACTACATTTTTAAACCTATATTTGAAGAATAACATATTAATAAAGATATAATTCCCTATAATTGAAGGTCAAATACTCAGTACAATTATTCTTAATTTAAAAAATCAGCCATTTAGTCTTTTTTAAAAAGACAAACTCATTTTGCTACTCTTAAAAATTCTAGTTTAATGAGATTATGTTTTATGAAATTTATAAAAAAAATTTCTTTAGACTGGAGGGAAGAAAGGAATTCACAATTCTTGAGTCTGAGCCCATCATATGGTTGTTTGGCCCCTAGACATGTTTGAAATAGGTATTAATATTTACATGGAGTTTCACTCTTTTGAAAGTTCTCTTGCACACATTGTTGCCCTTGGACTCTGTGGGGTCAGTAGACACATATTGTTACTCTCATGAATTTCAATTGAGACTAAAGTGCAGTGGTTTTAAGTGATTTGCTCTGAGTCCATTGACCTTGTGGGGACTGGGGCCAGGATCTTGATGTAAAGGCCCTGGCATGAGCACTTGGCTTGGTCCACTGGGACCTGCTACTTAGCTGGCACAGACCATGGCTTACTGAGTTGGCTCCCTCCTCCCTACTGGAGCAGCTTTTGGAGGCCGCCAGTGACGTTCCCCATACGCCCTCCTTTTGTGCAGAGCAGTAGCAGCACTTGGCATAGTTGATCACTCCAACTTTAAAATATTCTCCAACTTCTGGGACCTCTCTTTCCCAGTCTTGTTGCCATTTCCAAACTTCTAAATTTTGGATGTCTCAGGGTATTGTCCTTGAAGTGCTCTTATATCTACATGCATTTGTTATTTTTTAAGTTTAAAATATACGTAAATACATAAATCAACAGAGAAGTGAATTATATGAAAGATTTTGTCTTTTGATCCATGTACCTCACCACTCCCATAATGATGAGACCTAAAGCATTCTCAGAAAACAATTAATGGCTGATTTTTTAAATTATGCTTTAGATCAGGGGGTGTCCAAACTGAGGCCCACCGGCCAACTGTGGCCCGCAATCCATTTTTTATTGGCCCGCAGCAAATTCCAAAAATATATTTAGTTTACTTAAATAAACCAGGTGAGGCAATACGTACTTCACCTCGAGTGAGTGGCCCAGCTGTTTGTGTATTTTACCGCATATGGCCCTTGGTGAAAAACGTTGAAAAAAGTTTGGACACACCTGCTTTAGATGATGTCAATAACAGAAGTGGCAGTACAAAAAATAGACTTATACAGCAAAGGTTTCAGAAAAACCAATGCCCTACACCCCACAACTGATCCCATCCTCAAGTTATGAGGCAGATTATGAGCCAGAATAATAATAGGTAGAGTTCAAAGTGGTGGAATCCATCAATTTTACCTGCAAGCTAAAGGTAGGGGAGGAAGTAGAGTATTAAAGAAGGCTTTTTCTAAATCTTTGGGATATTATGTCTTAGCCCTCAAGTTAAGCAGCAAATAAGAAGCCTGAAATATATTAAACACTATTCTAGATGCTGGGGATACATAGCTAACAAAGTAGATAAAGTTTGAAGAGACAGATAATAAATAGATAATAAGTAAATTTATAGTACATCAGTTGATAACTGCTAAGAAAAAGAAATCATGGGAATGATAGTGTGAAAGTGCTCAGGGGAGGAATAAAGATATTTGACAAAAGTTTGGGATGAAAAGAAGTCAGGTTTGAAATGCTCCTTCGGCAACTATGCTGAGATTCAGTAGACATTTTGACATACACGTCTGGTTGGCAGGGAGGGGTCCAAGCTGGATAGTTTTAGGAGCTGTTGGCACATAGCAGGTATTGAAACTATGGGTCAAGATGGGGTCTCCTAGTGAGTGTGCAGAGGCCAAGAAAAGAACAAAGCCTCCAAGAGAAATGTGGGGCATCTCAAAGGATGTGCCCCAAGGCTAACTACGATGGAAAGACCAAGCAGGGAGGTGGGAAATGCAGGTGCAGTATTAAGGAATGCAAAAGAAAAAAGTGTTTCAAGAAAGGAGAAGTCTAATTAATGTATTTTTGCTGCTGCGAAATCAAGTAAAGTAAGAATTGTGAACTAGCCATTATGGTAGATAGCTTCAAAGATGGCCCCCATCAACTTCTTCTGCCCCATATATACATGCTGCTCCTTATATCAATAGGTGGAATTTAATTTCCTTCCCTTTGAATCAAGGCTAAACTTATTGACTCACCTTAACAAAATGCACGAAAATGAGAAAATATTGGAAGCCAGGTCATAAGAAGCCTTGCAGCTTCAGATTTGGAAAGCCCCTCTTGGTGAGTAAGCCATTTTGCTTATCCAACCCTGTCAAGCTTTCAGATGATTGCAGCTGAAACTGCAACTTGTGTGACATCTCACATGAGAGCCACTTGGATGAACCCAGTCAACCCATGGAACTGGCAGATCATATTAAATTGTTATTTAAGCCATGAAGTTTTGGGGTATTTTGTTGCTCAGAAATAGATAACTGGCAAAATATGGTGACTACGAGGTTGTTGACCAGAGCAATTTCAATGGACTAGTGGGGATCTGAGAGGAGTAAAATGAGGAGAGATGAGAGGTAAGCATGTATAGACAATAACTAGGGAAATTTTCTAAGAAACTTTTCTGTGAAGGAAACCAACAAATGGGGTGAGAACTGAAGCTGGATTTGGGGACAAAGGAGGTCCTTAGTTTTGTTTTCTGTTTTTTAAAGATAGGAAATTCTAGAGCATGTTTGATACAATAGAGAAGGAGAAATAGATGGTATAGGTTGTAAATGGAATTTGGAAGGGAAATAGCATAAGGTATTTGATGGAGTATTTAATTGATAGCAATACAGTGGAGTACATAGCATGGGTACAGAAGCAAATGGATTGTTCTTTGGTAGATGGAAGATGAAGGCCTTCCAATCTGATGGTTCCTATTTTCTCCATTAGACAATGTTAACATCTGATGGAGAAAGTAGTGAATATTTTAATAAGTTTAAGCCAAGAGGAACAAATAAAAGGAAGAAAAACCCTAATCCCTCCCCCATTTTATTTTCATTATGTGACTGCTCAGGTTCATAAAATTTTACTGATCATTTTTATATTAAGCAAAAATATTAGAATTTTGAACCAGAGCTGAAATAGTTTTATCTTACAATTCCAGTAAGCTACATGTTATAATTTACTTTCCTATTCTTAAGACTCATTTTTTTCCAATTTTTTATGAAAGTTGAATGAAAAACAGTTCAATGAAAAACATGAAAATACAGTTCAAATTATAGTGTTATTAATATAAAAATGTAGTTTATTTAAAAATTATCACATGGGAGTGCTTGCCATTTATGTTTAGTATCTATAATCCTAGTTTCTACTACTCTTTGTTTTTGGAAGAGAAGTGAAATCTATTTTAGTGGGTTTTAGAATGAGATTTTCATTAGAGCCAAAATGGTGTCCATACTTGTTTATGGACATGTTTGAAATATGTAAAGGAAATAGCTATGGGTTATCAGGATTTAAAAAAAAAAAATCACGTGTTGGACTGCCACAGCTGAGAGAGCTACAATATGTCACAGGCCATTAAATATGTCTTAAAAGTGTTGTTTTCTCATGTTTTGTGGGATATGAGATGTTGAGTTTTGTTTGATCACTTGTAAAAATTGGTCAGAGTATAAATGTGTCATGGTAAGGAAATATTCATGAAACAGAATACATTTATGTCCTTGCAATTTTTTTTAAAAAAGTAAGTTTATTAATAGCAATGAGGAATTTAACATGCCTTATTTTGGAAAGGTGAAAAACAGAACAAATCAGTTTTAGATTTCTATGAGTATTCATAATGAGTGAGAGTTTTCTGTCTGCAGTTCTACAGTTATGGTCACCAAATGTGCTGCTCAGTGAAGGGCTGCAGCTGTTTCTTAGCCTGAAGCTTGACCCCAGTGAGCATTCTGCTGTTATTCTTTGTTTAGGGATATCTACATAGAGGGGGTCTGAAGAAATCAGATTGAACATAAGTGTTCTGAATGTTTTTTACTGCTAGAAGTTCAAAATGTTTTAATGCTTTTTTTTCTCTAGAGTTAATATTTTTTGGGAAATGGGGTAGGGTTCTAGTGACCCTGTATGTGATATTACTAAGCCACTTTGTAAAATGAGGGGGCAGATTATGTCTCTTTCAGTTCTGTGATTCCAATCCTGTGTAGGTTAAACTTTATATACCACCCAAATGCAAGAATTAATTGCCAAAGTTATTCTGCAATTGCCAATCTGACTTTAAAGTCACAGTAAAATATTAAAAACCAAAAATTGTTGAATGAATAAAGTATTTGAAATAAAAAAGACATACTTGGAATGAATGGAAAAGATATCTTGACAAGTTTCATTAAGGTAGCCCTAGTATTCCATCCGTGTAGGGTATAAAAGGGTATAAAATGGTGTCTCACTGATATTCTTTCATGTTATTTTTAATTAGCAAATCAAATAAAGACCCTTTGTGTCTGAGAGTCTGTATGCCCAAACGTGGTATCTAATGAGCTTTCTCTTTGAGAGGAGAAATGGCCATAAAAGCCCAGTTCTTACCAGATACATGAGTCAGTTGTTCAGAATTTAAAATTTACAGACTCAAGGATTTCCAATCAAGATGGAAGAGGTAAACACTATTCTTGCTTCCTTTCATGACCACATCAAAATTACAGCTAAACTACAGACTAACTATCATTGAGAATTGCCTGAAATCTACGTAGCTGAACTGAAGTCCTATAACTAAGGAGAGACTGGCAGGTGTGGCAGAAATGCTGAACGTGGTGGTCCCACACCCATGTGTGGTTAAAAATCGGGAGAGATATCTTGGTTGTGGAGAGAGGGATCCCAGGCCCAACCAGATTCCCAAGCTTAGCATCCCATTGATGGGAAGAGAAGAATCCATAAATTCTGGCTGTGAAAATCAGTGGGAATTTTGGCTGAGTGAGAAGGAGAGCAGCTGGAGTCCCAGGCATTCCTCTTAAAGGACCCGTTCATGGACTTACTCACTGACAGACTCACTCTCTCTGACCTCTAGAGCTGGGGCAGCAGCTTGAAAATTGCCAGGGACATAAGAGGAGGTACTGAATTGTCTGGCTTCAGGGCAAGGACTTGAGGGGAAGTTTTCTTCCAGACAGAAGTGCTGGAAGAATCCATTGTTTCTTTGTTGAGCCCTTCCAAGTACAGCATGCAGACTTAGGTGGGCACCATATCTGAGTCTCCATCATCCTATCTAACACTGTTCACCTTGCCCTGGTGATTCTCTGAGACCCTGCCCTATCCAACCTGCTGATCAACACAAACCACTTCCAGTGGCTTTTCCAGACAAATGACCTGTCTTGGCTCATGCTGTGGACTTTCCCAAAATCTCTCAAAGGTTCACAAACCTGAAACAAGCAGCATCTGGCCTTGGCATGCCCAGACTTCTTGCTTAGCAGCTCCAAGCCTGGCATTAGCAGCAGCTGGCCTCTGTTCATGACTTGGCCTCTTGAGGAACCAACAAGTCCAGCTCGATGGCTGCAATATGCAGATTGCTTTGTGGCTCATGCCAGGTGGCCCCAGGCAGGGCACAGACTGCAGCTGAAGTTGGCCTGCAGTGGAGCTTCTCTCAGGAGGCCCTGGGGTCTGCCTGCCTGGTAGCCAGCTTCATACCACACCAGAGCACAACCCAACCACTTCCACAAATGACACATCTAAAGGGCAGCTTTGGCAGGCACCAGAGCACAACAGCTCCTTCACTGTAATCACGGTCAATCTTCACAACCAATCAGCCCAAGGGTCAATCCTTTCCATTGATGTGAAAACAGGAACCAAGACTCAACTACAACAAAAGAGCACATATAACTCACAAAATGGACACACCTGAAGCACTCAGCTCAGGTGACCAAGGAAACTGCATCACTGGACCTCACAGGACACACATAAGACCACTAAGGCCTGGAGACACAGCAGCCCTACCTAATACATAGAAACAAACACAGAGAGGCAGTCAAAATGGGTAAAAAAAGAAAACATTTTCCAAATGAAAGAGCAGAACAAAGCTCCAGAAAAAGAACTAAATAAAATGGAGTTAAGCAACCTACCAGTTGCAGAGTTCAAAAGAGTGGTTAGAAGGATGCTTAATGATCTCAGTGATAACTTCAACAAAGAGATAGGAAACATAAAAGTGGAGATAGAAAATATAAAAAAGAACCAGTCAGAAATAGAATACAATAACTGAAATAAAGAATACATTACAGGGAATCAACAGTAGGTTAGATGAAGCAGAGGACTGAATCAGCAATTCAGAAGTTAAGGTATCATAAAACACCCAATCAGAACGGAAAAAAAAAATAATAATAATAATAATGCTCTGGGACAACACCAAGCATACCAACATTAGCATTATTAGGGTACCAGAAGGAGAAGAGAAATAGCCAGGAATTGAAAACCTATTTCAAGAAATAATGATGAAAAACTTCCCTAACCTGGTAAAGGAAATAAACATACAAGTACAGGTAGCACAGTGTGTTCCAAACAAGATGAACCCAAAGAAGCCCACACCAAACATATTTTAATTAAAATCCCAAAGATTAAAGACTAAGAGAAAAATCTTAAAAACATTAAGAGAAAAGCAGTTAATTACCTACAAGGGAGCTCCCATAAGACTGTGTGGGGACAAAACCCCAAAAAACAGTTTCCAGGCTCTCGGCCTCACATAGAAAGGTGCTGGCTCGGGTAGTAAATGGCCATCAACTGTGATCAGATGCCAGCAGCTGTGGCTAGTTGGCCGTCAGCTGTAACCCGTAGGCCATTGGCCACTAATATAACGGCTGTGGCTATGCTAGCAGAGAGGGAATGGGGGCTAGCAAGAAGATGGTGGCTGGCAAGCGCGGACTGCTCTTAGGCAGATTATGTAGATCCTGCTTCCTGTATCTCCAGCCCAGCCGCCAGCGAGAATATATTGGTTTGACTCCTCTACTTATGGCTCCATGGGTGTTCCTTTTTGGCCTTACCGTGTCCTGCGTTCTTGGGCGGGGAGCGGGAGCTGAGACCCTGCACGACAAATGGCGCAGCGAGCAGGGTCTCCTGCCTGACAGACTGTCAGCTGAGTTCTCAATAGAAAGTTTACAGGCCAGAAGGGATTGGCATGCTGTGGGGACAGAGCCAGGAGTGTAGTTTCTAGGCTCTCGGCCTCACACGGAAAGGTGCTGCCTCAGGTAATAAATGGCCATCAACTGTGATTGGATGGCCATCAGCTGTGGCTAGTTGGCCGTCAGCTGTAACCAGTGAGCCATTGGCCACTAATATAACTGCCGTGGCTACACTAGCAGAAAAATGGGGTCTAGCAAGAAGATGGTGGCTGAGCTAGCAAGCATGGATTGCAGTTAGCATGGCGGGTTGCAGATTGTGTGGATCCTGTCTCCAGAGAGAAAATAGTGGTATGATTCCCGTATCTATGGCTCACTGGGTGTTCTTTTTTGGCCTCACCATGTCCTGCATTCTTATGTGTAGCGAGACTAGAGACTCCACTTGCCACCCTGCATGACACATGCAATATACAAAGCCATGAAAAACAAGGACCTATAACCGAGATTACCCAATAAAGCTATCATTTAGAATCAAGGGACAGATAAAGAGCTTCCCAAGCAAGGAAAAACGTGGGGAGTTTATCATCCCCAAACCAATATTACAAAAAAATGTTAGAGGGACTTCTTTAAGAAGAAATAAAAAAAGATAAGAAATTTGAATAAGAAAATGGCAATAACTACACATCTATCAACAACCACTTTTAATGTAATTGTATTATATTCTCCGATCAAAAGATAGGGTGGCTGAGTGGATAAGAAAATAAGAATCTTACATATGCTTTATACAAGAGACTTGTGTCAGATCTAAAGACACACAGAGACTGAAAGTAAAGGGATGGAAAAAGATATTTCATGAAATAGGAACAAACAAACAAAACTGGGTAGCATACTTATACTAGACAACAGACTTTAAAACAAAGGCTGGGACGTCATCAAAATGGTGGCGTGAGGTGAGCCTCTGGAATCCTCCCCTGGAATTTACAACAATTCGAAAAACTATAACTCCACAAAGGACTCCCTGCACAGCAGACAGGCAAGATGAAGAGTCTCACTACTGAATTCACCTAAAGGTGGGCAAATTACGCGAACAGGGGAGGAGGGAAGAGAGAAGTGCAGAGACAGAGTAGCGCGGGCGCAGGACACAGACCTAGCTCAGTGCTCCCAGCTCGATGCATCCCGGAACTACCACAGCTACGGGAGAGGGAAGAACTCGACTGCCAGGGCTCCGCTTATGGCCCACAGGGCTGAGGGGACAGCACATAACACGGCTAAACTCAACGCTCACAGCAGAGACCTCGGAGCAAAGACTGAGGGAAGAAAGCTAAAATGGTAGTTTAAGTCTTCACTGCCCCACAGAATTGAAGCCTAAGGCACTGAGACTAGCCGACCCCTCCTTACCTTCCCAGTGCTTGTCCCACTCCCACCTGCCCAGTGCTAGGAGCAGAACATTAGCAGTGTCAGATCAAAAGAACAGAATATTTACAGTACTGAGAACTGTGGTCTGAAGACATGGATTCACAGCCCAACTAGTTCCGGCAAAGGGGAGGGAGCTGTGGAAGCAGGACCCACTGTGGTGGTGGTCGCAGCCGTTGCTCTGGGCCAATTCTCACAACTCACCCCGCCCCTGTCCCCACCTATCTGGGCAGATCCCTGCAGGAGTAAACAGAACTGGTGAAACATATGCGCTCTAAATCTGGTGCAGAAAGAACTTTGGAACTTCAAAAGCTCTCCGAATCCCCACAGGGAAGTGGTGCCCTATGACCCAGGCGAACTGTTAACAGGGGAGGAGACTGCGTTCCAGGGAATCCCCACATTGTGTAAGAAGCTAGAATAGTGCAGAGAAAACATAACACTAAAGTTGAGAGAGAAAAAAAGGCTGCAATTGGAGAGAAAATAAAACATTCTACCAACATGTACTAGAAAACAAAAGTTCTTCCCATCAACCTGTAGCAGAATACACTCCTGTAGATGTATAGGAAAAGAAATAATAAATCAGTAATTGCCATGAATAACCAAGGCAACAAGACAGCTCAGAAAGAAAGTGAAAAGTCTCCAGAAAAGGAACTTAAAGATATGGAAATATGTGACTTAAATGTCAGAGAATTCAAGATTGCAGTTCTGAAAACACTCAACGAGATACAAGAAAACACAGAAAGGCAGTTTAATGAACTCAGAAACACAATCAAAGAACAACATGAACATTTTACCAAAGAGATTGAAATTTTAAAAAAGAACCAAATGGAATTTCTGGAGATTAAGAACTCAATAGAAGAAATTAAGAAAGAAATAGCCAGCTTAGGTAGTAGAGTTGACAAGATGGAGGAAAGAATCATTGACATCAAAGAAACAAACCTGGAAATGACATGGATGGGAGAAGAAAGAGACTTGACACTTAAAAGAAATGAAAGAACTATACAAAAACTTTCTGACTCTATCAGAAAGAGCAATATAAGAATAATGGACATACCAAAAGGAGAAGAAAAAGAGAAGGGAACAGACAGTATATTCAAACAAATAATCTATGCGAACTTCCCAAACTTGTGGACACAACTGGATCCTCGAATCCAAGAAGCAAATAGAACACCTAATTACCTCAACCCCAAGAGGCCTTCTCCAACGCACATTGTATTGAAGCTGTCTAAAATCAATGACAAAGAAAGAATCCTCAAGGCAGCCTGGGAAAACAGGACGGTAAACTACAAAGGAAGGCTCACTAGATTATCATCAGATTTTTCAGCAGAAACTCTACAAGCCAGGAGGGAGTGGAACCAAATATTTAAATTGTTGAAAGAGAGAAATTATGAGCCAAGAATAATATACCCAGCAAAGGTATCCTTTAGCTATGAAGGAGGAATAAAGACCTTTCAGACAACAGAAGCTGAGGGAATTTTCTAATACACGACCTGAACTACAAGAAATACTAAAGGAGGATATTCGACCACCGTCAACAGGGACAATTTGTGGCAATCAAAACATAAAAAGGAAGAGAGTAAAACCCTGAAATGGAATATGTGAACGGAAAAACTAAGCATGCTGAAGAAAATGCAATACTCTAAACATCAAACTTTCTTTTGCATAATCTTAAGGGTAACCACTCAAAAAAAAAAAATCCAGAACTCAAATATGTAGTGTAATAAAACAGGAAACAGAGGGAAACATCATAGAATACCACCACACAGAAATAATAGACAACAACAAAAAGACAAAGAAACAATGGAGACACAGTTTTACCAGAAAACTAAAGATATAATGATAGGAAATCCTCACATATCAATAATCACCCTAAATGTAAATGGACTGACCTCACCAATAAAAAGGCACAAAGTAGAAAATGAATAAAAAAAAAAAACTAAACCCAACCATATGCTGTCTCCAAGAAACATATCTCAGCTACAAGGATAAGCATAGACTCAAAATGAAAGGGTGGAAATTGACACTCCAAGCAAATGATATCCAGAGAAATCAGGTGTAGCTATATTGATATCAGAGGAAACAGACTTCAGGGTGAAAAGGGTAACAAGAGACAAAGATGGACATTCATAATGGTAAAGTGGACTATACAACAAGAAGACATACCATAAATATTGATATATTTATGCCCCCAATCAGGGAGCACCAAAATATACCAAGCAACTACTAACAGAACTAAAGAGAGAAATTGACCATAGCACAATTATACAAGGGGACTTAAGTACATCATTGACTTCTATGGATAGATCATCCGAACAGAAAATAAATAACAAAATCACAGCCCTAAATGACACATCAGATAAAATGGACATAATTGACATGTATAGAGCACTTCATCCTAAAACATCACACTATACATTATTTTCTAGTGTCATGGAACATTCTCAAGGATAGACGATATATTGGGACATAAAATCAGCCTCAGCAAATGTAAGAAGATTGAAATCATACCAAGCATATTCTCTGAACACAAGGCTTTGAAATTGGATATCAACTGCAAAAAAAAAGCAGGATAAAACACAAACACATGGAGATTAAACAACATACTATTAAAGAACGACTGGGTCAAAGAAGAAATTAGAGGACAGGTCGAAAGATACATAGAAACAAATGAGAATGAAAATACATCCTACCAAAATTTTTGGACAGCAGCATAAGCAGTTTTAAGAGGGAAATTTATGTAATTACAGGCCTATCTCAAGAAAGAAGAAAAATTCCAAATAAATAACCTCACGTTACACCTTAAATAACTAGAAAAAGAAGAACAAATGAAACCCAAGGTAAACAGAACAAAGGAAATAATAAAAATCAGAGCAGATCTCAGTGAAATAGAGAACAAAAAGACAATTGACAAACCCTTGGCTAGACTCACTAAAATAAAAAGAAACAAGACACTAATTAACAAAATCAGAGACGAAAAAGGGGAAGTTAACACGAATGCCTGAGAAATACAAAAGATCATCCAAGAATACTATGAAGGACTATATGCCAGCAAATTCAATAACCTAGAAGAAATGGACAAGTTCTTAGAAACACATAGCCTTCCTAGGCTGAGCCAACAAGAACTGGAAAATCTAAACAGACCGATCACCAGTAACGAAATTGAATCAGTCATCCAAAACCTTCCCAAAAGCAAAAATCTGGGACCAGATGGCTTCACTGGTGAATTCTACCAAACCTTGAGAGAAGATCTAATACCAATCCTGCTCAAACTCTTCCAAAAAATTGAGGAAGAGACAGTACTCCCTAACTCATTTTATGAGGCCAACATTACCCTGATATCAAACCCTGGTAAGGACAACAAAAAAAAAAGAGAACTACAGACCAATATCTCTGATGAATACAGATGCAAAAATCCTAAAAAAATTCTAGCAAATCGAATGTGACTATGCATTAAAAAGATTATTCATCACGACCAAGTCGGGTACATTCCAGGGGCACAAGGATGTTTCAATATGCACAAATCCAACAATGTAATATGTCACATAACAAAATAAGGGACAAAAAATATATGATTGTATCAATTGATGGCAAAAAAGAATTTGACAAGATACAACATCCATTTATGATTAAAACACTTAATAAAATGGGTATAGAAGGAAAATACCTCAACATAATAAAGACCATATATGACAAACTCTCAGCTAATGTCATAATTAATGGTGAAAAACTGAAGCCCTTTGCTTTACGTTAAGGAACACGACAGGCTGTTCCCTATCACCTCTGCTTTTCAACATAGTGTTGGAAGTCCTTGGCAGAGCAATCAGACAAGAGAAAGAAATAAAAGACATCCAAATTGGGAATGAAGAAGTTAAATTATCACTCTTTCCCGATGACATAATGCTATATATAGAAAACCCTAAAGACTCCACCAAAAAGCTATTAGAAACAATCAACAAATAACGTAAAGTTGCCGGTTACAAAATCAACATACTAATGTCCATTACATTCCTATAAACTAACAATGATATCTCAGAAAAAGAAATAAACAAAACAATTCCTTTTGCAATTGCAGCAAAAAAGATAAAATACGTAGGAATAAACTTAACCAAGGAAGTGAAGGACCTATATGCTGAAAACTATAAGACATTTTTGAAAGAAATTGAAGAAGACATTAAGAAATGGAAAGACATTCCGTCCTCATGGATTGGAAGAATCAACATAGTTAAAATGGCCATATTACCCAAAGTAATATACAGATTTAATGCAATCCCCATCAAAATCCCAACTGAATTTTTTAAAGAAATAGAACAAAAAATCATCAGATTTGTTTGGAACCACAAAAGACCCCGAATAGCCAAAGCAATCTTAAGAAAAAGAACAATACTGGAGGTATCACACTCCCTGACTTTAGCTCGTACCACAGGCCTACAATAATCGAAACAGCATGGTATTGGCAGAAAAACAGACACACAGACCAATGAAATAGAATTGAGAACCCAGAAATAAAACCACATAAATGTGGACAGATAATTTTTGACAAAGAATCTAAAAACATGCAATGGAGGAAATACAGCCTCTTCAATAAATGGCGCTGGGAGAATTGAAAAGCCATGTGCAAAAGAATGAAACTGTATTGTTATCTGTCACTATGCACCAAAATTAGTTCAAAATGGAGCAAAGACTTAAGCATAAGACCTGACACAATAAACAGCATAGAAGAAAACATAGGTACTAAACTTATGGACCTTGGGTTCAAAGAGCATTTTATGAATTTGACTCCAAAGACAATGGAAGTAAAAGATAAAATAAACAAATGGGACTATATGAAAGGTAAAAGCTTCTGCACAGCAAAAGAAACCATTGACAAAATAAAGAGGCAACCAACTGAATGGGAGAAGTTTTTTGCAAACAGTGCCTCCGATAAGGGGCTAATACCCGAAATATACAAGGAATGCATGAAACTCAACAACAGAAAAACAAACAACCCAATTGAAAAATGGGCAGAGGACCTGAAGAGACATTTCTCCAAAGAGGACATACAAATGGCAAATAGACATATGAAAAAATGCTCAACATCACTAATCATCAGAGAAATGCAAATAAAAACCACAATGAGATATCACCTCACCCCAGTCAGAATGGCTATCATCAACAAGACAATAGTACCAAGTGTTGGAGAGGCTGTGGAGAAAAAGGAACCCTCGTACACTATTGCTGGAAATGTAGATTGGTGCAGCCCTTATGGAAGGCAGTGTGGAGGTTCCTCAAAAAATTACAAATAGAATTACCATATGACCCAGCAATACCTCTCCTGGATATCTACCAAAAAATCTGAAAACATTTATACATAAAAACACGTGTGCTCCATTGTTGATTGCAGCTTTTTGTACGGTCGCCAAGACATGGAAACAACCAAAATGTCCTTCGATAGATGAATGGATAAAGAAGTTGTGGTATATATACACAATGGAATACTATTCGGCAGTAAGAAAAGATGATATAGGAACATTTGTGACAGCATGGATGGATTTGGAGAGTATAATGCTAAGCGAAGTAAGTCAGATAGAAAAGGCAGAGAACCATATGCTTTCACTGATATGTGGTATATAAACGAAAAACAACAAAAGAACAAGACAAACAAATGAGAAACAAAAACTCATAGACACAGACAATAGTTTAGTGGTTACCAGAGGGTAATGGGGGTGGGGGTTGGGAGATGAGGGTAAAGGGGATCAAATATATGGTGATGGAAGGAGAACTGACTCTGGATGGTGAACACACAATGGGATTTATAGATGATGTAATACAGAATTCTACACCTGAAATCTATGTAATTTCACTAACAATTGTCACCCCAATAAATTAAAAAAAAATCCTCAACAGAATATTAGTGAAAATAATTCAGGAACACATTACAAAGATCATACACCATGATTATGCCTATATGGTCATTTAATCTATGACAGTGGAAGCAAGAATTTACATTGGGTTAAAGATTTATATTGGGTTCAATAAATGGTGCTGGGAAACCTGGACAGACACATTCAAAAAAATGAAGCTGAACCACCTCCTTACACCATATACAAGAATAAATTCAACATGGATTAAAGACTTAAATGTAAGATCTGAAACCATAAAGCTCCTAGAAGAAAATATAGGAAGAAAGTTTGCAGACATTACCGTTAGTAATATTTTTACTGATATATCCCTCGCACAGAGAAGTAAGAGAAAAAAAAAAAACATACGGGATTACATCAAACTAAAAATTTTTTCCCAGCAAAGGAAACCATCAATAAAAAGGCATCCTAGTGAATAGGAATGATTTATGTGATATATGTGAATGATATATGTGATAAGGGGTTAATATCCAAAATTTGTAAAAAACTCATTCAACTCAACAACAAAATACAAACAACCTAATTAAAAAATGGGCAGAGGAAATGCAGACACATTTTTCTAAAGAGGACTTACAGATGGCAAACAGACATATGAAAAAATGCTCAATCTAACTAATCTTTAGAGAAATGCAAATAAAAACCACAATGAGATACCACCTCACCCCAGTCAAAATGGCTGTCATCAATAAATCAACAAGCAAGTGCTCTTGAGAATGTGGAGAAAAGGGATCCCTCGTGCACTGCTGGTGGAATTGCAGATTCCACCATAGTGCACCCACTATGGAAATCAGTATGGAGGTATCTCAAAAAATTGGAAATGGAATTACCTTATTTATGACCCAGCAATTCTACTCCTAAGTGTTTATCCAGAGAAATCAAAACAGTAATTCGAAAAAAATGTATGCACACCTATGTTTATTGCAGCAGTGTTCACAATAGTCAAGACATGGAAACAACTGAAATGCCCATCCATAGATGACTGGATCAAGAAACTGTGGTACATTTATACAGTGGAGTACTACTTGGCCATAAAGAAGAAGGAAATCTTTCCTTTTGCAACGATATGGATGGACCTAGTGAACATTATGCAAAGTGAAATAAATCAGACCTAGAAAGACAAATACCATATGATTTCACTTACATGTGGAATCTAAAGAACAGAATAAATGAACAAAGTAGTCAGAAACAGTCTCAGAGATATAGAGGGAAGGGGGTGGGGACGAGGGAGTAGGTAAGGGATTAGAAAGCACAATCGGCAACCACAAAATTGGCACAAGGATATGAAAGACAGTTTGGGGAATATAATCAATAATGTTGTAAAAATTTTGTAGGGTATCCAATGGACACTTGTCTTATTAGGGATACCACATCAGGGAATGTGTAGATGCTTGATCACTGCACTGTACACCTGAAGCTGAATAATAATAATAATAATAATAATGAATGTCAACTATAATTTTATATACATATGTGTGTGTATATGTATATCCACATATATATGTATATATACATATATGTGTATATATATGTATATATATATATATATATACATATATATATATTCACAAGAAGTGGAGTACAGCATAAGGAATAGAAACAGTGGAAATGTAACAGCTGTATGCGATGTCAGAGGGGTAGTAGATTGGGGGAGGGAGGTTATCACTTTGTAAGGGGTGTAAATGTCTAAATATTACAATGTTTTGTACACCTGAAACTAATAATAATAATAACAATAATAACAATAATAATAATAATAAAAGAAAATGTAGGCAAAACTTAGCTGTTAGAAGTCAGGATAACGGTTATGCCTTGGGGAAGGAATGACTGAAATGAAGCCCAAGGGACTTCTGAATGCTGACATTATACGGTGTTTGTTATCCATAGGCTACTTACACTGGTATATTCACATTTATAAAATTAACTCTCTCGTTAGATTAAAAAAATGTCATTGGAATTTTATTTTATTTTATTTTTTTGCCTCTCCCAAACTTTATTGATGTATAATTGACTAATACAATTGTTTTAAAGACTACAATGTACAATGTGATGATTTGATATACATATACTGAGTTGTATAATTGACATTTGCTGAGAGAGTAGTTCTTTTTTTTTTTTAAATTTATTAGTTTCAGGTGTACAAGACAAGGCAATACTTAGACGTTCATCATTTATATCCCTCACACTGTGAACCCCCCCCCATCCACTATCCCTCCGACCTCGCACCGAGCCATCACATTATATATATAAAATTATAGTTGGCATTCATTATTGTTTAGCTTCTAGTGTACAGTGCCATGATCAGGCATCCACAGATTCCCTGAGGTGGTCTCCCAAATAGGACACATGTCCATCGGATACCCAACAGAATCTTTACAGCATTATTGAATATGTTCCCCAAATTAATTTTCAAAAAAATCCTGAGGCCATCTTGTGGTTACCAGCTGCTTCCTAATCCCTTCACCTTTCCCCTTATCACCCCCCCTTTCATCTAACAACTCTCGGTTTTTTCCTTTTTGTCCCCAAAACTGTTTCTGATTAGTTCATTCACTTATTCTTTTCTTTAGATTCCGCATATAAGTGAGATCATATGGTACTTGTCTTTCTCTTTCTGACTTATTTCACTTAACATAATGTTCTCTAGATCCATCCATGTTGTTGCAAATGATAAGATTTCTTTCTTCTTTATGGCTGCGTAATACTCCATTGTATAAATGTACCACAGCTTCTGAATCCAGTCATCTACTGATGGGCATTTCGGTTGTTTCCATATCTTGGCTATTGTGTAAAGTGCTGCAATAAACATAGGAGTGCATACAGATTTTTGAATTGGAGTTTTGGATTTCTCCGGGTAGATGCCTAGGAGTGGAATTACTGGATCGATCATAGGGTAGTTAAAAAATGTGATTAGGATTTTAATAGGGATTGCATTAAATCTGTATATTGCTTTTGGTAATATGGCCATTTTAACTATGTTGATTCTTCCAATCCATGAGCATGGACTGTCTTCCCATTTCTTTGTGTGTTCTTCAATTTCTTTTAAAAAACGTTTTATAGTTTTCAGTATATAAGTCTTTCACATCCTTGGTTAAGTTTATTCCTAGGTATTTTATTCTTTTTGTTACAATTGCAAAAGGAATTGTTTTTTCATTTCTTTTTCTGAGATTTCACTGTTAGTATATAAAAATGCAATGGACTTGTACGTTGATTTTGTAGCCAGCAACTTTACTGTATTTGTTTATTGTTTCTAATAGCTTTGTGGTGGAGTCTTTAGGGATTTCTATATGTATATAATATCATCTGCAAAATGTAACAATTTAACTTCTTCATTCCCTATATGGATGGTTTTTATTCCTTTCTCTTGCCTGATTGCTTGGGCTAGGACTTCCAATACTATGTTGAAAAGCAGAAGTGATAGGTGACAGCCTTGTCATGTTCCTGAATGTAGAGCAAAGGGCTTCAGTTTTTCACCATTAATTATGACATTAACTGAGGGTTTGTCATATATGGCCTTTATTGTGTTAAGTTATTTTCCATCTATACCTAGTTGATTAAGTGTGTTAAACATAAATGGATGTTGTATCTTGTCAAGTGCTTTTTCTGCATCTATTGATATAATTGTATGATTTTGTCCTTTACTTTATTTATGTGGTGGATCACATTGATCTATTTGCATATTTTGAACCATCCTTGTGCCCCGGGATGAACCCCACTTGGTCGTGATGTATAAGCTTTTTAATGCATTGTTGCATTCAATTTGCTAGATTTTGTTTAGAATTTTTGCATCTGTATTCATCAGAGATATTGGTCTGTCATTGTCTTTTTTTGTGTTATCCTTACCAGGTTTTGGTATCAGGGTAATGTTGGCCTCATAAAATGAGTTAGGGAGTACTGTCTCTTCTTCAATTTTTTGGAAGAGTTTGAGTAGGACAGGTATTAGATCCTCTTTGAATGTTTGGTAGAATTCACTAGTGAAGCCATCTGGTCCGGGACTTTTTGTTTTGGAAAGGTTTTGGATGAATGATTTAGTTTCCTTACTGGTGATTGGTCTATTTAGATTTTCCAGTTCTTTGTGATTCAGCCTAGGAAGGCTATATGTTTCTAAGAAATTGTCCATTTCTTCTAAGTTACTGAATTTGGTGGCATATAGTTCTTCATAGTATTCTTGGATGATCCTTTGTATTTCTGTGACATTTGTGTTTTATACCCCTCTTTCATTTCTGATTTTGTTTATTTGTGTTTTTTCTATTTATTTTTACCTTAGTGAGTCTAGGCAAGGTTTGTCAATTTTATTAATCTTATCAAAGAACCAGCACTCTGTCTCATTAATTTTTTCTATTGTCTTTTTGTTCTCTATTTCATTGAGTTCTGCTCTGATTTTTATCATTTCCTTCCTTCTGCTGACTTTGGGTTTCTTTGTTCTTTTTTTGCTAGGTGTTATGTGAGGTTATTTATCTGGGATTTTTCTTCTGTCTTGAGATAAGTCTGTAATGATTTAAATTTCCCTCTTAAAACTGCTTTCACTGCATCTCAAAAATTTTGATAGGATGTATTTTTATTCTCATTTGTTCTGTGTATCTTTTGATCTCTCCTCTTATTTCTTCTTTGACCCAGTTGTTCTTTAAAAGTATGTTCTTTGATTTCCACATATTCGTGTGTTTTTTTCTGCTTTATTTTGGCAGTTGATATCCCATTTGAAAGCCTTGTGATCAGAGAATATACTTGGTATAATTTCAATCTTCTTAAGTTTGCTGAGGCCCTTTTTATGTCCCAATGTATTGTTGTTATGCAGGGTGTCATGCGGCGTTTCAGCTCCCACTCCCTATATAAGAACAAAGGATATGGTGAGGCCAAAAAAGAACTCCCACGGATCCACAGGTAGGGGAATCATACCACTATATTCTTGCTGGCGACTGGGTGAGACACACAAAGTAGGATCCACATGATCTGCAATCTACCCGTTCGCTTCTTTGCATGCCAACAAACCAACCAACCAATGCAGTTACGGCAGTTACATGTGGCCAATTGACCAACCGGTTACAGCTGACAGCCAACCAATCATAGCCTACAACCATCCACTACCCAAGCCAGCACCCCCTGATGTAAGGCTGAGAGCCTGGAAACTGCTCTCTGGGACTCTGTCCCTACAATGGTCTATCCTTGAGAATGTTCCATGTACACTAGGAGAGAATGTATAGTCTGATGTTCTAGGATGAAGTGCTCTATAAACGTCAATTATGTCAATTTTATCTAATGTGTCATTTAGGGCTGATATTTCTTTATTTTCTGTTTGGATGATCTATCCATAGCTGTCAATGATGTATTTATGTCCCCTACTATAATTATGATTTGGTCAATTTCTCCTTTTAATTCTGTTAGTAGTTTTTTGGTATGTTTCAGTGCCCCCTGATTGGAGGCATAAATATTGATGACTATTATGTCTTTTTGTTGTATAGTCTTCATTATCATTATGAAATGTCCACCTTTGTCTCTTGTTACCTTTTTTATCCTGAAATCTGTTTCATCTTATAGCAATGTGGATACACCTGTTTTTTTCTGGATACCATTTTCATGGAGTGTCAATTTCTACCCTTTCACTTTGAGTCTATATTTGTCCTTATAGCTGAGATGTGTCTCTTGGAGGCAGCATGTGATTGGGTTTAGTTTTTTGACCCAGTCTGCTACTTTGTGCCTTTTTATTGGTGAGTTCAGCCCATTTATATTTAGGGTGATTGTTGATATATGAGGATTTCCTATCATTCTATCTTTGGTTTTCTGGTATGACTGTGTCTCCATTGTTTCTTTGCCTTTTTGTTGTTGTCTATTATTGCAGGGTGGTGGTATTCTATGATCTCCCCCCCATTTCTTCTTTTATTATGTTATGTATTTCATTTCTGGATTTTTGTTTGAGTGGCTACCATTGAGATTATGTAAAAGAAAGTTTCATATTAAGAATATTTCATTTTCTTCAGCATGCTTACTTTCTCCATTCCTTTATGCCGGTTCAGACTTTTACTCTCCCCCTTTTATGTTTTTGTTGTCATAAATTATCCCTATTTATGCTGCAAGTTGGTTCCTGTGCTGCCATAACAAATTTTCTTTTTCCTCTTTTTCTTTAAGTGTTTTTTTTCTACTTTATCGTGCATGTTATGTTTACGTGTATAGTGTCTTATTTGGTGTAAGGGTTGCAATTTCCTGCTTCTGTCTGTTCATAACACTACTTATGGTTTCGTATCCTTTTGCTTTTTTGTTTCAGTTTAAATAGAGTCCTTCAGTGTTTCTTGTGGTGTCGTGTCTTAGAAAATTACCTAAGCTTCTGTATGTCTGGAAAGGTCTTCATTCCTCCTTCATATCTAAAGGATATCTTTGCTGAATATATTATTTTTGGCTCATCATTTCTCTCTTTCAGTAGTTTGAATATTTGAGTCCACTCCCTCTTGGTTTGTAGAGTTTCTGCTGAAAAATTTGATGATAACCTAATGGGCTTTCCTTTGTAGGTTACCATCTTCTTTTCCCTTGATGCCTTGAGGATTCTTTATTTGTTGTTAATTTTTGACAACTTCAATATAATGTGCCTTGGAGAAGGCCCGTTAGGGTTGAGCTAATTAGGTGTTCGATTTGTTCTTGAATTTGATGATCCAGTTTTTTCTAAAGTTTGGGAAGTTCTCATTAACTATTTGTTTGAATATACTCTCTATTCCCTTCTCCCTTTCTTTTCCTTCTGGTATGCCCATTATTTTTATATTGGTTTTTCTGATAGAGTCAGGAAGTTCTAGTAGAGTTCTTTCATTTCTTTTAACTTTCAAGTCTCTCTCTTATTCGATCTGTATCATTTCCAGATTTCTATCTTCAATGTCACTTATTCTTTCCTCCATCTGATCAGCTCTATTACCTAAGCTGGCTATTTCATTCTTCATTTCTTTTACTGAGTTCTTAATATCCAGAAATTCTATTTGGTTATTTTTAAAAATTTCAACCTCTTTGGTAAAATGTTCATTTTGTTCTTTGATTGTTTCTGAGTTCATTAAATTGCCTGTTTGTGGTTTTTCTTTTTTTTTGCACCTTGTTTTTTTCAAAACTGCAGTCTTGAAGTCTCTGTCATTTAAGTCACATATTTTCATGCTTTTAAGTTTATTTTCTGAAGACTTTTCATTTTCTTTCTGAGCTGCCTTGTTACTTTGGTTATTCATGGCAATTAGTGAATTATTATTTCTCATCCTAGGCATCTACAAGAGTCGGTTTTGTAATGTTGTTAGGAAGAGGCCTTTCCTTTGCCTTCCAGTAGGTGTTGGTAGAATTCTTTATTTTCTTTTCAATTGCAGCCTTTAATTCTCTCTCATGTTGTAGCATTGTATTTTCTCTGCACTGTTCCAGCTTCTCACAAAATGGGGGGATTGCCTGGAAGGCAGGCTTCTCTGTGAGCAGGTTGCCTAGGTCTCAGGTCACCACTTCTGTTGGGGGATGTGGAAAGCTTCTGAAGTTCTGAAGCTCTTCCTGCAATAGATCAGGGCCTTTGTGTTTCAGTGGCTCTGTTTACCCTTTTAGATGATTTCAGTTCTGTGTCTCTTATTCTTGCTTGTCTTCTGCACAGGGAGTCCTTTCTGGAATTATAGTTGTTCAATTTGTTGTAATTTCTAGGGGAGATTTCAAGCGGCTCACCTCACCCTGCCATTTCTATGATGTTAGCTCTTATTGTATTCTTTTGTTTTAATTTTAAATTTCACGTATAAGTGAAATAATACGGTATTTTTCTTTCTCTGTCTGACTCATTTCACTTAATGTCATACCCTCTAGGTCCATCCATGTTGTTACAAATGACTAGATTTTCTTATTTTTTTAAGGTTGGGTAGTGTCTCTCTCTCTCTCTCTCTCTCTCTCTCTCTCTCTCTCTCTCTCTCTCTCTCTCTCTCTCTCTCCATGTAAATACCCAGAAGAAGAATAGCTGGATCACATGGCAGTTCTAGCTTTAATTTTTTGAGGAACCTCCATACTGTTTTCCATAGTGGCTGTACCAATTTACATTCTACATTAATTGATTTTTGAATGTGAAACCAGCTTTTTACTCCTAGGACGAATGCCATTTGATCAAGATGTATAATCATTTTCTATATTGCTGGATTCAAATTGCTAATGTTTTATTGAAGAAATTTACAAAATTTCTATTTTCACAAAAAATATTGGTTTGCAAGTTTCTTTTCTTGTAACATTCTTCTTTGGTTTTCATTTTAGGTTGATTCTGGTCTCATGAATGACTTAGGAAGTTTTTGCTACCATTATTTTCTGGAGGATGTTGTGTAGATTTGATGTTACTTTTTTCCCCTAAACATTGGTAGAATTCACCAAGGAAACTATCTGTGCCAGGAGTTTTCTTTGTAGAAAGGCTTTCAACTACAAATTAAATTTCTTTAATAAATATAGTACTATTCTGGTTCTCTATTTGTTCTTCAGTGAATTTTAGTAATTTATGCCTTTCAGGGAATTGTCTTATTTCACCTAAGTTGCTGAATTTATGGGTAGACCATTGTTTATTTTATTCTCCTATGAATGTCAGTGAGGTTAACAATGAAATTCCCCTATTCATTCCTGGTATTTTTATACCCTTTGTCTTTTTTTTCTTGGTTAGACTCACTAGAGTCTTACCAATTTTATTGACTTTTTCAAAGAATCTGATTTCATTGTTTTTCTCTACTGTTTTTGTTTCTAAATTCATTGATCTCTGGTATCATTATTATTTCATTCATTCTGTTTGCTTTGGGTTTAATTTACTTTTCTTTTTCTAATTTGATAGCGTGATAACTTAGGTTAGATTTGTTTTCTTTCCTAATATAAACATTTAATGGTATAAATTTTCTCTGAGCACTGTTTTAGCTGCATATCACAAAGTTTGATATGTTGTGTTTTAATTTTTATTCAATTTAAAAAACTTTTCAATTTGGTTGAGAGTTCCTCTCAGACCCATGTGTTACTTAATATCGAAATATTTGGGGTTCCTCCATCCCTAATTTGTTTGTTATTGATTTTTAATTTAATTCTGTTATGGTCTGAGAACATACATTTTAGGATTTCCATTCTTTTAAGTTTGTCAGGGGGGTTATTTTATGGCCCAGAATATGGTCAATCTTGGTGAGTATTCTATGTGCTATTGTGAAGAACGTGTATTTTGTTGTTGTTGGGTTAAGAGTTTCCTAAATATCAATTAGGTCAGGTTGATTGATCGATTGTTTAAGTCAGCTATACTTGCAGTAATTTTCTGTCAATTGATTTAATCAGTTATTGAGAGAGAAGTCTTGATTTCCCCAGCTATAAAGTGGAATCATCTACTTATTTCAAACCTACCATGTAAGGTTTTATTTCTTCTATTTTGAAGCTCTGTTGTTAGTACATACTTATTTAGGATGGTTATTCATTTTGGAAATTTTTCTTGAAAAATTCACAATTTTTTAAAAAAATTGTTTTTATTGGGTAATACTGGGGAACAGTGTGTTTCTACAGGGCCCATCAGCTCCAAGTCATTGTCCTTTAATCTAGTTGTAGAGGGTGCAGCTCAATCCAAGTCCAGTTACCGTTTTCAATCTTTAGTTTCAGGGGGCACAGACCACCAGCCCACGTGGGAATTGAACTGACAAACTTGTTTTTGAGAGCTCACACTCTAAACAACTGAGCCATCTGGCCACCTCTCCAGAAGCTCAGTGGCAGCTCATTATCTTCAATCTAGTTGTGGAGAGTGCAGCTCACTGGCCCACGAGGTAATCAAACTGGCAATCCCACTGTTCAGAGCTTGAGCTCTAACCAACTGAGCCATCCGGCTGCCCGAAAAATTAACACTTTTATCATTAGCTAATTTTCCACTTACTACTGATAATATTTCTTGTCTGAAGTCTACTTTGTCTGAAATTATGTAGCTATTCCAGCTATCTTTTGTTTAGTGTTCACGATATCTATTTTTCCATACTTTTACTTCTTTTTTTAAATTTTTTTATTTTATGTTCTTTATTGTATGAAAAATAAAGAATTGTGATTTATTATTTGATGATTTAAGCACAAACTTCTAAAACATCAAAGCAGATGGTGGTTTTGTACCACTTCACTGAATGGTCCTTACTGTGTCACATTAAGTACTGTCACCAGGTGGACAACTGCCCAAGTCATGGTATAAAATATCCTCACTCCTCTATGTCACACAATCCAACACCTGTCTTCACTGAGTTCACTTTTAAAAAATGGGGATAGCCAAAAAGCAGCTGGTAGTAAATGTTTTATGGCTATAAAACTGAGACTACATTCAGCTGGATTCTGTCTCACTTATGAGTCATCTTCTAAGTCAGCACGTCCCTTCAATACGTGGTGGTTGTATGGCCACTGTCCTTGATTCAACAGGGAGAAAGAAGATGTGAAACAGGAAGTAAAACTTGGGAAAAAGACGTGGCTGTTACAGAATCCGGAGCGCTGAATGGGAAGACTTGGTACAAGTTCTTGTTTTTTTACTTTTTATCCAGATGACCTTGAGCACTATCAGCTCCATTTTTATTTATTTATTTATTTATTTATTTTATTTTATTTTATTTTTTATTTTTTTTTCATCCCTCACACCGTGAACCCCCCTCCCCCATCCACCACCACCCCGACCTCACACCGAGCCATCACATTATACACATAAATTATAGTCGGCATTCATTAATGTCCAGTCTCTGGTGTACAATGCCATGACCAGGCATCCACAGCATCCCTGAGGTGGTCTCCCAAACAGGACACATGTCCATCAGACACCCAACAAAATCCCCAAACACTATTGAATAAGATCCCCAAAGTAATTCTCAAAAAACCCTGAGGCCATCCTGCGGTCACGAGCCGCCCCCCAATCCCTTCACCCTTCCCCCCATCCCCAACCCCCTCCCCCCGCCCATCTAACAACTCTCGGTTTTTTGTGTCCCCAAAACTGTTTCTGATTAGTTCATACACATATTCTTTTCTTTAGATTCCGCATATAAGTGAGATCATATGGTACTTGTCTTTCTCTTTCTGACTTATTTCACTTAACATAATGTTCTCTAGATCCATCCATGTTGTTGCAAATGATAAGATTTCTTTTTTCTTTATGGCTGCGTAATACTCCATTGTATAAATGTACCACAGCTTCTTAATCTAGTCATCGACCGATGGGCATTTCGGTTGTTTCCATATCTTGGCTATTGTGTAAAGTGCTGCAATAAACATAGGAGTGCATACAGATTTTTGAATTGGAGTTTTGGATTTCTCCGGGTAGATGCCTAGGAGTGGAATTACTGGATCATAGGGTAGTTCTATCTTCAGATTCCTGAGATACCTCCATACTGTTTTCCATAGTGGCTGCACTAATCTGCAATCCCACCAACAGTACACTAGCGTTCCCTTTTCTCCACATCCCCGCCAGCATTTGTTGTTTGTTGATTTATTGATGATAGCCATTTTGACTGGAGTGAGGTGGTATCTCATTGTGGTTTTTATTTGCATTTCTCTGATGGTTAGTGAGGTTGAGCATTTCTTCATATGTCTTCTTGCCTTCTGTATGTCCTTTTTAGAAAAATGTCTCCTCAAGTCCTCTGCCCATTTTTTAATTGGGTTGTTTGTTTTTTTGGAGTTGAGTTGAGTAAGTTTTTTATAGATTTGTGATATTAATCCCTTATGAGATATATCATTGGCAAATATCTTTTCCCATTCAGTAGGATCCGTTTTTGTTTTATTGATGGTTTCCTTTGCTGTGAAAAAACTTTTTAGTTTGATGTAATCCCACATGTTTATTTTTTCTCTTACTTCCCTCGTGTGAGGGGATATATCAGTGAAAATCTTACTCCGGGTAATGTCCATGAAGTTTCTTCCTATATTTTCTTCTAGATATTTTATGGTTTCAGATCTTACATTTAAGTCTTTAAGCCATTTTGAATTTATTTTTGTATATGGTGTGAGGAGGTGGTCCAGCTTCATTTTCTTGCATGTGTCTCTCCAGGTTTCCCAACACCACTTATTGAACAGACTGTCTTTACCCCATCGTACATTCTTGCTTCCATTGTCGTAGATTAGATGGGCATATAGGCATGGATTTACTTCTGGACTCTCTATTCTGTTCCATTGATCTATGTGTCTATTTTTATGCCAGTACCATGCTGTTTTGATTACTGTAGCCTTGTAGTATAGTTTGAAATCAGGTATCGTTATACCTCCCACTTTGTTCTTATTTCTCAAGATTGCTGAGGCTATCCAAGGTCTTTTATGGTCCCATATAAATTTCAGGATTATATGTTCTATTTCTGTGGAAAACGTCGTTGGTAGTTTGACAGGAATTGCATTGAATATGTATATTGCCTTAGGCAGTATGGACATTTTAACTATATTAATTCTTCCTATCCATGAACATGGAATGTGTTTCCATCTATTTATGTCTTCTTTCATTTCTTTCTTCAGTGTCGTATAATTTTCTGAGTACAGATCTTTTACATCTTTGGTTAGATTTATTCCCAGATATTTTATAGTCTTTGGAGCAATTGTAAATGGAATTGTTTTTTAATTTCTCCTTCTGATATTTTATCATTGGTATATACAAATGCAACTGATTTCTGAATATTAATTTTATATCCTGCTACTTTACTAAATTCATCTATTAGTTCTAATAGTTTCTTGGTGGAGTCTTTAGGGTTCTCTCTATATAGTATCATATCATCTGCATATAGTGATAATTTTACTTCCTCCTTACCAATTTGGATGCCTTTTATTTCTTTCTCTTGTCTGATTGCTGTGGCTAGAACTTCCAGCACTATGTTGAATAGAAGTGGAGAAAGTGGGCAACCTTGTCTTATTCCTGATCTTAGGGGGAATGGTTTTAGCTTTTCCCCATTGAGTATGATGTTAGCTGTGGGTTTGTCATATATGGCCTTTATTATGTTAAGATATGATCCCTCTATTCCCACTTTCTTAAGGGTTTTTATCATAAAAGGTTGCTGTATTTTATCAAATGTTTTTTCTGCATCTATTGAAATGATCATGTGATTTTTATTTTTCATACTTTTACTTCTAACCTATCTATATCTTAATATTTAAAGTACAATTCTTTTTTTTTTTAAACTTTAAATATCTAATCTCTGCTAGGTAAATTACAACTACTGTTAACCAAATCTTACAAATGGGAAAATTGATACCACTCTCGATTTACCCCAAATCACAGATGTCTAACTTCAGAATTTATTTTCAATAAATACAAACAATAAAGTACACACATGCCTATTTGTAAATTACAAAGTGTCACGATTAGGTATACAGTAGTACCTAGGTTTTCGAACATCTCCATTGATCAATATTTTGGTTTACGGATGCCGTAAACCCGGAAGTAAATGCTTCGGTTTTCGAACACGCCTCATGTGGGGACAGAGCCAGGAGTGCAGTTTCCAGGCTCTCGGCCTCATGTGGAAAGGTGCTGGCTCAGGTAGTAAATGGCCATCAACTGTGAATGGATGGCCATCAGCTGTGGCTAGTAGGCCGTCAGCTGTAACCAGTGAGCCATTGGCCACTAATGTAACTGCCCTGACTACGCTAGCAGCAAATGGGGACTAGCATAAAGATGGTGGCTGAGCTGGTGGGCGCGGATTGATGTTGGTACAGTGGATTGCGGCTGGTGGGTGGGTTTGGGTGGCAGGGAGGGGTGAACGGCAGGTTGCGGATGGTGTGGCTCCTGCTTCCTGTGTTTCTGGCCCAGCTGCTGGTGAGACTATAGTGATATGACTCCCATATCTATGGCTCCGTGGGTGTTCCTTTTCGGCCTCACCATGTCCTGCGTTCCTGCGTTCTTATGTGGGGAGCGGGACCAGAGACCCCGCATGCCACCTCTCAAGACACCTTGCATGATACCTCGGAAGTCTAGCATGTCACTCATCTTCCGCTGAGTGCAAGATGAGGCCTACCTGTCAGCTGTTTTTGAATATTTCAGAACTACAGTCTTCCAGAATGGATTACATTCGAAAACCGAGGAACCACTGTAGTTATGCAACTGATGAAAAAGTTATTCAAGGGCTCACTCAAAAACCAATCAAATTAAATCTAGGTAACGTGGGCCTAGTATCACTAGTAGGCATTATTTAAAAAAAAAAAAAACACAGAATGTTTAAAATCTCACTTTTCCATTGTTAAACGTAACATGTAAATCCAATAGTGGTTAGTGGACCATGCCAACCACAGACATGAAGGATTATTCTGGAACCATGTGAGGGTATCATGCATCTGGGTGGTATTTACAGGTCTAAAAATGGGTATAAAGTACAATTCTTGTAGACTACATATAGTTGGGTCTTGATTATTTTATAACAATGTGTTTCTTTAAAATGATTTGTTTAGATCAGTCACACAGTGATTATTAGTAATCATTGGATTAAATTTAGCATTTACAATCTTGCTGTTTTCTATTTGTTCCATTTATTCTTTCTTTATTTTTTAAATGCCTTCTCTTTTTCTTTTGAGCATGTTTTGTTATTGCATTTTATCTTTTTTATATTGAAGTTACGTATATCTCAAAATTTTATTTAGTTATTGCCCTAGGGTTTATAATATACATTTTAAAATAATCTAAGTCTTCCCTCAAATAGTGGTACATCATTTACATGCTGTGTAAAGAAGTTATAACACTACATTCTCAATTCTTGTTTACTATCCTTTGTGCTATTGTTGTCTTAGTTTACTTGTATGTAGGTTATCAATATAGAATATATTATTACTATTACTTAAACAATTACTATTACTTTTAGAACAATTACAATAAGAAAAAAATATTTCATTTTAACTCACATTTGCCATTTCTAATACTCTTCATTTCTTCATGTAGATCCAACTTTCTGACCTATACTATATTCCTTCTGACTAAAGAGCTTCTTTTAACATTTTAATAGATTTGAACTGCTGGTACTGAGGGTAG
The DNA here is from genome assembly GCF_964194185.1 of Rhinolophus hipposideros. Taxonomy (NCBI): domain Eukaryota; kingdom Metazoa; phylum Chordata; class Mammalia; order Chiroptera; family Rhinolophidae; genus Rhinolophus; species Rhinolophus hipposideros. The sequence continues at coordinate 51,738,897 of NC_138059.1, forward strand.
ACTTCTGCCAACCCCACATTCCCTCTTTCTGCAGCACACAGGGTTTCAAACTCATTCTGTCTCCACACTTGGCCTTTAGCAATTCATTAAATATTTCTAGCTGAATTTTCTTATTAACTTATGTGGCATCTGATGACATCTGCCACAGGTAAGGAAAAGCTTAGGTCCTGATTCTTTCTGCTGGCACTTACCTCTTTGAAGATATCTTGTTAACTGTTTGATCTTATGAACTTAGTTCTCTAAGGGGTTTAAGAAAAATCATTAATATGCAGGTTATCCAGCATTTTTCTTGTTGTAAGGGTGAGTTGACAATTTCTAGCTCTCTACATCTCCTTGCTAAATCTGGAAAATCAAAGAATCTATACTTTAAATTCCTACATTTCATATTTGTTTTTCTCAAATATTCTTGATCTTTTAAAATACTGTCATGCCCTCATATTTGCTTACATTACTTTCTTCATCTATAATGAGTTTAAATGTATCTTTTCAATTGTGTCTTTCAGATTTTTCTGTTTCTTTTCATTTTTAAGTGCTAATTCTTCCTGTGTTGATTCTGCCTATTTCGCTTTCATGGTGGTTCCTCATGTAGTTTTGATGTGTTTCCATGGGGAATTTTGATTATGTCTCTTTGAATTTTGATTTATCACTGGCAAGGTCTATGCTTTCTATGGGGTATCTATATGCCCAGGGTTGTGCACGGGTTCCTATAGAGTAGTTTTATGTTTGGGTCTCAACTATCCTGAACCAGTCTTCATGTTTCATTCTCGAGTTGTGGTTCCTGCTCCTTCTAGGTGGTATAAATTCATATCTGCATATGGTATAGTCTGAGGCTGTGATTTCTTCCAAGTAATTTTTTTTTGATACAAGACACTTGTAGACTAAAAGTTTCCTTGCTGTACCCTAGGACAAGTGCATAGAAATTTATTGTCTGTTCTTCAGCTCTACAACAAACTTGGGCATTAGTCAGGTGGCTGAGTCCCTGCTCCCTTCTTCTTTCTTCTTTGGTGAGAACTCCCCTGGGCATTAAAATCCCAGCTTTTGGAAAATCTAAAATTCTTGTGGAGGTCTAAGGCAAAAGCTTCTGTACATTGTTTTGAGTCTTCTCTTAATTTTTGGAACCTACAAATTTCTATCCCATAAGTGTATGTTTAACAAAAAGTGATATTATATCCTACAATTCTATTAGTTCATTTCTAGAGGGTCCCTCCACCCATTACCCCTATTTACTCCTTCTGTCAGCTTAATTGGTCATGTTGCTTGAAGTGGAATATGCACAACTTTCATGTGACCAGAATTTTGGTGGCTGCCAAAATGCAGAATGGTCCTCCCCTATTTCTATAAGAAGGAGAGTTCAGTTCAAAGTCAATTTGAATCCTTACCCTCCTTAGTTACTTAAATTAAAAATACAGAGTTAAGAGGCATTTTATTTCTCTTTTTGACTACTTGACTGATTTGTAAATACTATGGCTACACTTGATTTTAATTGTCCATATGACAATGAAGTCAAGGCACTTTGCTTTGTATCCAGGGAGTTTAGAGTAGATCCTTAGCTTATTTGAATGCACATTGAAGCACTACTTGTGCTTATCAAAGTCAGCTAGTTTGTTACTTACATTAAGAGGAATGTATGAAAAAATGTTATTTTCCCTAGATCATCAGCAATTCTTTGGTGATGCTTTCTCAAATTCCCAAATAATCACCAGTAGAAGATCATTCTGAATTAAGCATCTCAAATTTCTGCATTTTGTCTAGGTTTCATGAAGAAGTTGGTTTGCAGGATTTCAGGCGTGCTTCTCCCCTTCAGTGATGTCCTTGGTAGGGATGAGGCAAATGGAAGATGAAATGGAAGAGAGACTTAAGATAATCATAGACCACTGAATCCTAAACTTATCTCAGTGAAGTAAAAAGAGAAATGTGAAGTGAAAACTTTCTCCTTGATAAGGGATTGAATATTTTGGTATTTCACTAATTATTAACATATTGACTGTATACTTTTTACTTTAATGACTTTTCCCCAGTAAAGGGCAGACCTCCAAAAGGAACTTGACTGAGTAAAGCAAGCTGTGTTTAATCTGTAAGATGTGGTTTATTAGGATTTCATATTGTATTTCTCTGACCTCTCAAAGCAATCTAATCTAGAAATAAGCTTGGAGATGAGCATCATAGCCAGCTGGTGTAAGAATGGAAAGGCTTTGAATGAAGACACTGTTTTATTGGCCATTTTTTTTCTCATTTGTAAAACTAAGGTTCTGTACTAAATTAGCTCTAAGGTTGTTTCAAGGTTAAATGGAAAACAATAATCATAAATAAAAATTCCAGAGGCATTATGGGTTTGAGGTGCTATAATTTTGGAGTTGATAAACTAAATTGATACCAAATAGGATTGTTAGATAAAATATCTCTGTTTGGCTCCAGAGAGGATGTGACTTGATCACTTCCAGAGAGGTGGAACTTGCCAGATCCCACTTGTGTCTGTTCTTCTTTCAGGGTCCATAGCAAGAGCTTTAGGAACACATGTAGTTACTTATTTACGTATCAACAGCTCTCCAGGACAGTGAACCTCTGTGCAGGATTCAAGTCTCACTGTTCTCTTGATTTTCAAAACTTACCACAATGCATATTTTTTGACCGAATAAATAATGATGCTCTTTTTCTCATACTTGCTCTTTCAGATCATGAGCTCTGCCTTTGATTTGTGAATTCCTGATATTGTTATCCCAGGTGACTACTTCTCCTCACATTTTTTATTGCAATTTTCAGCTCTCTCTTACTATACTCAACTCCGACAGGCCCTACATGTGCACACCTGCCTGATCCTGATCTTCCAACTCAGATTATTAAGTCATGATCACTTAAACTCATATTGGAGACTCCTTAGCCCTGTCTTGTAGCCTAGAAAGAAACAAAAATCTGAGTAGCTTGGCGAAAGCAGCATCACCTCACATACAGAGGAGGTAGGATGTGTGTGAGGGCAAGGCAGGCCAGAGGGACCAGGTTGTCATGATAGCATCAGTCCTTTAAGATTATGAGAAAGCTTCTTGGCTAGCATAGCATTGCTTCCCTCTTTATAGATGCCCACATTAAATCCAGGATTTCTTAAAGGTTATTTCCAAATCATGAGCAAAAGGAAAGGGACTTTTCATTAGAAATTTACAACTAGGGATTGAAGAAAGTATTTTAAAAATGTTTCTCTTTATGTAGCTCAAAAATTTTTTCTGGGTCATTAATCAAATAGGTGTGGTGTTACAGTTATTTAATTCACAATGGTAAACAAAAGGACAAGGGCCAGTCTGATTTCATTTTCAGACACTATGTAAAAAAGGATTTGCTGTGCAGATCAAGAGAGTGATGCAAATACTCTCTAAGCTCCCACGTGCTATCATGACCTACTTCTCATAAATGCCTCCTCTGTTTTTTGTCACTGAGGTGCACTGATGCTTGTACACCACAAGATGGAGCCATCAAAGCAGTTTATTTCCTAGTGCTTTCTCTTCATTTCCTTTGCCCTTTGGAAAGTGAAGGTCTGGGTTTGGGAGTGTTTGGGAAAGGGAAGCAAACACACTAATGTGGGGATCTAGAGCATTGTTCTAGTCACTGTTATACTGAAAGCCAATCTGTCCTTGGCCCTATCCTGATTAACCTTGTTATTAGCATTTTCCACAAAGACTTAAAAGACATGCTTAGCAAGGTGTGTGGGTGACACAAAGCCAGGGAGGATAATTGGTGTACTTGGATGATATCTTGAAGATTATAAAAGCTTTCAATGGGCTGAAATCTACAAGACAAAAATAAACAGGGATAAATGTACAAGTTTACCTTTGATGGAGCAGTAAAAGAGTTTTGGATGGTGAAAAAGGAGATCTGAATCTGTGTCCTAGATAATACTAGTGATGATCATGATGACTGTGATGATTAAAGCAATGTCATCTAACACAGTGCTACTTAGGGTGTAGCACTGGGCCACCAGTCTGCAAACTGCTTGTTGCCTATCCTCCTGCCAAGTGTGAATGAACTTCATCAGAAAGCACATTATTTACTATATCCAAACAAACAAAACTCTACTGATGAAGGAAGCAGGGCATCGAACTACATTCCAACATGAACTTTTCATGTCTTGCAGGATTTGCCCTTTGAGTGTCACTGAATTTTAAATGTTCCTTGGTTTCAGTAGCAAGCACTTAGTGTTAATTGTGCTGAGTACTTTGAATGCATAATCACATTTGTATAGAGGCATAGTGTAGTTAGGGCCTGTGTAGTGGAATGCGTAAGTAGTTAAGCAGTAAAATTATCCTTCAGGATTGAATGTCTTGGCCCGTGTGACGCCTTATCTTACATAAAACTTATTTCTATTAAGTTTTTTGAGTTCATTGTCTGAAGGGAAAATCATGCAAAATGATTGTTATTCCACTTTCCTCATGTGAAAAGCAGGCAGGAAGCTTGACCAAACTGCTTCAGTTTCCTCGTCTGATGGATGATAACAACAATATCTAACATAAAAGTTTGTTGTGGTTAAGGTTAGAAGGATAACGCAGGTAAACTTCCATTCATGATTCCTGGCACAAGTATTAATGTGTTTCTCCTTAATTCCTCTTTGAGGAAAATACTGTTGTTATTCCTGTTTTAGAGATGAGGAACTGAGCTCAGTACTTGCCCTTCATGAGTGTAATGCATTCTGATTTTTTCTTTATTTTATTTCATTTTTAAAGAAAAAGCTAATGGTGATCTGTTGAATTGATTTCATGGCCAACAAATGAGCTGTAACCCACAACTTGAAAACACTGCACCAGCAATTTATATGGACTCTTCAGTTTTGATGTTTTCTGATTCTCCTAAAAAGCAAAAACACACAAAAAAGCCTTCAAACCCAATTTCTTTAGGTCAGGACAAAAGACCTGGACTTGGGAAAAGTTCATGTGAAAAAGAAGTAAGAATTTTAGCCAAGGTCAACATATGGAAACACTGCAGCGTGGGGGCAAAAAGCTGATCTTTAAGGTTCCCTAGGGACTCTGCATTCCCTCCTGGATGCCATATTTAAGAGAAATTACAACCAGAAACACATTCAGAGACATCAAGGTGAGGAGAGGTTTGAAATTACTTAAGAAGCCAGGAATGTTTAATGTGATTTTGAAGGAAAATCTCTAAACAGTTTTTTAAAAATAAATACATTATGATAACAGGTCTCTAAAGGAGTAAAATTATCCCTCAGGACTGAATATCTTGGCCGATCTGATGCCTTATCTTACATAAAGCTTATTTCTGTTAAGTTTATAGATTTTGTTATCTGAAGGGAAAATCACGCAAAATGACTGCTACTCCACTTCCCTCATGTGAAAAGGACACAGGAAGCAGCCCCTCCCAAGGTAAGTAGAGGAGCTCTCAATCTTGGTGTTGACAAGACTTTTGCACAGCCTCAAAGGGATTTTTTAAAATCAGAATATGTATTTTTTTTAATTTGTTGGGGTGACAATTGTTAGTGATAGTGAAATTACATAGATTTCAGGTGTACAATTCTGTATTACATCATCTATAAATCCCATTGTGTGTTCACCACCCAGAGTCAGTTCTCCTTCCATCATCATATATTTGATCCCCCTTACCCTCATCTCCCTCCCCCCACACCCCTTACCCTCTGGTAACCACTAAACTATTGTCTGTGTCTATGAGTTTTTGTTTCTCATTTGTTTCTCTTGTTCTTTTGTTGTTTTTGGTTTATATACCACATATCAGTAAAATCATATGGTTCTCTCCTTTTTCTGTCGGACTTATTTCGCTTAGCAAAAGAGAATAATATTACTCACAAGATCCATCCATGTTGTCACAAATGTTCCTATATCATCTTTTTTTACTGCTGAATAGTATTCCATTGTGTATATATACCACAACTTCTTTATCCATTCATCTATCAAAGGACATTTTGGTTGTTTCCATGTCTTGGCCACCATACACAAAGCTGCAATGAACATTGGAGTACACGTGTCTTTATGTATGAATGTTTTCAAATTTTTTGGGTAGATACCCAGGAGAGGGATTGCTGGGTCATATGGTAATTCTATTCGTAATTTCTTGAGGAACCTCCACACTGCCTTCCATAGCGGCTGCAACAGTCTGCATTCCCACCAACAGTGTATGAGGGTTTCTTTTTCTCCACAGCCTCTCCAACACTTGTTACTATTTGTCTTGTTGATGATAGCCATTCTGACTGGGGTGAGGTGATATCTCATTGTGGTTTTTATTTGCATTTCTCTGACGATTAGTGATGTTGAGCATTTTTTCATATGTCTATTTGCCATTTGTATGTCCTTTTTGGAGAAATGTCTCTTCAGGTCCTCTGCCCATTTTTCAATTGGGTTGTTTGTTTTTTTGTTGTTGAGCTTCATGTGTTCCTTGTATATTTTGGATATTAGACCCTTATCGGAGGCACTGTTTGCAAAAATCTTCTCCCATTCAGTTGGTTGCCTCTTTATTTTGTTGATGGTTTCTTTTCCTGTGAAGAAGCTTTTAAGTTTCATATAGTCCCATTTGTTTATTTTAGCTTTTACTTCCCTTGCCTTTGGAGTCAAATTAATAAAATGCTCTTTGAACCCAAGGTCCATAAGTTTAGTACCTATGTTTTCTTCTATGCAGTTTATTGTGTCAGGTCTTATACATAAGTCTTTGATCCATTTTGAATTAATTTTGGTACATGGTGACAGATAGCAGTCCAGTTTTATTCTTTTGCACATGGCTATCCAATTCTCCCAGCGTCATTTATTGAAGAGGCTGTCTTTCCTCCATTGTATGTTTTTAGATTTTTTGTCAAAAATTATCTGTCCATATTTATGTGGTTTTATTTCTGGGTTCTCAATTCTGTTCCATTGGTCTATGTGTCTGTTTTTCTGCCAATACCACGCTGTTTTGATTATTGTTGCCCTGTACTACAAGCTAAAGTCAGGCCGCGTGATACCTCCAGCATTGTTCTTTTTTCTTAAGATTGCTTTGGCTATTCAGGGTCTTTTGTGGTTCCAAACAAATCTGATGATTTTTTGTTCTATTTCTTTAAAAAATGCCATTGGGATTTTGATGGGGATTGCATTAAATCTGTATATTGCTTTGGGTAATATGGCCATTTTAAATATGTTGATTCTTCCAATCCATGAGGATGGAATGTCTTTCCATTTTTTTGCGTCTTCTTCAATTTCTTTCAAAAATGTCAGAGTTTTCAGCATATAGGTCCTTCACTTCCTTGGTTAAGTTTATTCCTAGGTATTTTAATCTTTTTGCTCCAATTGCAAAAGGAATTTTTTTTAAAATTTCTTTTTCTGAGATATCATTGTTAGTTTATAGGAATGCAATGGACATTTGTATGTTGATTTTGTAGCCGGCAAATTTACTTTATTCGTTGATTGTTTCTAACAGGTTTTTGGTGGAGTCTTTAGGGTTTTCTATATATAGCCTCATGTCATCTGCAAAGAGTGATAATTTAACTTCTTCATTCCTAATTTGGATGTCTTTTCTTTCTTTCTCTTGCCTGATTGCTCTGGCAAAGACTTCCAAAATTATGTAGAAAAGCAGAGGTGAGAGGGGACAGCCCTGTTGTGTTCCTGAACATAGAGCAAAGGGCTTCAGTTTTTCACCATTAATTATGAGATTAGCTGAGGGCTTGTCATAGATGGCCTTTATTATGTTAAGGTATTTTCCTTCTATACCTGTTTTATTAAGTGTTTTAATCATAAATGGATGTTGTAAATTGTCAAATGCTTTTTCTGCATCAATTGATATAATCATATGTTTTTTGTCATTTATTTTGTTTGTGTTATGTATCACATTGATGGATTTGCGGATGTTGAACCATCCTTGTGCCCCGGGGCTGAACCCCCCTTGGTCATGATGAATAATCTTTGTAATGCCTTGTTGTATTTGATTTGCTAGAATTTTGTTTAGGATTTTAGCATCTGTATTCATCAGAGATATTGGTCTGTAATTTTCTTTTTTTGCGTTGTCCTTACCAGGTTTTGGTATCAGGGTAATGTTGGCCTTATAAAATGAGTTAGGGAGTACTGTCTCTTCAATTGTTTGGAAGAGTTTGAGCATGATTGTTATTAGATCCTCTTGAAGGTTTTGTAGAATTCACTGGTGAAGCCATATGGTCCTGGACTTTTGCTTTTGGGAAGATTTTGGATGACTGATTCAAGTTTGTTACTGGTGATCGGTCTGTTTAGATTTTCCAATTCTTCGTGGTTCAGCGTAGGAAGGCTATATGTTTCTAAGAACTTGTCCATTTCTTTTAGGTTATTGAATTTGGTGGCATATAGTCCTTCATAGTATTCTTTCATGATCCTTTGTATTTCTGTGGTGTCCGTGATAACTTCCCCTTTTTCATTTCTGATTTTGTTAATTAGCGTCTTCTCTCTTCTTATCTTAGTGAGTCTAGCCAAGGGTTTGTGAATTTTGTTAATCTTTTCAAAGAACCAGCTCTTTGTCACATTAATTTTTTCTATTGTCTTTCTGTTCTCTATTTCATTTAGCTCTGCTATGATTTTTATTATTTCCTTTCTTCTGCTGACCTGGGGTTTCACTTGTTGTTCTTTTTTCTAGTTCTTTAAGGTGTAACATGAGGTTATTTATTTGAGATTTTTCTTGTTTCTTGAGATAGGCCTGTAATGATATAAATTTCCCTCTTAAAACTGCTTTCGCTGCATCCCAAAAATTTTGGTAGGATATATTTTCATTGTCATTTGTTTCTGTGTATCTTTTGATCTCTCCTCTAATTTCTTCTTTGACCCAGTTGTTTTTTAATAGTATGTTGTTTAAGCTCCATGTGTTTGTTTTTTTTTCCTGTTTCCTTTTTGCAGTTGATATCCAATTTCAAAGCCTTGTGATCAGAAAATATGCTTGGTATGAATTCAATCTTTTTAATTTGCTGAGGCTGATTTTATGTCCTAATATATGGTCTATCCTTAGAATGTTCAATGTACAGTTGAAAAGAATGTATAGTCTGAAGTTTTAGGATGAAGTGCTCTATATATGTCAATTATGTCCATTTCATCTAATGTGCCATTTAGGGTTGCTATTCGTTATTTATTTTCTGTTTGGATGATCTATCCATAGCTGTCAAAATGTATTTAAGTCCCCTAGTATAATTGTGTTTTGGTCAATTTCTCCCTTTAGTTCTGTTAGTAGTTGCTTGGTATATTTTGGTGGTCTCTGATTGGGGGCATAAATGTTGATGAGTGTTATGTCTTCTTGTTCTATAGTCCCCTTTATCATTATGAAATGTCCATCATTGTCTCTTGTTATCTTTTTCACCCTGAAGTCTGTTTCATCTGAAATCATTTTGGCTACACCTGATTTTCTCTGGGTACCATTTGCTTGGAGTGTCAATTTCCACCCTTTCACTTTGAGTCTATTCTTGTCCTTGTAGCTGAGATGTGTCTCTTGGAGACAGCATATGGTTAGGTGTAGTTTTTTGATCGAATCTGCTACTCTGTGCTTTTTTATTGGTGTTTTCAGTCCATTTACATTTAGCATGATTATTGATACGTGAGGATTTCCTGTCATTCTATCTTTAGTTTTCTGGTAAGGTTGTGTCTCCATTGTTTCTTTGTCTTTTTGTTGTTGTCTATTATTTCTGTGTGGTGGTATTCTATGATTTTTCCCTCTGTTTCTTCATTTATTACAGTATATATTTCAGTTCTGGATGTTTTTGAGTGGTTACCCTTAAGATTATGTAAAAAAAATGTTTGATATTTAGAGCATGCCATTTTTTTCAGCACGCTTACTTTCTCCATTCCCATATTCCAGTTCAGGCCTTTACTTTCCCCCTTTTTATGTTGCCACAAATTGTCCCTTTGGTGGTGGTCGAATAGCTTCCTTTATTTTTTCTTGTAGTGCAGGTCGTGTAATAGAAAATTCCTTCAGCTTCTGTATGTCTGGAAAGGTCTTTATTCCTCCTTCATATATAAAGGATATCTTTGCTGGGTATATTATTCTTGGCTCATAATTTCTCTCTTTCAATAGTTTGAATATTTGGTTCCACTTTCTCCTGGCTTGTAGTGTTTCTGCTGAAATATCTGATGATAATCTAATGGGCTTTCCTTTGTAGGTTACCATCTTCTTTTCCCTGGCTGCCTTGAAGATTCTTTCTTTGTCGTTGATTTTAGACAGCTTCAATACAATATGCCTTGGAGAAGGCCTGTTGGGATTGAGGTAATTAGGTGTTCTATTTGCTTCTCGGATTCGAGGATCCAGTTCTTTCCACAAGTTTGGGAAGTTCTCATCGATGATTTGTTTGAATATATTCTCCGTTCCCTTCTCTCTTTTTTCTCCTTCTTGTATGCCCATTATTCTTATATTGCTCTTTCTGATGGAGTCAGAAAGTTCTTGTAGAGTTCTTTTATTTCTTTTCAGTCTCAAGTCTCTTTCTTCTTCCATCTTTGTAATTTCCAGGTTTCTATCTTCGATGTTACTGATTCTTTCCTCCATCTGGTCAACTCTACTACCTAAGCTGGTGATTTCATTCTTACTTTCTTCTATTGAGTTCTTGATCTCCAAAAATTCCATTTGGTTCTTTTTTAAAATTTCAATCTCTTTCGTAAAATGCTCATGTTGTTATTTGATTGCGTTTCTGAGTTCATTAAACTGTATTTCTGTGTTTTTTTGCATCTCGTTGAGTTTTTTCAGAACTGCAATCTTTAATTCTCTGTCATTTAAGTTACATATTTCCATATCTTTAAGTTCCTTTTCTGGATGCTTTTCAATTTCTTTCTGAGCTGTCTTGTTGCCTTGGTTATTCATGGCAATTACTGATTTATTATTTCCCTTCCTAGACATCTGGAGGAGTGGTTTCTGCAACAGGTTGATTGGAAGAGGACTTTCTTTTGTTTTCCAATACTTGATGGTAGAATGTTTTTTCTCTCCGACTGCAGCCTTTTTTTCCCTCTCTTACACAGTAGTGCTATGTTTTCTATGCACTCTTCCAGCTTCTCATACAATGGGGGGATTCCCTGGGAGATGGTCTTCTCCTCTGTTAACAGTTCACCTGGGTCATAGGGCGCCACATCCTTGTGGGGATGCGGAGAGCTTTTGAAGTTCCAAAGCTCTTTCTGCACCAGATTCAGAGCCTGTATGTTTCAGCAGTTCTGTTTCAGCAGATCTGCAGGGATCCGCCCAGATAGGTGCGGCCACAGGCAGGTGAGTTTTGAGGTGGTCCAGAGCAATGGCAGCAACCACCACCACAGCTGGTCCCGCTTCCACAGCTCCCTCCTCTTTGCCGGAACTAGTTGCACTGTGAATCTGTGTCTGCGGTCCACAGTTCTCAGAACAGCAAATATTCTGTTCTTTTGGTCTGACACTGCTACTATTCCACTTCTAGCACCGGGCTGTTTGGGGCGGGGCGAGCTCTGGGAGGGTAGGGAGGGGGCGGCTAGTCTCAGTGCCTAAGGCTTCCGTTCTCTGCTTGGCAATGAGGGCTTAAACCATCGTTTTCAGCCTTCTTCCCTCAGTCTTTTCTTTGACGTCTCTGCTGTGAACGTTGGGTTCAGCCATGTTATATGCTGTCCCCTCAGCCCTGTGGGCCATAGCGGAGCCCTAGCAGTCCGAGTTCTTCCGTCTCCCTCAGCTGTGTTAGTTCCAGGATGCAGCAAGCTCGGAGCACTGAGCTAGGTCTGTGTCCTGTGGTGGCGCAGCTCTGTCTCTGCACTTCTTCCTTCCCTCCTCACCCGCTTGTGTGATTCTCTCACCTTTAGATAAATTGAGTAGTGGGGCTCTTCATCTTGACTGTCTGCTGTGCAGGGAGTCCTTTGTGGAGTTATTGTTGTTTGATTAGTTGTAAATTCCAAGGAGATTTACAGAGGCTCACCTCACGCCACCATTTTGATCCCCTCAAAGGGATTTTGAATAGACTTTTGCTGTTCAACATCAAGGCTTTTGCACAGCCTCAAATGATTTCTCCAATCTAGGATGTGCCTTGGAACATGAACATTCCTTTGCCTAGAGTTGGCCCGGCTTTGTGGGAAAGTCCCTGTTGCTGATACTCTGGACAGCTAGGAAGCACTTGCTCAGTTTTTTCCCTTCCTTGTCCGCTCCAGCTGAGAAGCCAGTTCTTCATGTGAGTCAGGACAAGAGGGCAGTGAAAACCTGGAGCAACCCCTTTCCAGGTTTCCATTGGGTCCTTCGAATGCTTGTAGCTGAAATCCTCCTGAAATGTGGTTGCAACAGTAGACGTTTACACTATTGTTGCTGAGGTATAGCACTGTATTGGAACAAGTAGCAGCAGATTTGTTGATAGTTTATTAAATTCAGGAAGGAAAAGGGAGAGAGGAGCCAAGAATGACTCAAAGGTTTGGGAAATCTGAGTGCAAAACAGGGCCACCAAAACAAAGTGCCCAAACTGAAGATGTATAAATTGTGGGGAGAAAGCATGGATACTTTTGAAGGTACTGTATTTGTTTTTGACTTAGAGTCAGAGCTGTGTTCATGAAAGCTTGAAATGAAGTGGAGTGATTAAAATATTCTGTTCTTGCTGCTCAACTGTGTATTATTGTTAAAACCAGATACTTGCAGCAAAATTTGATTCTATTTTGAGAGTAAAGTGAGTCTTAAGGATGTTGAAGTTCTGGATAACATATTTATTCATTCATTATCTGTTGGCATCTCAGATTGAGTTTAACTTTTACAATATAATTAACACATTTATTTTTGGTGTGTTGCGTCCAGCGCAACATGGACAGTGAGGGTGAGAGAAGGGGTGGCTTTGGGTTAAGTTTTAAGAAAGAAACAAACAGAGACTTAATGTAATTAAACCTCAGAAGGCCAGGGGGCCTCCAGTCTTGAAAGACTGGAGCCCAGAATAAAGCCGACTGGTGGCTTTTATTGATAAGCATACAAGGGAGTGTTATTGTTTTTGACACAGTCTGTGAGACTCATCCATCACATTATAGAAACAGCCCAAACCAATTATGTTGATCCCCAAAGAGCCAAAGCAAAAAGTCCTATGATGACTGAAGTGAGGTATGTGACTTCCTAAAGGACATATATCACATTTCGAGACTGTTTTATAGAGCTGAGCAGAGAGAGCTTGAGCTTATCCCTCTAAAGACTTTTCTCACAATTAAGTGAGAGAGGAAAAACCAGAGTCAGCAGTGGTTTTTCCCAGGCAGGGGAAGGGGAGACAAGGCCCCTTCCCAAATCTTTCTAAGGCAGTTCATCGTGGGTCTCCAAGGGGTTCTGCCTGGCTTGAGTTGTCCCTCCACCCCCTGGGGGAATCTTACTCGTCATTGGCTGCAAACCCTCTTTTGGAGACTAAATAGAGAAAAATATACAGTCCCAGAGATGCACAGTCTCACAGACTCTTCTTTTCTTAAGGAAAGACATGGGATCATTGGCTAGGCTGTTGTGTGACAACATTGGTGGTTCTTTCAATAGATGTAAAATAAACAGGTTAATGAGGTGCTTTCTGAATATGACTATCTAAATTTTCTTCCTGATGTGTCAGATAGGTCCAATGGCACCCTGGTTATTCTAGATATCTAGTTGTTTGGGGTGATATGGAAGGAGACGCTGCTAAAGCAGGGAAAGTTTTGTGTATGTGTGCCTCAAAGGATAAAGGGGGGAGAGATGAACTGATAAACATGATGATAAAAAAAAAAGCAGCAGTTAACATGTATCTGGTGCTCACTATTCACTGAACGGTATTTTAAGCACTATATGTAATTATTTAATTTCATCTTCAACAACCCAATTTAATAATTACTACTAATATTTTCCTTTTATAATTAAAGAAACTAAAGCACAGAGAAGCTAGTGGATTTTCCAAAGCCTGCAGAGCTGGGATGGTCTGATCATTGAGCCACACCTGGCACAAGGCAACTGGAAATCCAAGCAGTAGAATCAGAAGCTGAAGAAACTGTTTTCTAATAGATAGTGTTGCTGTGAGTGCCCAGGTGCTAACATGTGGTCCAACATTGGGGAAAGAGCCATTCTCCTTTCATTTTTAAAACCATAGGGAAATGGTCGGCTTTGGATGGCTTCCTCAGGGAACCCTTACCCGTTTGAGAAGCTCTGCACCCACAGAGTGCCAGTAGCCCAGCAGTCAAGAGGACCCTTCCTCAAGTGCGCATGTGCAGTGGATTCCCAGGAGGAAGTGGGATGGGTGCATTCAGGCATATGTCTCTTAGTTTGGACCTGGCTCCCTAAACTCGAGAGGCTGCTAAGGAGGGCACCTAGAAACTTGCCAAGGATTAAGGTTCTGCAGCAACTCAAATGAGGCCTCACACCCTTGCAAACTCAAGAAAACACAATTTAATTGTGCCTATAGGCAGGTGAGGTCTGGAGATTTGCTGAAGAAATTAAGACTGTCACTTGCAGAAGTAAATCTTTATTCACTTTATTATAAGTTCCCAAAACCTGTTCAAAAGATCACATGAGGGGACATTTCTATCAGAAAAATAATATATCACCTTAGATATCGAGTGTTTTTAGAAAGGCAGGAACTCTTTATGGTCTGTTTCTCTACCATGTTTGTATCTCCAGAGCCTAATATGCCATTGTCAATAGCATATAATAGGTGCTCAACAAATGTCTATCAACCTGAACATTTCACAGACAATTGGAACATGAAATGTAGGTTTTAAAGGATAAAGGTAGAGTTCTTCCCTGAAGCTTTTTAGATGTTACATAAGGAAATGGAAACATGAAATATCTGGACAATAACACAACAAGCAGAAAAATTCAGTCGCTGCAATAAGATAGCAAATAGAGATGAGGAGACACAAAACTTAAAGCCAAAAGAAGTGGAAGAGACAGCAACAACACATTCAAATTATGCAGAGAAATGTCTTTGAGAGATAATTTAGGTTTTAAAGTTTTCACCAAAAATTCCAATCACAATGTGTAGGGAAAATAATCAATGAACCAGGATCTCATTATGCCAACCATCAGCTAAATTTATAAGGTTTTGTTATAGGACAGGTGCCCAGTTAGTATTTTCATGGAACCTCTGGCTGCAAAGTCCTACTCACCGTCTGAGCCTAAGTGGCCACTTCTGAAACCTTGAGTTTCCCATAAACACAGCAGAATCTTCAGAAGGTTGCACTGGGTGAGGAGACCACTCCTGTCTGAGGGTTCCTATTGTGCAGTTGATCCAGGGGAGATGGCCCGGCAAATTCACTCCTCTCCCCATCATTGGCAGCTTTCCATGGCCCTGTTCAAGAGAATGGAAAAGGGACACCATTGTTTTAACTAACTGGAAAAGATTCTCTCCTTGAGCTCAGACTAAATTAGTCCAAAAGTAACCCAAAGAATCTTTTTTAAAATTGTAGTAAAATATACATAGTGTAAAATTTATCATCTTAATAATTTTAAGTGTAGAGTGGCATTAAGTACATTCACATTGTTGTGCCACCATCACCACCATCCATGCCCAGAACTGTGCAAAACTGAAACTGTCCAAGGGAGACTGGTCCTACTATTTATTAAACGTTTTCCTTTTAAACAAACTTTGCTTTCTTGTTGCTCACAAATTTCTAGTGAGATAGGAATATAGCAATATGAAATGTACCCATTTTCATAGATATGGTTGTCATGTTTGAAACAAATGTGTTTGTTCAGATACATTTTAAGCCTGCGCACTTACAGATGAAGCAAGACTTCTAAAAAGTTTCAAGAAGACCTTTATTAAGAACCATTCAAAATCAACCAAAGCCTCTATGGGTAAGGGAGAACACTGGTCGTGCAAATGTCACGTTTCCTCTGGAAAGAATTGTGGTATAATAATGAGTTGGTCTGGACTTTGTCCTGGGTTTCTGATTGATAGGGATGTTTTTGTTATGCTAATGATGACTCACGGTGTATCCAACCTCTGGGAAGGGAAGAGGGGCTGGATATTAAGTTCGATGACATGGCCCATAATTTATTTTTCTGTATTAGTTTTCTATTGCTGATGTAACAAATTACCAAAAACTTAGTGGCTCAAAACAATGCAAATCTTACAGTTCTAGAGGTCAATAGTCAAAAATGGATCCCAGTGGGTTAAAATCAAAATGTCC
Organism: Rhinolophus hipposideros; assembly: GCF_964194185.1. NCBI lineage: Eukaryota > Metazoa > Chordata > Mammalia > Chiroptera > Rhinolophidae > Rhinolophus > Rhinolophus hipposideros. The sequence goes on from NC_138059.1 coordinate 51,754,919, forward strand.
TAGGATCTCATTCCTTCTGGAGTTTCTCGGGGGGGAATCTGTTCCTTGCCTCTTTTAGCTTCTAGGGGCTGCCTGCACGCCATCGATTGTGGCCCCATACTCCATCTTCAAAGCATGGCATCTTCCAATTTCCCTCTGACTCTGACCCTCTTGCCTTCCTTTTATAAGAATCCTTGTGACTACATTGGGCTCACCTAATTGACCTATTCCAAGATTTTTAATCACATTTGCAAAGTCCCTTTTGCCATGCAATGTAACATAGTCGAATGCCCCAGGAATTAGAATGTAACATGTTTAGGGGGCTGTTATTCTGCCTCTAATCAATAGATACTACAATAAATACTGCAATCAGTGTTAGTACAATCATTTAACTGGTTTCTTTAAATCAATTTCATTATTTTCAAGCTCAACCATATTATCAGAATGGTAATTATAAATGTCATGTCATTCCTTTGTTTAAAATTCTTTAGTGGCTCTAGCTAGGCTGTAGAATAAATCCAAACACCCCTGCCCACTTCTCCAGCAGCCTCTTCTACTACCTCAGAATATATGTTAAGTTAAATGATGAAATTACTGATAACTGACAATTTTTGATTTAAAAAAAATGACAATTTATATAGGTCAACCTAATGTTACCATTGACTACATTGATATATTGCATTTAATTGTCTCAGAGCATCAGGCTTTCTCTTGCTTCTGTGCTTTCACAGATGCTCTTTTTTATTCCCTCCCTTCCCTTCTATAAATATATCCCAAGCAAATTGTTACACAAATTTTGAGGTATTTAATATGACAATGTTGCGCATGCTTTTTATTTGAACTTCAGTACAAAGCATAATCTAAGTATTGATTTATTTCTACTGATTATCTCCCCCTAAATATTATAATTTTGCATCTTGTGAAAACATCAGGACTCTTCCCCTGGTGAAGACTGAGGCCAGGCTGGCGTATAGTGACTATGCAGAGAACAGGATGAGGCTGACAGAATTTTTTCAGACATCTATAGATCTGTGTTAGGGGCTCATCGAATTTGTAATCCTCAAAATGTTTGTATCTAGTCAAACAGGTCTTTGATAAATGTGTGCTGACTGATGAAATGAAAATAATTCCCTTTGCTCTGTTGATTACTTAGACCTTGAACTTAAACCTGACCATGTGAATATAGCCGCTGCCTTCCAGTGGATTAAATAGTCAAGAGGCCAAATTTGAGTTCAGACTCTGCTACCAAAGTGTCGTTTGATCTTAGGAAAATGCTTTACTTCTATGGGTCAATGTCTGTATCCCTGAGACCAAGTTCCCTTTTGCTCTGACCTCTGTCTCGTGTTATTCTTCAGTTTGCCAGTTCATCACTGATACTGCCCACTGCCTGTAGCTGTGCAGGGCCTCGGTACCCTCAGTGTCAGTGCCATTGTGTGTCTGGACTCTGAGAAAGGTGGAAGGAAAGGCACATTTTCCGTATCTGTGTGGTTTCATTACTTGATGGAGTTCAAGTATAGACCAGAATATTTTCTGTATGCACATTGCATTCTTCTTTGTTGTTACTCACCATTGAGAATCTGATTTTATTGTCTGGTGATGTTGCTATTTTTAAAAGTCAGAAGTTATGCTTTATATAAGAGCACACTGAAGCATTTTACTGGAAACTTTTTCAAATAATCACTAAACTACTAACTCTAATTCATTGACAATTTCGTAGGTGTACCCTCCTTATATATCAATACTATGTTGGGAGCCTTCAATTATATTATTTAAGAATCATGGGGAAAAAGTCCTGCAGGGAGTAGATTATTAGTCCCATTTAAAAATTGAGGTTGAGAGAAATTAAGGGCATTGTCTAAATTCCTATATTGAAAGAGATAAATTCCTGGTGCATGTACGCATATGTGATATCTTTAACAAGATCTAGAATAGATTTAAAAATTAATAAAAAATACATAAATAAAAGTATGTTCAGTACTTAATACTTATTAAAATATTCTTTAGGACTTCTAGAAGATAGGTCAGAAATAATTTCTTCATTCCATAGTTCATGGGACATTTTAGACAAGGTAGACATGAAATCGTTTGCCTACCTGCCTATCAATAGAAAAACTGGCCATTTGGAGATTACATTCTTTTAAGTAAAGCAGTGATATTTCAGACATAACAAAATGTTCCAATTAACATAAAACAGGGTGACATGCTGTATAGTGACTCGGGTAGGGTGAACCCATAGTAGCCAGAGTAGCCTCAGAAGGCCTCTTATGACTGACATGAGAGCTGACATCTAAATGAGGAGGAAGGGAGCACCATGTGCATATCTAGGGAAAAAGCAATCCAAGGTGTGCAAAGTCCTGGAAGGGGTCAGGACTACTAAACAAGAGGTCAGAAAGAAGGCCGTTGGTTGTTTATTTGTAGCACTTGGCACTTTCTGAAGCAATGTTACTTGTGAAATTACTAGTGAATTGTCTACTACCTCTACAAGAATGTAAACTCCAAATTGCCAGGGACTTTGTTTACCCCTGTTTACTGCTCTATTCCAGTACCTAACACAGTGTCTAACACATAGTAGATAGCAGTAACATTATTGAATAAAAGATAAAATATGCTAGGTGTAGGAAAGTCTATCCAACCCAGCTCCTGACTTTGCAGATGAGTTAAAAGACACACAGCAGAGGTGAAGAGATTTGTAGCAGGAATGGGACCAGCCCAAGGTTTCTGGATGGTGGGCCTCTGATTTTTACCGTGCACCATCCTGCCCCCTGCTGCTTAACTTGTCAAGAATATGTAAGTGTTTCAAAAGGCACAGGTTCTTCCAGATAGAATTTCTTGCTTTCTGGATTTCACATTCTAAGGTTACATTTGAAAGATCTTTGTTTCTTGTGTTTTCCAACTTAAAAAAAAAAAAAAAAAGATAATTTCTTTATTGAAGAGAAAACCAAACAGATTTTGCCTTTTCTTTAAGCATTAAAACTATTATAAGACTACAACTCAGTAGGAAAACAAAACAGAACAAAACTCCAAAACCTGATTTAAAAAATGGGCAAAGGACTTGAACATTCATTTCTCAAAAAAAAGCATACAAATGGCCAATAGTATATGAAAAAATGTTCAACACCGTTAAGTTTCAGGGACATGCAAATCAAAACTACAGTGAGACATCACGTCACACCTGTTAGGATGGCTGTTCTTTAAAAAAGAAGATAAGTGTTGGTGAGGTTGTGGAGAGATTGCAACCCTTGTACCCTGTTGGCATGAATGTAAAATAGTGTAACAGCAGTGGAAAAAATGATATGGAGATACCTAAAAAATTAAAATACAACTACCATATGATCCAGCAATCCTACTCCCGGGTATATATTCAAAGTAATTGAAATTAGGACCTTGAAGAAATATCTACACTCTTTTGTTTTGTACACTGTAGCATTATTAAATAGCCAAGATATGGAAACATCTCAAATGTTCATTGACAGATAAAGAAAATGATGCACATAGATACAATGGAATATTCAGCCTTAAGAAAGAAGGAAATCTTGCCATATGTTACAACATGGATGAACCTGGAAGATGTTATGTTAAGCCAATCATAGGAGGACAAATAATGCTTGATTCTACTTATATGAGGTATCTAAAATAGTCAATCTCGTAGAAGCAGAGAATACGAGTTGCCAGAGACTAGAGGTGGGAGAAATGGAGAGTTGTAGTTCAATGCGTATAAAGTTTGACTTATGCTAGATGAGTAAATTCTAGAGATCTGCTGTACAATATAGTGCTTATAATTAACAATATTGTGTACTTCAGAATTTGTTAAAAGGATAGATGTCATGTTAAGTGTTCTTGCCACAAAGAAATAAACTATCCTTCCTCCCCTAACCCCAAGAAAGGACACAAGGAAACTCTGGGAGGTGATGGTTATGTCTGTTTCCTTGAGTGTGGTGATGGTATATGGGAGCTTTCGTATGTCAAATTCATCAACTTGTACATATTAAATAGATGTAGGTTCTTGTGTCTCAATTATACCTCAATAAAGCTGTTCAAAACCCACCACAAAACAACATGAGACCTTCAACCTGGGGTTCTGGTGACCAAAATGAAGGTAATGATGATGACAAATGATTTAATAAATTTATCACCCTCTGGGGCCCCTACCTCCCCGGGCTGCTGGCATTGCTCAGAGCTTATGTCTGTCTGTTCTGAATACATATTTATATGATTGTTGAGAGGATGAGAGAAAAGTAAAAATAATATGTGAATATTGATAGTCATCTAGTACAGAAGATAATTGGCTTGTGAACTCTTGGAAGTCAGAGGGTTTTTGTTGTTGTTGTTTTGGCAGGTACATGTCTTAAATGTACCAGACTCTAAAAAGATGCCTGCTGAATTTAACCAATTTACTTGTCATGGGAACTTGATCTCCTCATTATGGTGTTTAATTAAACTAAAACATACTTTTCTAGATAAATACTCAAAATATCAACTTCAAATAAGGTAAAATGCTCATCTGTTTATATGTCACAGTATACCTATCTCACAAAAGATCTGTTAATTAGAATGAGAACAAAATAGGTTATTTTGTTAGCCATTTAACAAAATTCAATTTTATTTAGAATAGGTTATTTTGTTGGATATTATAGGCAACTGGACAGACAAGAGAAAGCAGCTACATGTGCTGTAGTTTGTGTATTTCTTTATCAGAAGAGAAGAATCCACTCACTGATACGTAATAACAGTCATGACCTCAGACTAGCTCTATTATTTGCCAGTGTGTGGTTTGGGACTTATGGGAAGTGTTTGCTGTTGTTACAGGTGACAACGTAAACTTCAAACGTTGCTGTTCCCTTTGACCAGCACAAACAGAAGCCAGGTTTACTCTTAAGCGTCATCTGAGGAACAGGCTTCCAGTGATGCCAAGCCCTTCACTCTGATTATTTCAGACTTTAGCCCTCTTGATTAAGCCATTCTGGGAGCAACTGAAGAAGTTCTACATGTGTTTTAGAAATTACAGGTAAACTATATACTTTTTTTTCTCCTTGACTTTTGTTTTTGGTAGGGAATGATAATTAAAATTTTAAGTTTTATAATTAGGTTTTTAAAAGGGAGGATATCTAACTTTTATTTAAATGTGGAAGATTGTTTAACGGAGTAGAAAATATGCCAAAGATGGTAAAGAAAGCAGGAAAGCCCTGAGCTAAATAATTTTTAGTCTTGGTTGCTGTGTGGAATGTGAGTGAACTTATTTTTCTTGCAGGGGCATTTTTGCTGATGTTTCTAAGTATTCTAGCTTTGAGAGGTTTGGACAATTGCCCTCAAGTTCAATAGCCTGTGGGCCACACATCAGACTTGGGATTTGATCCCTAAAGCCCTGGGGGACCACTGGAGAGTGTTAGGCAGAGGAATAATATGACCACTCTTAAGTTTTAGATATAATAATTGATATTTATTAACTGTGGAAGCAAACGGGAAAGAGGCTCACAGTGGGACAGGACCAGATGGATGCCTGAAGACCAGTTAGGAGGCTACCGAGACAGTCTGATGCGAGATGACTATTGGGGATGAGAAGGGCCAGATCAAAGAATATGAAAAGCATATTCAAAACATGAGATGGAGTGGGGATAGATTTAGGGACTTAGTTCCCAAATGAGAGAAGCAGGAGTTTAATGTGGCTCTGTGGTTTCTGATTTGGATGACATTAATTTCTCATAGGCTTTCATTTTCATGTTCAATTATTAACATTCAAGCTGCAAACATATTCCTAGTCTGCAGAACAAGTAAGTTGAAAGGAGAAGCTTTGGGGGCATCATGGCAAGAACACAGGATGTGGAGTCAGAAGGTGTAGGTCTGAGCTGGAGCCTGGCTCCTCCCCGGTGTGGGTGCCTCAGAGCTCCTCACACTCTGTTAACTAGTGCTACCTAACATGAATATTCTTATCTTAGATTTCTTTGCTTACCAGTTCCAGTGGGAGTTTGTTTTTATTTCCAGTAAGTTACTAGATGTTCTGATTGCTGTGGAGCTGGATGGAGCATTCGTGATCCACCAATTCCTGGCTCATTTCAGATGTGAGACAGGCCAGAAGTCTTAGAGTAGATGCCGGGGCAGTGCTGGTGAGAAACTCCTTTCCTAACTCACCTAACTCACTGTGTTCACTGGACACACTCCCCAACCCTAGGAACGGCACGGGTCCCTAAGATTTCTACATGGAGGCCATATCGTGTAGTGCTTCATAACACCTGCTCCAAGTCCACGCTGTGCGTGTTCTTTCACCTCTCTCTCTTGTTTCCAAAACCTGTATATTGGGAACCTGTATATTGGGAACGATAATGGCAGGGCTGTGTAAAGCCACCACATACTGTGCTTAGCGTTTTGTGAGTACTCAATATATAAAGAAATAGATATTATTTGTTCTGGGTGTGGCATGCTGTCCATCGTTGTCCATGCTGTTGTCCATGCTGTGGCACATTTGGTGTCATATCTATGTGGGTGGCAGTATTATGTGGGACTAGAACTGGAGCTTCCACTTGGAGATATAGGCATGTGGCTGGCTGTCATAGAACCCTCAGCATCAAAGACAGGGCCACTTTTCAGTCTCAGGAGGTGTGATACACTATTTGGATGCCAGAGAGACCATGGTGTTTGGGGGGAGGGACATTCAGCCAGACTTGAGCAGTGGGTGGCATCACTGGGATGAACCATGATTCCCTGGGAGACATGACTCCTCAGAAGAGAGTCTGTCATCCTGGCCCCACAGACTGAAAACCAAATTGAACAAAAGCTTCTACTACTTAAAGCTTCTTAAGTCCTCAACCTACTTATTCATTTGGTATATTTGAAATTCATGGCATAATACTTTCCCAAGAATACACTATGAAACTACATTCTTTCTTCTTTTTGGCCAACCAGAATTTGTATATTTAAATTTTTTAGTATAGATTCTGAGTAAACTCAAAGTGACTTGTTAAATTACTTGCCATTGTCACCATAGCAATAGGTGTTTAAGTTCCTGCTTGTATTTACTTTATTTAATATCTTAGAATCATTTAATAGCAACATACCATAAAAGCCAGACAGCACCCTTGGAGACTTGTGAACACAATGAAGAGTTGGGAATTACCACAGCTGAAGGATTCCTTCAATATAAGAAAATGCTTTAGAAGTTTGGCAGGCATGACTTCGCTGGGCAAGTCATATAGAAAGCATAGCTGGCTTTTAAAAAAATAAGTTGTGGCTTTTCAAGTAATTAATTGGCAGAGTGTGTAAACACTAGCCATTGAATTTGTTCCAGGTCGAATTACTTAGTCACAAAAGAATTTTAGTAACTATCAAACAGAAAAAAGATCAATAATAAATGTTGCTAGGACATTCTACAAATAAATTTCTACTTCCTATGCATGGATGATGAATATCATATTTTAATTAATTATATATCGTGATAATTTATGAATTAATACCACAATGTCATACATACAATAATTATACTCAAATAATGGAAATCTACTTAAATAAATGAAATAAATTTTGGTTATTCTTTGAGAAGGTATTTCAAAACGTTTGTAGCATTTCAGGGACATTAATATAAATATCACATTACAACAAAGTAGTATAGTTACAGAAGGTATCTTACATTGGCTATTGAATGAATGGATGTTCTCCTAATTTGTCTAGGGAAATATGATATGGTAATAGTTAATATTAAGTAATTAAAAATGAATCTTCTTAAAAAATTTAGCAGCTTTTCTATTACTCATATGACTCAACACTTAGAATTTCAAATTTCTTGTCTTAATTATGTTCATATGTGAAACTAGTAAATATGGATATAACATTTTTCATTAAAAAAATGAAGACTGATTGATGATTGATTTTTTTTAATTGCATGCTTCACATCTGAATTTACCTGATGTCTCAGAGAAGGTATCCCTGAATAGCATATCAAAATGAAAACATTTGTTCATGATCTATAAACCAGTCTCTAGAATAAGTGAAAAGAAACATTTTTTAGTAACATTAGGGTTGGTGAAGTATTGCTATAAATTTATAATTATTATCTAAGCTTTCAATATTAATTGATCAAAAAAGCATTGTTGTTGATGCTTTTTCAGATGGCATCTTCTTCAGCATTGAAGAGAAAAGCAGTTTTCCAAAGGTCTTTGCAGGTCCCTAAGACAGTTCTGTTCAAAGACACAAGGCCAGGCAAATGCCTTCTAATTCTACAGACTTTGCCCTGAATGGATAATGCAGATGCTGGTCAACTAAGCTGATCATATGGAGGCTCCTGGTCTGCTCAAGTCCTACAACATTCAAGGTGTCCTAGTAGTAATTGTGGTCTCTTTCCCTTACGTCTATATCCTATTATCTGCTCCTTAAGTCTTCCTACTCTGATAGGAAAGGAAATCAAATCTAAAGAAAGGAAAACATAATTACTTTCTCCTTAAGGCTGAGAATAGAAGGGCCAGTGCTCAGGCTTGGTTCTGGCTGCTAGGTGTCTTCCTAAGGAGATCTAAAATTGGGAACAGACCGAGAGGGATACTGGAAAGCTGGATTCCTGAGACATACTCGCTAGTCAGATGGATCCTCTCAAAGAGAATGTCAGTGCAGAGGTGTCATTCACCTCCCTGAGTCTCCATTTCCATAAATGTGATGCAGATAAAATACCTCTCTTATAGGGTTGTTAGATATTTAAGAGCCCAGCACATTTTAAATGTCTTACAAATGTTATTATTATTATTATTATTAATATCTAAATCTTCACACCTTGGTTCCAAGACCCATACATTTGTCTAACAAATAGAAACAGCAGGAAAGGACAAATCTATAAGCAGTAATGCTGGTTATTTCAGTAGAAATGTGAGTAAGCTCATTCCAGAAAGATCTACCTCAAGTTATGTTGATGTGACAAATATGGTGGTCCCTGGTGTTCCTCACAGAAATGATGACTCTCCCTAGAACATTCTAGTCCAGGTCTCCTGTGGGTGGGGCTTACAGCTTTCATCCTCGTGCTCATATTTGTGATGCCAGGACTGTTAGGACTGGTCAACTCAGGGAACAAATATCGTTCGAGAGACTTATAGCAGTGGTCCTCAACCTCTGGAGGCCTGTTTTTTTAATGTAGACTTTTTTGCTACATTAAAATGAGAGAAGGATCTCTTTCATTTTGTCATTACGGGGTCTGATGGTGACATTAAAATAAATACCATCATTTATGGGACACCAGACACCTGGCACATTTTATGATCAAGGGGTGGGGCATGGCTCTGGAGCCAGGGCCTGGCTTAGGTTGGAAACATAGATCTACTTCATAGTACAAACATGGGCAAGTTACCCAAGCTCACTAAGCTGTTGTTTACTTCTTGGTAAAACAGGGAGAGTAGTAGTATTGACCTCAGAAGAAAGGAGTGCTCAATAAGCAGTAGCTATCACCACCATCTCATGAAATCTTAGTGATTATTGTGTTAGCCCCACTTCTCAGACCAAAAAACAGGCTCAGAAATTTAGCTGAACTCAATATACTCACTGAATAAGTGGAAGGGCTGTGCTTCAGGGTTAAAAGAAGATAGTAGCCACTTTTACTATAAACCACAGAAGTCTGTTTTTCCCAAGTTATGAACATTATTCGTTTTGAACAAGACTTTATTTGACTGGAAGGCCAGCATGGCTAACTACTTCCTTGTGATGGGAACGCCTGTGCATCTTCTAGTCCAGTCTCCTTGAAGATAAGAAAAGCTCTGAGAAGCCAGCATGCTTGTAAACTTGTTGATTCCTCTAACATGTGAGTGATCATCTGAGGGATCAGCAGGAAGGGGACATGAGGAAATCTCCACCTTCTCAGGTGGGAGATGTTAACAGATATGAGTGTGTCAATTGGATTTACAGATTGCAGAGAATGTCTGTGGAGTATGAGCTCTTAGATTTATCTTGGAAAGAAGAGTGCTTACTGTGATCCACTCAGTATGTGAGGTCCTAGGAAGATTGCAGTGTACAAAACAGATGGGCCCACTCATGGACCTGGCCTGCAAGCTGGTAAACTCTTAGCAGGCCCAAAATCCCCGTAGAGTAGGTCCTTGATGTCATTTCATTAAAATGTTGAAATGTGTAGGAATTTGACTTGTTTATATCAATTAGCTTATGGTAAAATTGGTTTTGTTATATGTCATTTTGCTTAAAGTCGCAGGACTTATCGATGATGTTAAGTGAGAACTTACCGTACTGGTCCATTAACTTTGTAGGGATTCTACCTAGACGTCAGGGTTGCCTCATTCTTCCCTACATGTGCATGATAGGAGAGACTTCACAAAGTTCATCAACAGAAGACATGTAGTTAAGGGTTTGAGAGAAACACTGTCCTTCACTGTTACTCTCTGGGGAGCCTGGTGTGGAGGGCTCTAGGCTCTAGATTGACCTGGTTGCTCAGAGTTGTTCAGACAGAGTCTTGCGTCTTGTTGAGCATATACCTTCTATATTAGTGTCCTATGGCTGCCCTAACAAAGCACCACAGACTGGGTGTTTAAGCAACAGAAATTTGTTCTCTCACAGTTCTGGAGGCTAGGAGTCCAAGATCAAGGTGTCAGCAGGATTGGTTCCTTCTGACAGCTGTGAGAGAAAAGATGTTCCATGCCTGGTGTTTGCTTGCAATATTTGGTGTTTCTTGGCTTGTAGAAACATAACCCCAATCTCTGCCATCATCTTGCATGGCATTCTTTGTGTGTGTGTGTATCCAAATTTCCCCTTTTTATAAGGATACAAGTCATATTGGATTAGAGGTCCACCCTACTCCAGTATGAACTTATCTTGACTAATTACATCTGCAACAACACTATTTCCAAATAAAGTCACCTTTTGAGGCACTGTGAGTTAGGCCTTCAACATATGATTTTGTGGCGTGGACACTATTCAACCAAATACACACTCTCTTTTTCCAACAATAATCTTTAATTCCTCTCAACACCAACTTAATCAATGTTGTTCTGTGGATATGAGAGGGAGACAGGGAAACTTAAATGCCTGCTTCAGAAGACACTGAGCTTACTACCCCAGGCTATTCTAGAGGTAAGTCAGGATGCTAAAGTTTATTAATAGGTCCTCTGCACTCCTCTTTCTAAATCACTCAAAGGACAGGTCACATTTCTTCTGGCTGTGCTCCACCCCACCCATTTCCTTCTCTGCCTGAGGGAAAGACTGGCCAGAACCAGTGCTAGTCAGATCAAAGCTATTTAATTTAGAGTCTCCACCTGGTAGTTGCTTTATTCCAGCCGTTCTTCTTATGAGTTGTCTTAACTCAGGTACTTTTCTCCTGTTTGAGCTGTGGTTTCCTAACCTGAGATGAGCCTTATAAAGAGTCATAGCTGATCTCAGAGCCACTTCCATCCCCAGGGCTTCCATTCTACCGTGTTTCCCCAAAAATAAGACCTGGTCTTATTAAGTTTTGTTCCAAAAGATGCATTAGGGCTTATGTTTAGGGGATGTCATCCTGAAAAATCATTCTAGGGCTTATTTTCCAGTTAGGTCTTATGTTGGGGGAAACATGGTATTTGTCTGAAAGTGAAATAAAGGAAAATATAAGAGGTTTAATGTTGATAAATTATTTACAAAAAGCTCAAACCAGCAACTACTACAAGCCACAGAGACAAAACACCTTACAGCGCCAGGTAATGTGTGCTGAATTAGATATAACAGAGTAGAAGGAAGGGTTTTTGGGATCTGGTGCTCATTGTGGGGAGTGCTAGCTGAAGTAAGTGATGAACGTAAAATGCTCAGAGGCTCACACTGATCCAACCCCAGTGCCAGGTCAGGAAATGGCCAATTTGCCTGCTTGTCCTGACTGTAGCTTTGGACTCACCCTTAGCCCTGGTTGTTCTTGATTTGAATACCTGTAGCTCAAAAGGCAATCTGACTTTTGCTTCTCCAAATACAAATCTTAAAGGAAAAACTTTTCAATATAGGCAATTATTTTATCTCCTTACATCTAAATGCCTACTTGACATATTTTGCCAAACTTTCCTTTAGTCACAAAACATACTATTGTTATTCATCACTTAAGGTCTTTAGACATACAGAGGGATGCCTACACTTCCAAATTAATATGAGCATCAATATCTTAGCAATTTTTTTACAGCCTCAGATCCAAATACCTTTCGGGAACCTACAAAGTCTTTATTTTTACAACATAATTCAAAACTTATCAAAGTTACAGGCATTTCACTTATTATCAAGAGGCTTCCTAAGGAAAAGTAAAATACAAATATCGGCATGTAGGCATTTTTAACAAGTGGGATAGAGAAGGAAAAATGTTCCTACTGGTTTTGAGGTAATCATTTTCAGTATAATGGTCTTTGAATGTAATAAGCAATGGGAAGCTAGACCTCACTTTGTAGATTCAGAAAAAAAAAGTACCAGTCTGTGTGGGAGAAGAATTAATACAAAGTGGATTTGAGAATGTTTCATAACATTTCAGGTCCTCTAAAGGATTTCTGTAAAATCTTTAGAAGAAATGTTTGTGGTTGGTATGACCTATTTGTAATTACTTCATTAGATCAGACGTTGTCCAAATACCCAAACTATTTATTTTCTTGCCTGTATGTATGTGTGTATTGGAGGTAGGGGAGGAGGAGGGGGAGATTTATTTCTAGCCTAATGCCCAGCACATAGTAGGTGCTACTCTCAGATAATTTTGGCTGAACACAACTGAAACATGAAATATAGACAACTATATTTCTTTCTCATTAAAAAATATGAAGATACAGTCCAAGGCTGGTAAGGTGCATCTACAACTCTAAGACCCATGATTCTTTTATCTTTTTACTCTGCTACGAATGGCTACCATTCCCAAAGTCACCTCAGGATCCAAATGGTTGTAGGAGCTCCAGCCTTTGAGCTATATTTTAGAACCGAAAGGAGAAAGAAGAGAAAGAAAAAAAAAGGAGCCCTTCACTATTCAGGTGTCTTTTTGAAAGGACTATACAACACTACTGCCTCCCGCTCGGTGGTTAGAACAGTGACATCATCACGGGTGGCTGCAACAAAGACTGGGAAATGTGCTTGGCTTACAAAAAAATAAAAATGCTGTTATTAAAAAGAAGGAAAGAATAGATATTAAGATATAGCTAGCAAACCTTTCTATATGGTTCAAAAAATACTTGTTGAATTGAATTGTATCAATTGGCAGAACTGGTATTCATCAGATATTTTGTTGATTGATCTTCTCATGATAAACTGGGTAGGAAGATTTCATACATTACAATGTGATTCATATGGGACTTGGGAGAGAGAACGCTGGTCCTGAACACAACTTGGGCTGAACTTGACTTGCTGTGGCCAAGGACATTAAAATCCTGGTGCTCTTCTATCCTTCAGGGAGTTGGGTGTGGCCATGAATAGTATGAGACAAATACTTTCAAGTTCCATAAGGTGAAAATCAAGTGCTCTGATAATGAATGAACCATCTGAAGACCTCTCCAGTTTTCTCTATATAGTTAATACATAGAATGAAACCTAGGGAAGACTCCAATTTCCTCATGAATTCAGGAATCATTGCCATTATAAGTGGCTCCCACCACTTAGTTTCTGTGTGATGGAGAATAAGTTATTTAACAACATTAAGCTTCAGTTTCCTCATCTTTAAAGTAGGGACAATAAAAGTCCCTACTTTCCTAGGCTGTTGTGAGGCTTAAGAAATGAATGTAAAGAGCTTTGCTCAGTGCCTGGAACATACTAAGTACTCAATAAATATTAACAGTAATTATTAATAATGCAAAGAGCAGAACCAAAATCATAAAAATTATGTGGAAAATACAACATCCCAAATGCCTTCATTCCTGAGTTGTCTTGAGGGAGGTAAGGAGAAAGCTGGTACACATCACAATATTAATCCTTGCAGAATGTTGTCATAATTTTTCAGAAACCAATTTAATAAGTATTTAGTGTTCTGTGTATCTTTCCTTTTGTATAGATTGGAGTATTTGTCCAACTGTTCTTAATTATTTTCAAACAAATAAGCAAACAGAACATACCTTCTCACAGGAACCTAATGATCAAAACATGTTGAAAAGGAAAATGGGTTTATGACGTAGGTTAAATAATAAATACTGATTTATAAATTCTGTTTTCAGCCTGCTAAACTCCATTTTTTATATAGAAAACAGAAATAATGCCACTAGGTCCAACAGAAATCTAAATATAACTGAAGTTTGGAACTGACTCATGATGTGAGTCTTGAAGGATAAAATTCCTTTGAAACTTGTGCTACTGCAGCTGCTGTGAAAATTACCTCCTCAGCCTTGTGTGGCTTTAATGGGATGTGACTGGCAGCTGTCTCTGTACTACAGAGGACATTTTGGCTCTTGTTTGCCAGCCCTCTATTCTCCCCTTCCTGGCTGCCTAGGCTTCCCTTTCCTTAGATTATGGTCGGACTGTGAGAGCTTTGTGCTGGTCCTGCTTGGAACATGCACACCGCCCCCTCCCACCCCATCTTTATTTGTTGGGGTGCTAATTCCTCACCCCCATTCCTGTCTCTCTTTAAACCTTGTTTGCTCATGGAAGTCTCCCCTGTCCCACAGACTAGTCTAATTTTCCCAGGGTAGGCTCGGCATTTCCACAGCACACATCACATTTGTAATTAGTTGTTTACACCGGCTCTTTCCTGGGAGACTGGAATACTGAGTCACAGAGATTGTGTCTTTCTGTTCCTGACTGTCCCTTGCCCAGCCTGGTGCTGGACACATAATAGTTTCTTAATGAATATTTGTTCGTTTTCTGAGAGATGCAGCACCTCCCCTCACATTACTATAGATAAGTTCCTAGGGCCAAATGTGGACTCACAGCCCCTGGATAGTCCATGCCTTTATGAAACCACAGGTGTTAGGCCTGAGGGGCCAGTGAGATCAATTATTTCACTCCATTCTTTTTCAAACGAGGCAACAATAGTAGTTTTCTAGGTGTGCCAACGTACCACGAATTGGGTGGTTTAGACAACAGAAATTTATTGTCTTACAGTTCTAGAGACTAGATGTCATGTAGGGACTCTGGTCCCACTCTCTGCACAAGAACAAGGACATGGTGAGGCCAAAAAGGAACACCAACGGAGCCATAGATAGGGGAGTCATACCATTATATTCTTGCTGGCAGCTGGGTTGGAGACACAGGAAGCAGGAACCACACAATCTGCAATCTGCAATCTGCCATCTGCCATCTGCTTCTCTGCCAACCAACCAACCCGCTAGTGTAGCCACAGCAGTTATATTAGTGGCTAATGGCTAACCAGTAACAGATGATGGCCACCCAGCCACAGCGGATGGCCATCTTATTACAGCTGATGGCCATCTAATAACTGAGTGAGCACCTTTTCACGTGAGGCCGAGAGCCTGGAAACTACTCTCTGGGACTCTCTCCCTACACTAGATGTCCAAGATCAAGGTGTCAGTAGGGCTGATTCCTTCTGAGGTCTGTGAGGGAATGTTCTGTTCCTTGCCTCTTCCCCAGTTTCTGGAGTTTGCTTGCAGTCTTTGGCATTCTGTGGCTTCTAGAAGCAGCACCTCAGTCTCTGCCTTCATCTTCAATGATATTCTCCTTGAGGGTATGTCCGTGTCCAAATTTCCTCTTTTTATAAGTACGCCAGTTGTATTGGGTTAAGGCCCACTAAAAGGACTTCATTTTAACTTGATCATCTACAAAGACCCTGCTTCCAAGTAAGGTCACTGTGGGTACAGAGCCAGGAATGCAGTTTCCGGGCTCTTGGTCTCATGTGGAAAGGTGCTGGCTCAGGTAGTAAATGGCCATCAACTGTGATTGGATGGTCATCAGCTGTGGCTAGTAGGCTGTCAGCTGTAACCAGTGAGCCATTGGCCACTAATATAACTGCTGTGGCTGAGCTAGCAAGAGCAGATTGCGGCTAGCAAGTGAGGTTGGTTGGCAGAGAGAAGTGGACGGCAGGTTGCGGATAGTGTGGCTCCTGCTTCCTGTGTCTCCAACCCAGCTGCCAGTAAGAATATAGTGGTATGACTCCCCTATCTATGGCTCCATGGGTGTTCCTTTTTGGTCTCACCATATCCTGTGTTCTTATATGAGGAGCGGGACAGTGACCCCGCATGACACCCTGCAGTCACGTTTTTGGGTACTGGGGGTTAGGACTTCAATATCTTTTGGGGGGGAGTAGAATTTAGCTCATAACAATGACTAAGTTCATAACACATTGTCCTCTCTACTGAAAGAGGATGCTAATTACCTACTAATTTCAGAACATAGGGGTTGTGTTATTTTCCCAGGTCTAATCTTCTTTTGTTACCTTTTGTAAGAATCACAAGACAGAGGAAAACCTGGGCCACTAAATAAAAGGTTGATTTGCTCAGGTAATGGAGCTTGTTTGCTCATTTTGGAAAATTATCTTCACATGGTGTTAGATAATATTAGACATTAGACCCACTTG
This sequence comes from Rhinolophus hipposideros, assembly GCF_964194185.1. NCBI lineage: Eukaryota > Metazoa > Chordata > Mammalia > Chiroptera > Rhinolophidae > Rhinolophus > Rhinolophus hipposideros. Next base: position 51,771,309 of record NC_138059.1, read on the forward strand.
GCTGCATATCCACCGAGAAGCACGCTCACAAAAGTTCATTTATTCTCATGAATCAAACAATTATTAAGAGAAAGTGACTTTGTCAACAATTTAGTTAAAGTTACCCAACCTTTGAAATTAGAAGTAATTCAAGTTTTGCCACATATTAGCTGTGTTGCCCTAGGAAAGTCACTTTATTATCTGGATATCAGTACACTATCTGTAAAGTTCTGGCACTGGATTAGGTAACTTCTAAGGACCCTTCTGGATGTAAACTTTTTTGGATTATGTGGTTCATTTAGCATTGAAAGCAAAAAAAGCCCTCTAAGGATTGGGCTTTGCAAGTAAAAAAAGGAATCAATTATTGAAGAACTGTTCCTATTCATTCTCATCAGTAGATACAAGGTGGTTCTAGCCTCGGCACAGAAGAGGGAGGCTTGGTGCCTGCCTTCATTGACTTTTATGTCTAAAAGTCAATGTCTACTCCTTGCAAGCAATAGAACAGTATGCAGAACATCCTCTGTTAACAGGGCGCTATTCCCCTGGCTCATCCCAGTGATCACACTCTGGTGGGTTTGTGGTGTTAGATTTCACAAGGTTGAATGTGTCATTTTCATCCTCAAATAACTAATTTTCCAAAGAGTTATTTCGATGAGTGTCTGATAACATATTTAGGAACCAAATCAGAGTTTTAGATACTTGTTACTTGTACAGCTGAGCTTTTGATGTGTACATGCTCACTCTTTAAAATCTTGGCATAAAAAGTCCTGCTAATAATAGCATCTTTACTGTAAATAGAGATTTTTAGATGCCTTCTCCTACTATTGTACTGCGTCTTACAATGCTCAATGTATCTTCATCTCTTTCCTTTATTTTGCCATAAAACTATGACCCTTGATTGTAGGGAGGATAGAAAATAGACCAGATGTCTTAGCCATGTTTGGATAAATCAGTCATCACCTTCTTTTTTCCAAGAAAAATGAGGCATAGTGGCTTGAGTGAGGCGTAGACTCTACTTTCCATTCAGTCTTTCCAAAGCAAACAGAAAAAAAGATGTAAATGCCTGTTAACTGTGCTGTGTCAGTTGTGTGGCATTTAGTTTTAAGGACACAACCATCATTATTTTGACATGAGATGGAGGTAAAACTGTCAGTGTTTTATCTCATTCAATATTGAGACCAAAAAAAACCTCAGGAGAAAGAGAATTGATTAATACATTCAGTTCTAGTTTAATGTTTGTGAGGAATATAGATTTGATATGAAGCTAGGGAGGCAAGCTCTCAGTATAATATCCTTTACCTCAAATTTAAGAATGCTTAGATTACGTTTAAATAGTATGTGATTCCAGAACTTTGCCTTTTCCGAAAGAAAAAAAAAAAGTCTCACTGAACAATGTTATAATGAATCAAGGAGTGGATTTGCAGCAACATCACAGTCAATCATCAAAGTATTTTATCCTAACATTTTATATATATATATATATCAGTGCTATGTATCAGTCACTAGGGTAAGTGTTGAGCATATATGATATCGCTTAAAGCAAAATAACCTTATTAGATGGGAATAACTCCAATTTATAGATGAAAATAATGTAACATAGAGGAAATTAAATAGTCTGTTCAAATTTATCCAATTAGGAAACTGTATACTTGGGATTCCAGCAACAGCCCAGGGCTGGAGTTCGAACAATGATTTAAAATAGGCACCAAAGGGCATGCAGACATGAAAGAAACACAGTTCCTTGGAGTACTTTTAGGAGGATCCTGAAAGTGCACACCAAACTTATGCTAAAAGGGAGAATAAAAATACCATGAAAAAACTATGAAATAATGCTATCAGGTGCCCAAGGAAGGAGAGATCCTGGTATGCAAAAGCTTCTCTGAACTCAGATTCACATGTGGCTATTGATGGTGCTGGGCTACATCACTGGGTGAGAGGATAGGAAAGACCTATTAGAGGAAGGGGCACATGAGATGGGCCAGAAAGATGGTTAGGGTTTTCATAAAAAGAAATTTGAGTGGGATCTGGCATTCCAAGAAGAGGGACTGATGAGAGTGGCATCACTTGGAATAAATATTGGGAAATGCAGCTCTAAGTTTGTAAGATTGGGGCCACGGAGTATTCCAATATAGGGATTTCAGACTCTCTAAGAAGCCTAGGAATGGGCTACAGTTAGTCTATGAAGTTTTATTTGAAACTTTATATGTCAATGTTTCAGTTATCTATTGCTGTAGAATAAACCACGCCAAAGCTAATTTAAAAACTAACTGACTTAAAAAAAATATCACATCTCGTGATTTTATAATTTAGGATGGCTCAGCCAGGAACTACAAATTTGTCCAGAAACCCACCTGGGTGTTTGGGTCCCTATCACCTATTTTCAGGCCTCCTTCATGTTTAGTACTGAGAGTTTAAAGTAACAGATAACGCGACTAACGGGTTCCCCATCAAAGCCTAGCTTTGGGGATATTTCCATAATTTACATTGAAACTCCTGTTGTTGTCCAGTATAGAACTTATATAAAAGAGTACACATCTTGAGGATCAGTTTGACTCAACAGAAGTAAGAACTTTCTTATATCTGGAACTGTCTAACTATGAGCTTTGTTGTAAACCATTGAGTCCTCCATTTTTAGATGAACTGAAGTAGCAGATACCATAACCGTGACTCAGATTCTGCTGAAGCAATTCCTTTATTGCAAGATTATTACACTAGATGATGGTCTTATGATGACTTGGAATTTAGGGGTCCTGAATTAGTTGTTCCCTAATGTAACAAAGCCATTAAGATGGAGAAAAGCCAATGAGGTGTCTGGAAAAGCAGTGTACTTGATAACTGGTGGCATGAAAAATGTCCATTTCTATAGCACCATGATTAACTCATGAGAGTTCTTGCTCACTCAAGGCTGTGAGCAGACAGAAGGAAGACAGCACTTCTTCAATCCCTCTTTACTGCTTTAGCAGGTTCTCAGTTTATATGCTACTTACATGTCCTAAGGAGAAAAGAATGAATGAATATGTCTGACTCTTACCACTGATTAATGTTGATAATCAGTCTTGCAACAGCTGCTCGCTTAACAACTTCATTAGCAGACATGAAAGGTATGTTTCTACTTCTCTTGCATTATTTATTGGTAACCTAATTTACATTGGTCCTCTTCTCATGCTTTAAAGACACTCTTTAAAGGTATGTTAGATATCAGAAAAGTCATTGCCCAAAAAGAATAAAATACTTAGGAAAAAACTTAACCAAAGATGTGAAAGACCCACATGCTGAAAACTATAAGACATTTTTAAAAAAAAATTGAAGAAGGTACAAAGAAATGGAAAGTCATTCTGTGCTCATGGATTGGAAGAATCAACATAGTGAAAATGGACGTATTACCCAAAGCAATATACAGATTTAATGCAATCCCCTCAAAATCCCAATGACATTTTTTAAAGAAATACAACAAAAAAGTCATCAGATTTGTATGGAACCACAAAAGACCCCGAATAGCCAAAGCAATGCTAAGATAAAAGAACAACGCTGGAGGTATTACACTCCCTGACTTTAGCTTGTATTACAGGGCAAGAATAATCAAAACAACGTGGTATTGGCAAAAAAGCAGACACATAGACCAATGGAATTGAATTGAGAAACCAGAAATAAACCCACATAAATATGGACAGATAATTTTTGACAAAGAAGCAAAAAAACAATGAGGAAAAGACAACTTCTTTAATAAATGGTGCTGGGAGAATTGGAAAGCCACATGCAAAAGAATGAAACTGTACTACTATCTGTCACCATGTACCAAAATTAATTCAAAATGGATCAAATAAGATCTGAAACAATAAACTGCACAGAAGAAAACATAGGTACTAAACTTATGGACCTTGGATTCAAAGAGCATTTTATGAATTTGATTCCAAAGGCAAGGGAAGTAAAAGCTGAAATAAATGAATGGGACTATATCAAACTAAAAAGCTTCTGCACTGCAGAAGAAACCATTAACAAAATAAAGAGGCAACAAACTGAATGGGAGAAGATTTTTTGCAAACAGTTCCTCTGATAAGGGGCTAATATCCAAAATATAAAAAAGAACTCATACAACTCAAGAACAAAAAAATAAACAACTCAATTGAAAAATGGGCAGAGGACCTGAAGAGACATTTCTCCAAAGAGGACATACAATTGGCAAAAAGACATATGAAAAAATGCTCAACATCACTAATCATCAAAGAAATGCAAATAAAAACCACAATGAGATATCACTTCACCCCAGTTAGGATGTCTATCATCAACAAGACAAATAGTACCAGGTGTTGGAGAGGCTGTGGAGAAAAAGGAATCCTCATACACTGTTGGTGGGAATGCATATTGGTGCAGCTGTTATGGAAAGTAGTGTGGAGCTTCCTCAAAAAATTACCAATAGAATTATGATATGACCCAGCAATCCCTCTCCTGGGTATCTACCCAAGAAATCTGGAAACATTTATCCATAAAGACACGTGTGCCCCAATGTTCATTGCAGCTTTATTTACGGTGGCCAAGACATGGAAACCACCAAAATGTCCTTCGATAGATGAATGGATAAAGAAGTTGTGGTATATATACCACACTGGAATACTATTCAGTGGTAAGAAAAGATGAAATATGATCATTTATGACAACATGGATGTATCTTGAGAGTATAATGCTAAACGAAATAAGTCAGACAGAAAAAGTAGGGAACCATATGATTTCACTGATATGTGATATATAAACCGAAAATAACAAAATAATAAGACAAACAACTGAAAGAACAAAAACTCATAGACGTAGATAATAGTTTAGGTGTTACCAGAGGGTAAGGGGGAAAGGGGCAGTGGGGCTCTAGAAGAAGAGTGTAAATGGGGTCTAATATATGGTGATGAAAAGAGAACTGACTCTGGGTGGTGAACACACAATGTGAGACATAGATAATGTATTACAGAATTGTACACCTGAAATCTAAGTAACTTTGCTAACAATTGTCGCCCCAATAAACTTTAATTTAAAGAAAAAGAGAAAAACTGAAAAAAAAAGAAAAAAGAAAAGTCATTGCCAGCTATGTTTAGAAAAACGATGCCACGTGAATCACAATGAAGAGATTCTAACCTACAGCTTCTGATTTTAATTTGGGATCAGAGTGTAATTGATCATCTTCGTTACAGACATGTAACAGTTATTCATATCCAAAACCTCAGGGGAAGTGTTAGAAGTTTAGAAGTGAAAACATGGGAAGTGATTTATTTCAGGGCATGAGTTAATGTCTTTCCACTTTGGATCTGGAAATTCATGGGCTTTGTTTCCTAGATAAGAGTCCCTACAGCACTGGCCAACGAGGAAGTGGTGGTGAGGCAATACTAGGTGTGGATGGTGTTATCAATAGCCCAAGGTTAATTTTGATAGACATTTCTGAAAACTTGGCTTGATTACATTGATTGATCAGAATATGTTTTAAATTTCTTTGTAATGCTTTTATTTTTAGTTGCTTTGTCTACTTTCTACAAGTTTAAAAATAAAGTGAAAACTTTTTTAACTAAGAGAAAGCTATCTGAGACAAAAGATAGTCTGCTTACATCTGGAAAAAAATGCAATCATTTATATGTGACTTCTGTGTAACCGGGAAATGTCACTGTCATTGTATTAACTGAAAGATAAATGCTAGGGATGTCAGAAACATGGTGGCATGAGGGGTCCCCTTTGATCTCTGCCTTTGAACTTACAACAAGTTGAACAGCTGTAATTCAACAAAGGATTCCCTGCACGACACACAAACACATCTGAGAGATCCATGCATTGAAACACCTGATGGTGGGTGAATCGGGGTGAACACAAGAGGAGGGAAAGGAGAAGGGCAGAGATGGGTTTCCTGGAGAGTGGAAGACTGAGACTGCAGTTGCATTTTCTGTGGCCCCAAGCGTTCTTGCTTGCATGATCAGCATGTAATATGGTTGAACCCAGAGATCAGGGCAGAGACTTCCGGGCAAAGACAAAATACAGAAGTTTGACAGCTGTGGTCTAATAGTCTTCACTGCTATACAGAAAACAAAGCCACAGAGCCTGGCTTCGCCCAGACCCTTCCAGTGTTAGCAACAGACACTAGAAGAAACTGTAGCAATGTCAGGTTAAAAAGCAGAATATCTATAGCCCTAAGATCTGGAATGACAGTTCCCTAGTCAGAGATGCACACTGCAGCTAATTCCCAGTGACAAATGAGGTGAGGCATCTGTGGTCTGGGAGTCACTATTACTTGGAGGAAATCAAAGACACAAACATACCAGTCCCTCTCCCAGCACAGCCATCCCCCCACCCCACCTGACCTTTCATCACTGATCCCAGGGGTGGCACCCAGAGCAGCTGAGGTACACAGCTCTGCATCTGGCTGTAGGAGAAGCACTGGGATTTCATAGGCTCAGAACTCCATCACTTACCATATCCTCCCACGGGGCTGGTGCCCTGAGACCTAGGTGACCTGGTCACAGAGGAGACACCCACCTCCCCAGGAAATCTTACACTGCAAGAAGCTGAAATAAGATGAGAAAATAAAATGCTCCAGCGCTACCTACTGGAAAACAAAAGAAAAACCTCTTCATATCAATCTGCTGCAGAATTCACTCCTGCAGTTGCCTACGATGAGAAATAATCCAATAATTACCATGAATAACAAGACAGGTAACAGTAACAAGGTAACAAGGCAGCTAAGAAAGAAAGTGAAAATCTCCAGAAAATAAACTTAAAGAAATGGAAATATGTGACTTAAATGACAGAGAATTCAAGATTGCAGTTCTGAAGAAACTAAGCGAGAAAACTTGTATTAGCAGTATAATGAACTCAGAAATAAAATCAACAAATAAAATGAATACTTTACCAAAGAGACAGAAAGAGACAGAAAAAGAACCAATAGAAATTCTAGAGTTGAAGAACTCAATAAAAGAGATGAAGAATGAAATAGCAAACTTAGGAAATAGAGCTGACCAGATGGAGAAAAGAATTAGTGATATTGAAGATAGAAATCTAGAAATGATGCAGGTAGAAGAAATGCGAGACTTGAGAGTTAAAAGAAATGAAAGAACTCTACAAGAACTATCTAATTCCATCAGAAATTGTAATATAAGAATAGTCATACCAGAAGAAGAGAGGGAGATGGGCACAGAGAGCCTATTCAAACAAATAGTTGACAAGAACTTCCCAAACCTATGGAAGAAACTGAATCCTCAAATCCAAGAAGCAAACAGAACACCTAATTACCTCAATCCTAAAAGGTCTTTTCCAAGGAACATTATATTGAAACTGTCAAAAATTAACAACAAAGAAAGAATTCTCAAGGAAGCCAGGGAAAAGAAAACAATAACATACGAAGGAAATCACCAGATTTTCACCAGATTTTTCAGCAAGAACTCTATAAGCTAGGAGGGAGTGGAATCAAATATTCAAATTATTGACAGAGAAATTACCAGCCAAGAATAATATATCCAGCAAAGTTATCCTTTAGATATGAAGGAATAACAAAAACCTTTCCAGATATACAGAAGCTGAGGGAATTTTCCAGCACAAGTCCTGCATTACAGGAAATACTGAAGAGGGTTATTCTACCTAAAACAAAAAGACAAAAGGATACAAAACTATGAGTAAGATTACTAGCAGTTAGACAGAAGCAGGACATGGCAACCCCTACACAGAATAGGACAATATACACTTAAATAGAACAGAGTAAAGGAGATAAAAACATAAAAAAAGAAAAAGAGAAGAAGACAATTTTCTTCTGAAACTCAGAAATGAACTCATAACATAAATAGGGATAATTTGTGACAACTGAAACATAAAAGTGGAAAAGATAAAGGTCTGAATTTTCAAAGGGTAATGGAGATAGCATGCATGATGAAAAAAAAAGGACTACTGTGTATGTGAAACTTTCTTTTACATAAACTTAATGGTAACCACTCAAAAAAAATCCACAACGGAGAAACATAATATATAAAAGAGGAAACAGAGGGAAAAAAAAAACACCATAGAATACCACCAAACAAAACTAACAGACAGAAACACAAAGGCAAAGAAACAATGAAGACACTGAGGTAGCAGGGGGAAAAAAAGATAAAATGGCTGTAGGAAATCTTCACATATCAATAATCACCCTAAATGTAAGTGGACTGAACTCACCAATAAATAGCTAACAGAGTAGCAGATTGGATCAAAAAACATAATCCAACCATAAACTGCCTTAAAGAGACACATCTCAGCTGCAAGGGCAAATATAGACTTAAAGTGAAAGGGTAGAAAATGATACTCCAAGCAAATTGCATCTAGAGAAAAGTGGGTATAGGCCTACTTATATCTGACAAAACAGACTTCAGGATAAAAAAGTAACAAGAGACAAAGATGGACATTTCATAACAATAAAGGGGACAATAAAACAGGAAGACATAACACTTATCAATATACAAATACATGCTTCCAATCAGAGAGCACCAAAATATATAGAGCAACTACTAACAGAACTAAAGGGAGAAACTGACAAAATGAAATTATAGTACGGGACATAAATACCACATTGACAGCTATGGATAGATCACCCAAACAGAAAATAAATAAGAAAATATCAGCCTGAGACCATATGGACATAACTGACATTCACAGTGCATTTCATTCTAGAACATCAGACTGTACATTCTTTACTTCTGCAAATGAAATATTTTTAAGGATTGTGTGCCATATGTTGGCACACAAAACTAGCCTCAGCAAATTTAAGAAGACTGAAATCATATCAGTGTATTCTCTGATCACAATGCTTTGAAACTGGAGATCAACTGCAAAAAGAAAGTCAGAAAAATCAAAAATACATGAAGATGAAAGAACATGCTACTAAAGAATGACTGGATCAAAGAAGAAATAAAAGGAGAGATCAAAAAGTGCGTAGAAACAAATGAGAATGAAAATACATTGTATGAAAATTACTGGGATGCTGCAAAAGCAGTTGTAAGAGGGAAATTTATATCATTACAAGGCTATCTCAAGAAACAAGAAAAATCTCAAATAAACAAGCTAACATTACATTTTCAAGAACTAGAAAAAGAAGAACAAATGAAACCCAAAGTCAGCACAAGAAAGGAAATAATAAAAACCAGAACAGATCTAAAATAGAGAATAAAAAGACAATAGAAACAGAGCTGGTTCTTTGAAAAGTTTAACACAATTGACAGACCCTTGGCTAGACTCACTAAGGAGAAAGGACACAAATAAACTAAATCAGAAATGAAAAAGGAGAAGTTACCATGGGTACCACAGAAATACAAAGGATCATCCAAGAATACAATGAAGGACCATATGCCACCAAATTCAATAACCTAGAAGAAATGGACAAGTTCTTAGAAACATATAGCCTTCCTAGGCTGAACCATGAAGAACTGGAAAATCTAAACAGACCGATCACCAGTAACAAAATTGAAATTGAAGAGACAGTACTCCCTAATTTATTTTATGAGGCCAACATTACCCTAATACCAAAACCTGGTAAGGAAAACACACAAAAAAGAAAACTACAGACCAGTATCTCTGATGAATATAGATGCAAAAATCCTGAACAAAATATTACCAAATAGAGTACAACAATACATTAAAAAGATTATACATCACAATCAAATGGGGTTCATTTCAGGGGCACAAGTATGGTTCAATGTGTGTAAATTGATCAATGAGATACCACACATAAAATAAAGGATAAAAATCACATGATTTTATTAATAGATGCATAAAAAGCATTTGACAAGATACAACATCCATTTATGATTAAAACACTTAATAAAATGGGTATAGAAGGAAAATACCTTAACATAATAAAGGCCATATATGACAAGCACTCAGCTAATATCATACTTAATGGTGAATAACTGAAACTTTTTCCTCTACAATCAGGAACAAGACAGGGATATCCCTTCTCATCACTGTTATTCAACATAGTATTGGAGGTCCTAGCCAGAGTAATCAGGCAAGCGAATGAAATAAAAGGCACCCAAATGGGGACTGAAGAAGTGACTACATTGTCACTTTCTGCAGAAGACATGACTCTATACATATAAAACCCTAAAAACTCCACCAAAAGAAAAACAAAAACAAAAAAAACAGAAAATCCCCCAAAACCAAACAGACCAAAAAAACCTTTTAGAAACGATAAACAGATAAAGTTGCAAGATAAAAAAAAAAAAAATCAATGTACAAAAATCCATTGCATTCTTACATACTAACAATGAAATTTTAGACAAAGAAATGAAAAAAAAATTCCTTTTGAAATTGTAACAAAAAGACTAAAATACCTAGGAATAAACTTAACCAAGGATGTGAAGGACCTATACACTGAAAACTTCAAGACATTATTAATAGAAATTGAAAAGGACATAAAGAAATGGAAAGACGTTCTGTGATTATGGATTGGAAGCATCAACATAGTTAAAATGGCCATATTATCCAAAGCCATATGCAAATTTAATGAAATCTCCATCAAAATCCCAATGGCATTTTTTTTTTAAATAGAAAAAAATATCATCAGATTTGTATGGAATCACAAAAGACCCCAAAAAGCCAATGCAATCCTAAGAAAAAAGAACAAGGCCAGAAGTATCACACTTCTAGACTTCACCTTATAGAATAAAGTGACAATAATCAAAACAGCATGGTATTGGCACAAAAACAGACACACAAACCAATAGAACAGAATTGAGAACCCAGAAATAAACCCACATAAATACGGGCACTTAGTTTTTGACCAACAAGCCAAAAACATACAATGGAGAAACAAAAGCCTCTTCGATAAATGGTGCTGGCAAAATTGGAAAGCCACATGCAAAAGAATGAAATTAGACTGCTATCTCACCACATATCAAAATTAACTCAAAATAGATCAAAGACCTAAACACACGACCAGAAACAATAAATTGCATGGATACTAAAAGAAAACATATGTACTAAACTTATGGACCTTGGGTTCAGAGAGGACTGGATGAATTTGACCTCAAAGGCAAGGGAAGTAAAAGCAAAAATAAATAAAGAGAAATCATCAACAAAACAAAGAGGGAACCAACCAAATGGGAGAAGACATTTGCAAACCACACCTCTGAAAAGTGGCTATTATCCAAAAAATATAAAGAACTCATACAACTCAACAACAAAAAAACAAACAATCCCATTAAAAAATGGGCAGAGGACCTGAACAGACACTTGTCCGGCCAATAGATGTATGAAAAAATGCTCAATTTCACTAGCTATTAGGGAAATGCATATCAAAACCACAATGAGATGCCACCTTACTTCTGTTAGAATGGCTGTTATCAACAAGACAGGTAATGGCAAGTGTTGGAGAGGTTGTGGAGAAAAAGAAACCCTCAAACACTGTTGGTGGGAATATACTGTGTTTCCCCGAAAATAAGACCTAGCTGGACAATCAGCTCTAATGCGTCTTTTGGAGCAAAAATTAATATAAGACCCGGTATTATATAATATAATATTATATTACATTATATTATATTATATAACACTGGTCTTAAAATAAGACTGGGCATTATATTATATTATACTATATTATATTAGACATGGTCTTATATTATAGTAAAATATATTATAGTAAAATAAGACTGGGTCTTATATTAATTTTTGCTCCAAAAGACGCCTTAGAGATGATTGTCCAGCTAGGTCTTATTTTTGGGGAAACATGGTAAATTGGTATGGCAACTATGGAAAACAGTATCGAGGTTCCTCAAGAAATTACCTAGAATTACCATACAACCCAGCAATCCCTTTTTTGGGTATGTACCCAAAAACTCTGAAAACATTTATCCATAAAGATATATGTATCCCTATATTCATTGCAGAATTATTCACAGTGGCCAAGACATGGAAACAACCAATGTGTCCTTCAATAGAAAATTGGATAAAGAAGATGTTGTACATATATGCAATGAAATATTACTCGTCCATAAGTAAAGATGAAATGCTGCCATTTGTGACAACGTGGATGAATCTTGAGATTATCATGCTAAGTGAAATAAGTCAGACAGAAAAAGTCAAGAACCATATGACTTCACTCATATGTGACATACAAAAAACTGAGATTGACAAACATAGAAACAAAAACTCATAGACACAGACAACAGTTTAGTGGTTACAAAAATGCTATTTCATAAAATGTTTAGTTCATTTTAAATCTTGTCTGTAGGGACGGAGTCCCAGAGAACAGTTTCCAGGTTCTTGACCTCACGTGGAAAGGTGCTGGCTCCAGTAGTAGATGGCCATCAGTTGTAACTAGTTGGCCATTAGCCACTAGTATAACTGCCGTGGCTATGCTAGCAAGCGTGGATTGCAGCTAGCAAGTACAGTTAACAAGCGAATTGTGGATTGTAGATAATGTTGATCCTACTTCCTGTGTCTTCTCCGGCTGCCTGCGAGACTGGGGTACAGGTAGACCCCTCGTTGGGGTACTGGCGGATGTTTGCTTTTGTGTCTCGGCCAGCTGCCATTGAGAATATAGTGGTATGGCTCCTCTATCTATGACTCCGTTGTTCCTTTTTGGCCTCACCATATTCTACGTTCTTGTTCAGGGATCAAGCACTGAGTCCCCGCATTACACTGTCTTACAAATTTCTCCTAGAAAGCAAAGCTGTCCAATCATGTTGCCTTATGTCTGTTGCTATTTTTAAATTACATTTACAGTAGAGTTAATCCACCTTTGATAAGGAATTTAATATCCATTGGCTGGTCAACTTGTGACTTTATGGTGTGAATATAGCTGCAAGTTATGGAGCATCTTTCAATTTAAATTATTCTCTGGGATAGAAAGCCATCCAAATGCAGAAGAATTATAATGCAGGGTCTCAGTTCCTGGCAGGTGAATGCAGGAGATATTGAGGCCAAAAAGGAAGAAGAACGGAGCCATAGGTAGGGGGTTCATACCACTATATTCTCTATGATGGCTGGTCAAGACACAAGAAGCAAACATCCACCAGTACCCCAACAAGGGGTCTTCCTGCACTAGTCTTGCTGGCGGCCAGGTGAGACATGGGAAGTAGCATCCACATGATCCGCACCATCTGCCGTCTGTACTTGCTAGCATAGCTACGGCACTTATATACAAACCAAGAGTGGCTAATGGCCAAATGGTTACAGCTTTTGGCCAACTGGTTACAGTTAATGGCCATCTAATAACTGAGCCAGCACCTTTCCACGTGAGGCCGAGAGCCTGGAAACTGCTCTCTGGGTCTCCGTCCCTACAATAATACTTTGTGCTATAAAGAGTAAGTAAAGAAGCAAGCTTACAGAAACAATTGCTTCCATGGTGATAATGCTTTCAGGATGGAATGTCATGGGAAAGTGCAATTGGTTTTGAACATGTGGAAGACAGCTGGGTGTGAAAGAGAAAAAGTGAGATTGGAGAAGCGATACTGGATAGGAGAGACCAATATAGGATTGAAGGACCCAGAGAAAATTAATCGTGGCACTGGGGTTCCCAGTTAGGCTCAGAATCTGGGCTGGTGCAGGAAGCATGCTTTGAAGATTAGAGCAAGCATTTGCGGTGGGACTGAGAAAAGGTGCTGCAGTGTTAGGATCTCACCACAGTAGGAAGCAGGGCCCAAGAGAGAACTGGATCACAGGTGTTTGCGATGGAAAAGGCTTTGGACACTAAACTGACATTTCAGTTTAGCCTGGAGTTTTATAATTGCCATGTTAGGTCAGAAGCTAGTGTTGGTGGCCTGATGGTGCAGGTGTAGGTAAGTGAGAATATTGGGGGTAAATGTTATTGAGTGAGATTTACTGAAAGATTGTTGCTGACTTGACAACATCTCCAGATTTCATTATCCCATGATTTCCAGATTTTATTCAGATACTGAATCTTCTGTCAGGGAAGTAAAATGAAAGGGAATTAAACAAACACTTCTAGAATATCTAGTATTTAAAAAGTACTTGGCCATCTTGTGGTTACCAGCTGCTTCCAAATCCCTTCACCTTTCCCCTTATCCCCAAACCCCCCCCACACCCATCTAACAACTCTCGGTTTTTTCTTTGTGTCCCCAAAACTGTTTCTGATTAGTTCATTCACATAGTCTTTTCTTTAGATTCCATATATAACTGAGATCACATGGTACTTGTCTTTCTCTGTCTGACTTATTTCACTTAACATAATGTTCTCCATCCATGTTGTTGCAAATGGTAAGGTTTCTTTTTTCTTTATGGCTGCGTAATACTCCATTGTATAAATGTACCACAGTTTCTTAATCCAGTTATCTACCGATGAGCATTTCGGTTGTTTCCATGTCTTGACTATTGTGTATAGTGCTGCAATAAACATAGGAGTGCATAAAGATTTTTGAATTGGAGTTTTGGATTTCCCCGGATATAAGCCTAGGAGTGGAATTACTGGATCATAGGGTTGTTCCGTTTTCAGATTTCTGACATACCTCCATACTGCTTTCCATAGAGGCTGCACCAATCTGCAATCCCACCAACAGTGCACAAGCGTTCCCTTTTCTCCACATCCGCGCCAGCACTGTGTTTGTTGATTTATTAATGATAGCCATTTAGACTGGGGTAAGGTGGTATCTCATTGTGGTTTTTATTTGCATTTCTCTGATGGTTAGTGAGGTTGAGCATTTCTTCATATGTCTGTTTGCCATCTGTATGTCCTTTTCAGGAAAATGTCTCTTCATATCCTCTGCCCATATTTTAATTGGGTTGTTTGTTTTTTTGGAGTTGAGTTGAGTGAGTTTTTTTATAGATTTGTGATATTAATCCTTTATCAGATATATCATTGGCAAATATCCTTTCCCATTTAGTAGGATCCCTTTTTGTTTTATTGATGGTTTCCTTTGCTGTGAAAAAACTTTTTAGTTTGATGTAATCCCACATGTTTATTTTTTCTCTTACTTCCCTCTCACGAGGGGATATATCAGTAAAAATCTTACTCCGGGTAATATTTGTGAAGTTTCTTCCTATATTTTCTTCTAGATATTTTGTGGTTTCAGATCTTACATTTAAGTCTTTAAGCCATTTTGAATTTATTTTTGTATATGGTGTAAGGAGGTGGTCCAGCTTCATTTTCTTGCATGTGTCTGTCCAGGTATCCCAGCACCATTTATTGAACAGACTGTCTTTATCCTGTTGTACATTCTTGCTTCCATTGTCATAGATTAGATGGGCATATAGGCATGGATTTATTTCTGGACTCTCTATTCTGTTCCATTGACCTATGTGTCTATTTTTATGCCAGTACCATGCTGTTTTGATTACTGCAGCCTTGTAGTATAATTTGAAGTCAGGTATCATTATACCTTCCACTGTGTTCTTATTTCTCAAGATTGCTGAGGCTATCCGGGGTCTTTTATGGTCCCATATAAATTTTAGGATTATATGTTCTATTTCTGTGAAAAACACCGTAGGTAGTTTGATAGGAATTGCGTTGAATATGTATATTGCCTTAGGCAGTATGGACATTTTAACTATATTAATTCTTCCTATCCATGAACATAGAATGTGTTTCCATCTATTTATGTCTTCTTTCATTTCTTTCTTCAGTGTCTTATAATTTTCTGAGTACAGATCTTTTACTTCTTTGGTTAAATTTCTTCCCAGGTATTATATATTCTTTGGAGCAATTGTAAATGGAATTGTTTTCTCAATTTCTCCTTCTGATATTTTATCATTGGTATATACAAATGCAACTGATTTCTGAATATTAATTTTGTATCCTGCTACTTTACTAAATTCATCTATCAGTTCTAATAGTTTCTCGGTGGAGTCTTTAGGGTTCTCTATATGTAGTATCATATCATCTGCATATAATGATAATTTTACTTCCTCCTTACCAATTTGGATGCCTTTTATTTCTTTTTCTTGTCTGATTGCTGTGGCTAGAACTTCCAGCACTATGTTGAATAGAATTGGAGATAGTGGGCAACCTTGTCTTTTTCCTGATCTTAGAGAGAATGGTTTTAGCTTTTCCCCATTGAGTATGATGTTAGCTGTGGGTTTGTCATATATGGACTTTATTGTGTTGAGATATGATCCCTCTATTCCCACCTTCTTAAGGGATTTTATCATAAATGGCTGCTGGATTTTATCAAATGCTTTTTCTGCATCTATTGATATGGTCATGTGATTTTTATTTTTCATTTTGTTAATGTGGTGTATCACATTAATTGATTTGCAGATGTTGAACCACCCTTGCATACTAGGGATGAATCCCACTTGATCATGGTGAATAAACTTTTTAATGTATTGCTGAATTCGGTTAGCTAATATTTTGTTGAGGATTTTGCATCTATGTTCATTAGAGATATCGGCCTGTAGTTTTCTTTTTTGTGGTGTCTTTGTCTGCTTTTGAGATCATGGTGATAGTAGCTTCATAAAAAGTATTTGGGAGACTTCCCTACTTTTGGATATTTTGGAAGAGCTTGAGGAGAATAGGTGATAATTCTTTTTTGAACGTTTTGAAAAATTCACCTGTAAAGCCATCTGGTCCAGGGCTTTTGTTTGTTGGGAGATTGTTGATTACTGATTCAATTTCCCTGATGGTAATCAGTCTATCAGGTTCTCTGTTTCTTCTTGCATTAGCCTTGGAAGGTTGTACGCCTCTAGAAAATTGTCCATTTCTTCCAGATTGTCATATTTGTTGGCATATAGTTGCTCATAGTAGTTTCTTAAAATTTTTTGTATTTCTGCAGTGTCTGTTGTCACTTCTCTTTCATTTCTGATTTTATTAATTTGGGTCCTCTCTCTCCTTTTTTTAATGAGTCTGGCTAAAGGTTTGTCAATTTTGTTTATCTTCTCTAAGAACCAACTCTTGGATTCATTGATCTTTTGTACTGTTTTTCTGGTTTCTATTTCATTTATTTGTGCTCTGATCCTTATTATCTCCTTCCTTGTGCTCCCTTTGGGTGTATTTTGCTGTTCTTTTTCCAGATCCCTTAAGTGTGAAGATAAACTGTCAATTAGTGATGTTTCTTGTTTCTTTAGGTAGGCCTGCAGTGCTATGAACTTCCCTCTTAGGACTGCTTTCGCAGCATCCCATAGATTTTGGGTCGTTGTGTTCTCATTCTCATTTGTCTCGAGATATCTTTTGATTTTTTCCTTCATCTCCTGCTGGACCCATTCATTATTTAGTAATAAGTTATTCAGCCTTCATGAAATGGTGTGTCTTCCAGTTTTTTTCCTGTAGTTCATTTCTAATTTCATAGCACTGTGGTCAGAGAAGACAATTGGTATGATTACCATTTTCTTAAATTTATCAAGACTTGTTTTGTGTTCTAACATATGATCTATTTTGGAAAATGTTCCATGTGCGCTTGAGAAGAACGTGTATTCTGTAGCATTGGAGTGAAACGCTCTGAAAATATCGATTAAATCCTAGTGGTCCAATGTATCATTTAAGGCTGTTGTTTCCATGTTGATTTTCTGTCTGGAGGACCTGTCCTTTTTTGTCAGAGGTGTGTTGAAGTCCCCTACTATGATAGTGTTACTGTTGATCTCTCTTTATGTCAGTCAGTACCTGTTTTATATATTTAGGCGCTCCTATGTTAGGTGCATAGATGTTTTTTTTTTATTTTTTTATTTTATTTTATTTTATTTTATTTTATTTTATTTTATTTTATTTTATTTTTACATCCCTCACACCGTGAACCCCCCTCCCCCCATCCACCCCCACCCCGACCTCACACCGAGCCATCACATTATACACATAAAATTATAGTTGGCATTCATTAATGTCCAGCCTCTGGTGTACAATGCCATGACCAGGCATCCAGAGCATCCCTGAGGTGGTCTCCCAAACAGGACACATGTCCATCGGACACCCAACAATGCTCAACCTCACTAACCATCAGAGAAATGCAAATAAAAACCACAATGAGATACCACCTCACCCCAGTCAAAATGGCTATCATCAATAAATCAACAAACAACAAATGCTGGCAAGGATGTGGAGAAAAGGGAACGCTAATGCTATGTTGGTGGGGTTGCAGATTGGTGCAGCCACTATGGAAAACAGTATGGAGGTATCTCAAAAATCTGAAAATGGAACTACCCTATGATCCAGTAATTCCACTCCTAGGCATCTACCCGGAGAAATCCATAGATGTTTATTAGGGTTATGTCCTCTTGTTGGATTGATCCCTGTATTATTATATAGTGCCCATTTTTGTCTTTTAATATGTTCTTCATTTTAAAGTATATTTTGTCAGATATAAGTATTGCAACTCCAGCTGTTTTCTCGCTTCCATTTGCATGAAATATCTTACTCCAACCCTTCACTATTCAGCCTGTGTGTGTCTTTTAATCTGAGGTGAGTCTCTTGTATACAGCATAAACAAGGGTCTTACTTTCTTATCCACTCAGCCACCCTATGTCTCTTGATTGGAGCATTTAATCCGTTTACATTTAAAGTGATTATTGATAGGTACATAGTTATTGCCATTTTTTAAATTTGTAGTTAGATTGTTTTCATCTTTCTTCTATTTACAGAAGTCCTTTTAGTATTTCTTGCAATGCTGGCTTGGTGGCAATAAATTCCTTTAGCTTATTCTTTTCTGGGAAGCTCTTTATCTCTCCATCAACTTTAAATGATAACCTTGCTGGATAAAGAAATCTAGGTTGTAGGCCTTTGTGATCCATTACTTTGAGTATCTCCTGCCACTCCCTCCTGTCCTTCAATGTTTCTGTAGAAAAGTCATTTGATAGTCCTATGGGAGTTCCCTTGTATGTAACCCTCTGTCTTTCTCTTGCTGCTTTTAGGATTCTCTGTTTGTCTTTAAGCTTTGCCATTTTAACTATAATGTGTTTTGGTGTGGACCTGTTTGGGTTTATCCTGGTTGGAACTCTCTGAGCTTCCTGGGCTTGTATGTTGGTTTCCTTTATCAGGTTAGAGAAGGTTTTGGACATTATTACTTCAAATATATTCTCAATACCTTGCTTCCTCTCTTCACCTTCTGGTATTCTTATGATGCGCATGTTGTTGCGCTTGATGTTATCCCAGAGGTCTCTTAAACCATCTTCATTGCTTTTTATTCTTTTTTATTTCTGTTGTTCTGTTTGGGTGATGTCTGCTAACTTGTCTTCTAAGTCACTGATTCAATCCTCTGCTTCATCTAACCTGCTGGTAATTCCTTCAAGAGAGTTCTTAATTTCGGTAATTGTGTTCTTTTGTTCTAACTGGTTGTTCTTTATGATTTCTTCATCCTTCTTTATGTCTTCTCTAAGCTCCTTAAACTTTCTTATCACCAGTGTTCTGAACTCTTTCTCTGAAAGGTTGGGTACCTCTGCTTCATTTGGTTCCAGTTGTGAAGGTTTCTTCTGTTCTTTTATTTGGGACATGTTTCTTTGTCTCCCCATTCTGACTGACTCTCTTCGTTTGCTTTGATTTATTAGGTAGATCCCCTAGAGTTCTTAGTTCTTGCTGGGTTATCTTATGTAGTATGTGTCCTTTGTATTTGACTTGGACTACTTTGTTCTTCTCCTCTGCATGTGCTTCAAAGGTGACTCTTGTGTTGTGTATATTGTCCTGTTCAAGAAGAACTTTAATTGCTTTTTCTTGTGAGTAGGTGGGTTTAACTCCTAGGCTGACTAGTTGTGAGACTTGGCTCTGCCCACCGCAGGGTGTTCTGCTGGGTGAGGGTTGACCACATGAATAAGTTTTGGTCTCTATGGGCTCTTGTGTCTGTAAAGAATTCCCTTGGGCGTGTGACTTGTAGGTGAAACCTCGTAGTACTCTGGTTTGGTCCGGAGTTGGCTGCTGGATATGTTGAATCTTGTGCCTCTTAAGCTGGGCTCTGGTAGTGCAGTTTTAGAACCAACAAATTACCAAGCACAACAACAACAACAACATCAAAGAAAAAAAAAACACAAGTACATTCACATATAAAAATGACCCACAATCCCCACTCAACACAGGCAAGTATATCAAAGAAATAAAGACAAAACAAAGCAAAACAAAACAAACAAACAAAAAAAAGACAAAAAACAACAGAAAAACAAAACAAAACAAAAGAAAAAGAAAAAAGAAATAAAGAAAAAAAGAAAAAAAACAAAAACTAAAACCAAAAAAACAAAGCAAAGCAAAACAAGGAGCAGCACCAGTCTTGGCTTAAGCCCACTAAGTAATTTCCAGGTTGTCCTTCGCTGTGCCAGAGTCCCCTGCCTATTGCGCAGGCAGCACCGGTCACCTGGTGCCCAGAGTGAATTTGGGATTGTAGATTTAAATGAGAGGGGCTGAGGGGTCTGGATGACAGTTTTTAGAGAGTCAGTGCTGTTTCTGCCCTTGCCTGCACAAATGCACGCTGAGAGTAGCACCCCCAGCCCTGTGTCCAGTACTCCTGAGACTTAGGACACTTCGTCTGTGTGTGTGTGTGGGGGGGGGGCAGGAGATTTTTGAGCTGCTGAAAGCCAGAAGCTGCCTCTGCCGCTTCTCCTTGCAGATCTCCAGGAGTGCCTCCGCAGTTGCCCTTGCCCCACCCCAGGCCAGCCAGAAAGGGTGGGGACTGGGGATGGAGGGGTCTTTTCTCTCCCAGGCCAGCTGAGTCACACTCTTCCCGCAGGCCCGAAAAGGTGGTGGCTGGGGGTGGAGGAGTCTCCTCTCTCCTCATCCAGCGAAAATCCCAGTCCCCCCAGCCTCTTCCATGGGTCAGAGCTGGCTGCCAATTTTCCTAGAGCCTGAGCACTGAGGCTCCTCTGTAATCTGACACTACTCCTCAGTTCAAGGGTCAGTTTAAGTCTCTGGAAGGGCGGGGGGTGGGGGGGTGGGGGGGTAAGATTGGAACAGAGTGGGGAGGAGCCCAGGTGTTGATTCTATGTTCTTTGTCTGCTCTAGGGCCCACTAGCTGCCCACCCCTGTGGGTGAGATAATCCATGGGATGCAGGGAAAGAGCCCACCTCCTGGCTTTTGTGTTCTCTGTTCTGCCCTGGGCTCCCACGCAACAGTGCGCTGCAAGGTCGTGCCTTTACCGTGGTAGGAGGGGAGCCCGGCGCTTTTCCTCTCGCCCTCCTCTCTCCTCCCCCGCTCGCCCACTTAGCGCACCCCTAAACAAACCTTCCACGAGTCTCTTAGCTGTTCTCTTGGCTCTTCTGTTCTCCATTCTGCCCTGGGACCGGCGCGTCCCTGGGGCTTTGGGCGCCGCAGGGCCGAGGCTCCACCGTGGGGGCTGAGCATTTCCACTTCGCTGTCCTGCCTCTTCCCCTGCTCGCAATTAGTGCGCACCTTCAAGTAATTCTTCCCCGAGTCTCCCAGCTGTTCTGCATGATGAGCAAAGAACTCCTCGAGGGGTTATATGTCCCGTTTGCAACAAGATTCAGAGGAGAACTCCAAAAGAGCGACCAGCTGCCGCCATTCCTATGACGTCATTCTGCAACTCATTTTATATTTTTAGCATCTGAATCCTTTTTTGAGTTTGGGAGATTACCCACCTTATGAATTTTGTAGGGCAAATAATATTTCTTCCTATAGGAGCCAAATAAGCTACATATTTTCTTTACACTTTTTTTTTTTTTTTTTGCCATTTAGGGCACAGTTACTTGTGCAGGTTGAAAGTGAGCAAGGTAAGAGCGAAGGCTCCCTGTGAAACTGATTTTATGGTTAGGGTGTGTAATGCAGGGTCTTAACTCCCGCTCTCAGCAGGTAGACACAATATAGTGGACAAAAAAGGAACACTAACAGAGCCATAGATAGGGGAATTCATACCACTATATTCTTGATGGCTGCTGGTCGAGACACAAAAGCAAACACCCTCCAGTACCCAAATGAGGGATCTTTCTGTACCCCAGTCTCACTGGCAGCTGGACAAGACCCAGGAATTAGGATCAACATGATCCACAATCCACAATCCGCTTGCTAACCACACTTGACAGCCCCAATCCGCGCTTGCTAGCATAGCCATGGCAGTTATATTAGTGGTTAATGGCTAACTGGTTACAGCTGATGGCCATCCGATCACAGCTGATGACCATCTACTGCCTGAGCCAGCACCTTTCCATGTGAGGTCGAGAGCCTGGAAACTGCTCTCTGGGACTCCATCCCTACATTCCACCCCTTCAGGGTCTCACCTCACACCCTATGCAACAAGCATCTTTTGCGAGGGGCCCTGTGCCAGGAAACCAGCTCACGATAAAAAGTTTCAGTCCAGTTCAAGTAACATCCCAGGGTGTGTCCCTTGATGTCCACCTACTTTCTAGGCACAGCCAGGGTTTCTCAGGGTCCTGTCAGTCTTTCTGGGCATAGCCAGACTTCATGGCACAGCCAGGGTTCTCAGAGTACGACTAGTCTTTCTGGGCATAGCCAGACTTCATGGCACAGCCAGGATTCTCAGGGTACTACCAGCCTTTCTGGGCACAGCCAAACTTCCTGGGCACAGCCAGGGTTTCTCAGGGTACCATGCTGGAACAATAGTGGGTCACAGCCAAGGTGCCCACACCCTTGATGGCAGCTGATGAGACACAGGAAGCAAACATCCACCATTTCCACTACATGGTGGTATGTTCCCAAGCAAACAGTCAAGCAGTCCATCAAATTAGGGATGGAAGGCACTACAGCATGCACAGGTGGCATCACCTTATTCAGTTCCCCATAGTCCACAGACAGTTGCTAGGGCTGTGCATTGGCTTCACAATGTGTGCCCTCTCTGCAGGGTGAGAGCTCCAAGTCCTCCCCTACCTGGGGGTGAGGGACGATCTTGACCTCACCCACATCCTCCACGGAGGACTCAGCAAGCATTTCCTCCGGGGACTACAAGTCCTACATCTGGGCTGCCTCAGCAAGCAGTTCCCAGCTCACACAGCTGTAACAACCTTTGCTTTCTCCAGCCTATGCTGGTTGGAGAGCCATCCATGTCTTCCCACCCTTCCACGGGGGTCCAACTCCTGAGAACAATGCCACCAGGAACTACACACTGTGTGGGGGCCAATGTCCTCCTGCCCAGAGTCAAACATTCCTACCTGGCTGGAATCCTGCTTGCTGTGCCAGGTATCTGAGTGGGTGGTGGCCCCGGTGCAAGACGTCCATAACTCTAGGAACCCACCGCGTCAGTGGACCACCAAAAGGCAGGCAACACCTGCTATGATCAATAGGGTTGTGTGCCATCTGGAGGCTCAAGAGGACCACCAATTCACCAAGGAGTCCCATCTCTCCCAGGCAGATCACATTTCCTTCTCCTGGTGCTGCTCCTCCCAGGCTTCCTACGACTGAGTGTTCATACACACAAACTGATCCACCACCCTTTGGAGAGCTTTGGCCGGCACCATACCCTCCCTGCTCGTTGTGCCATGTGTAATGCTGGGTCTCAGCTCCCGTTCTCAGCTGGTGGATGCAAAATATGGTGAGGCTGAAAAGGAACACCAACAGAGCCACGGATAGGGGGTGCACATCACTATATTCTTGTTGGAGGCTGGGTTGGAGATACAGGAAGAAGGATTCACATGATCCGCAATCTTCATCCGCTTCTCTGCCAACTGCCTTGCCAGCGTAGCCATGGCAGTTATATTAGTGGCTAATGTCTAACTGGTTACAGCTGATGGCCATCTGATCATAGCTGATGGCCATCTACTGCCCGAGCCAGCACCTTTCTATGTGAGGTCGAGAGCCTGGAAACTGCTCTCTGGGACTCCGTCTCTACAGGGTGACAGCAAAGGTGACTATGCTAGATTGGTCATATCTGAAGTACAATTGTGTTCTTGGTGTAAAAATGGAAAGAGTGCAAACCTTAGCATCTTCGGTTCTGTGACATGCAGGTGATTGATTCTTCATCAGGCCAATTCTATGAAAGGTTTTGTATGCTATTCCTGGAATCTTAAGTTTCAACCTTATTCTTTAGGCTTCTCAAAGATTATGTGAGCTACTCAATAGTCTTTTAATAGACTGCGCCTTTTCTGTGTAATCTCCCAGGCTCAGATTTGGTTGCTTGCCACAAAGAGTTCTGTTTCAGCGACTGGTATCGGGAATGGGGTTAATTTTTCTTATATACCAAGAAAAGTTAAGCGATTGCCAGATTATTCTAGCTGCTCAGACAGCTATTATGACTCTCCTTATATTTTGCTACTTGGCCATCCTTAGTGTGTTAATGTTTTATCTTCACACTGGTTGCCTCCGAGTCGTTCCATATATTACTTCTATGTTCTAGGCAGGAAAGGGAAAATGGAGGGGCACCAGGTGTGTCTGTTTCTTTTATAAAGGAAGCAAAAGTTTCTAGAAGTGCTCCTTTCGATCTGCCCTTACATCGTCTTGGCCTAAACAAGATCACCTGGGCTACTGCCACAAGCAATTGGGACGTGAGTATCCGGCTTTCCAACCTCTGTGAGGAAGATATGAAGGAAGCAAACTTGAGAATGTGTGTCAACTAAGGTGATGACCAGTGTCTATCACATTATTAGTTTTTCCTTTATTGGATCCTGGAGGTCACCTGGTTCTCTGGTGCCTAGAGCAGTGTTTGGCTAATGCCGTGTTTCCCCGAAAATAAGACCTAGCCAGACAATCAGCTCTAATGCGTCTTTTGAAGCAAAAATTAATATGAGCCGGTATTTTATGTTATATTATATTATATCATATTCTATTCTATTCTATTCTATTATAAAACCCGGTCTTATATATAGTAAAATAAGACCTGGTCTTGTATTAATTTTTGCCTCAAAAGATGCATTAGAGCTGATTTTCTGGCTGGGTCTTATTTTCAGGGAAACACTGTATATGGCCTCAAAATTCATTGACTGACTGATTTTAATCTACTATCAACAGCTGGAGAGTCTTTCTTCAAAATATGTGTTAACTTTTGCCTTCTTTCCAGAACAACCATTTTATTCCAGGACAATTATTAAAGATTTGTTTATTAAAGATTTGTTTTCATGCTATATTTCTCTTCCCAGTCTTTTCCATTCCCAGTCTACATTGCATACTGCTACTAGAACATCATCTTAAATACCATTTTGCCTTGTCCTTTTCTTTCTCAAAAATCTGTATTAGTTCTGTTGTGGTAAATCCAATCTGTCAGCCTAGGATTCAACTCCTTGCGTTAACTATCTCTTACCTCCCCATCAGCAACTTGATTGGTAATCACTCACAAATCCAGCTAATCTCATGGCCATCTGGTATACACTGCTATATTCAGTACATGCAGAGTGACAGGCTGCATATGTGACAGGGCTCATTGGGACAAAGGCAGAAGGCTGTAATGTGAAGGGAGTAAGTAAGACTTGATATAAGGAAGACCATCAATGTAGGACTGGCTGCCATGCTGTTCTGTTGAAAGGGGTATGGGCAGTCATTATTCACTTTGAACTTGTGTATAGTCTGCAGTCTCATCAGTAGAACCCACATTAGGCAGGGCAGCTGATTGGTTTGAAGCAGTAATGGGCTAGCTCAGTCCCATCAGTGGGTTTTTTTGCCCTACAGAAGTGGAGCATGAACCAGGATGAACAACGGCAGATTGAAACACAGACTGGCCCACAGGACAGAGAATATAGGGGAAGGCTGAAGTTCAGGGGTATGTGGGTGTACTGGGGCTCACTGTCCAGCTGAGTAGGAACTAAGCCATACCTAAATCCCTAGAGAGGATGGGACCATGAACAATCAGCCTTGACTCTCAATAGTCTGAGACTGGAGAGGCTGAGTCTGTACATTGCAGGACCTTGATGTTGATAGCCAGACCATGTTGTATCAGGCAGGAACTGGCTGATATCTACTTGCCTTCTTTCCTCTACCTTTATAAGTGTCCCACCATTTTTTTTTTATTTTTTTTTTAAGAAACATATTCCTGCTGGTATGTTTAGAGGGAAGTTTTCAAAAACCACAGGGGACAATTGTGCTACTTCTCCATTTATTTGATGAAAAATAATTTGAATCATTTAAAAAAATAAAACAGAATAGGCATAGATAAAATTGGTATATTGTTTTTCAGGCAAAACTAAAACTTAAATTTCAAACCTTGATTAAATCTTCTGTCTGATTATGTATTCATTCTCTTCTTTCATTAGGGATACTACAATGAAAAGAATTGAGAAACACAGACTTCTAAGACGAATAAATGGGCACTAGAAACACTGTAATTATTATGGAAGTTGTTCATTAAAGACACATGTACTAAGATTTTAAACTATAATTCAGAAATTTCCATTTTTTTAGAATGAATTAAAAAGACCATATTGGAAATTAAAAAAAAAATTAAATAGTAAATGAAAGTTCCTGATTATAGCATTTAGTAGTAAAAATTAGAATGAAATAGCTGTTTGCAAAGAATATTTAAATGTCTTCTTTTTAAGGGTAAAAATGTCATCAGTCTAAAGAAATTTTGAGGTGTTTTTCTCAGTTTTAACAAGTAACCTACATCTATCTTAAAATAAATAAATCCTTCTGCATAGTGCACTTTTATTTAAGAATACCTAGTTCCTCTAAGCAATAAGGATCTTTCAAACATTTTAAACTAAGAACTTAATCTAATCACGTGGATAAACTATCCAGTGTCATCTTTTCATAGCAAATTGAAATCTTTGAACATCTAAATATTTCCCTGTGGCAGTGTGCTAAAAATGTTCCAGGCGAGATTTACACCAAATCACTCTTTTTACTGGCTACATCCAAAAATCGATTTGAAATCCCAAAAACTGCTTATCAGTTGAGAGATAAGAGTATAAATCTAGGGTCTACTTATCTGATTACTCTGAGTAGAAACTTTGTTTTTGTTCTGCCAAGATAAATAGGAATAATTTTGAGCATAGCTGTATTTTCTTAACCTTGGCTTGGTTACATATGAGGTATAATCAAACAATATGGTGAATGTTTAAATAAAAAAACATTATTACAGTAAAAGACACATTGCCTCCAATGCCCCTCAAAATACTCCCCTTTGCTTTGAACACACTTACCCCATTGTTCTTGCCACCTTCTGAAGCAGTTCTGGAAGTCCTCTTTCATGAATATCTTTAGATGCACCATGGTGGCTGCCTCAATGTCCTGAACAAATCCAAAATGTTTACCTTTCATGGTTATTTTTACTTTGGAGAAGAGTCAGAAGTCACACAGTACCAGATCCGGTGAATAAGGTGGATGAGGACACACTGTAATATTTTTATTTGACAGAAATTGCTGTATATGAGAAGCGATGTATGACAGGGAAAGTTATGATGGAGGATGATTTACAGCACATTTGTTTATTTATTTTTGTCTTTCTTTTCTCCTGATATTCCAAAATTCCTTCATTTATCATTTACTTTCTGTTAGATAACTTCCTTTATCAATTCTTTTAGAGTAAGTCTGTTGGTGACAAATTCTCTTGGCTTTCCTTCATCTGAGCATATTTTGGTTATTCCTCATTCGTCAAGTATATTTTCACTGGATATAGAATTCTAGTTGACAACTCTTTTATTTTAGCACTTGAAAAATTGTTGCAACTATTTTTTGGCCTCTGTGGTTTCTGATGACAAATCTGCTGTCACTTGAATTATTTTTCCCTTTTAGGTGTTAAAGAGAAAACCACAGGCCCAAAACGGCATTACTCCTGTTAAAGCCATAATATCAAACCTAAATTTAATACCAAACCTAATTTGCAGTTTCAACCCCTCCCAGTAATCTTAATCAGCCAGTCTAAAATTTTCTGGTCAGAACTAATGAGGTTATGCATCATATGGGCGCTCTCTGTCTCCTAGAGGAAAGAGAAGCAATCTGCATGATAACTAACCCCCCTCCCCCACCCCCGCTTTCCCTTTCCCCCAAATGAAGATGTCTTAACTAAAAGAATCCTTTTTTTTCCTAAATAACTTCCTTGCTCCACCCTCCTTTCTATAAATACCTTCCATTTTACACAATTACTCAGACTGCCCTTCTTGTTGCTAGATGGGATGCTGTCTGCTTTATAAATCATTTAATAAAACCAACTAGATCTTCAAATATATGTGATGGAATTTTTTTTTTAACGTAAGTATTGTGTCATTTTTCTCTGACTACTTTCAAAAAAAATTTTGTCTTTATTCTTCTGAAGTTGATTATAGTGTGTCTTCATATAAATTTCTTTGAGTTTACTGTCTTTGAATTCAATAAGCTTCTTGAATCTGTACTTTCTCTTTTGCAAAATTTGGGAAATTTTCACCCATTATTTCTGGAATATTTTTTTAAAGCCCCACCTGCTTTCTTTTTTCCTCAGCAACGATGATGACCCAAATGTTTGCTTTTTTGTTATAGTCCTAGAAGTCTCTGAGGTTCTGTTCATTTCTAAAAAAGTCTGTTTTCTCTCTG
Source organism: Rhinolophus hipposideros (assembly GCF_964194185.1). NCBI lineage: Eukaryota > Metazoa > Chordata > Mammalia > Chiroptera > Rhinolophidae > Rhinolophus > Rhinolophus hipposideros. The sequence goes on from NC_138059.1 coordinate 51,799,534, forward strand.
TTGTTTAGATTGAGTAGTCTCTACTGTTTTGTCTTCAAGTTAATTCTTTCTCCTATCTTCCTTATTATGCTGTAGATACTATGCTGTATCTATTAGATTTTTAAATTTCAGTTATATATTTTCAGTTCTAAGATTTCCATTTGGTTCTTCTTATAGCTTCTTATTTCTTTGCTTTCTATGTTAATTTGTTTCAAGTGTGTTTGTAATTACTTGCTGAAGTGTTTTTATGATTGCTTCTTCAAAATAATTGTCAGATAAATCCAACTTCTGTGTCATATTGGTGTTGGCATTTATTAATTGTCTTTTGCCAGTCAAGTTGAGATTTTCCTGTTTTTGTGTATGATGAATGATGTTTTTAAAAGTTGTATCTTGGACATTTGGGGTACTATGTTATGAGACTCTGGATCTTGTTTTAAACTTGTGTTTTAGCAGATCTCCTTTGACGATATGCTGCCAGGAGAAGTGGAGCACCCTTTTTTTACTGGCAGGTGTGGAAGGAAGTCCATGTTTTCCCACGTTGCCTCATTCGACACCCTGGGGAATGAGGACCTCATTACTTCTGTGTGCGATGTAATTTTGGTGTTACCGACAAATGGGGCAGGGTTGGCCTCCTTACTGCTGAATGGTGGTGAAAGCTCTAGCTTTTGTTTGAGCCTACTGTGATATGAGCAGGGAGGGGAACAATGACTTCATTACTGTCAGGTGGGGGAGAAAGGGCTGGTTCCCTACTTGTTTTTCACTGATATCATCCCATCATGGGAAAGGGATAGATAGATGCCTCTTTGCAGCTGGGAAAGGGTAGAAGTCAAGGCTTTCCAGAGCAGATGGGGGTGGGTTAAGGCTGTTTTTTTTTTCCCCCTGTGGTGTTTGGGTTGGGTAGGCAATTATTGTTTTTGCTTTGCTAGATTGCCCCTGTCTGGACCTTTGGCTAGAAAGAACTGGCTTCTGTTAGGGCATTTTTTTATCTGCTCCCGTTGATGTTTCTGGTTTGCTGGCTTCTCCAGTACCCAGTTTGGGATGCGGTAGGCAAAAAGAAAACCCAAAGAATGCATTGCTATATCAGTCCTTGGGGTCTGAGATACCTAGCCCGTCTGTCTCCTTTCCTGTGTCTTTCAGAGTACTACTTGTTTTATCTACAATGTTTAAGGTTTTAGTTGTACTTAGCAAGGGAAATAAGAAGTTGTCTACTCCTTCTTGATCTGGAATATAAATTCTTATCAACTAATCTGACCATTGTTTGCCATTCTGCTTTATAATGTCAGAGTATTGATTTGCATGACCTATAAGTAACTTGTATAATGACAAAACAGACATGTAATAGAGTTTGTTAAAACTGCATCATCTTCACGATAAAAAATTGTTTTGAAATTCTACTATCAGTAAGCAAGGTAAATAGAAAGAAAACCAAAATTATTTTCAGCATGTGGATATGTGTAACTTTTTTTCTTTTAAAAAGAAATGATATCACCTAAGACTTGTACATGAATGTTCATAGAAGTACTATCCATAAGAATCCCAAACTGGAAAGAAACCAAATGCCCTTCAACTGGTGAATAAATAATTAAAATAAAACAAAACAAAATTTAAAAGTCTATAACATGGATTAGTATTTGGCAACAACAAGGAATGAAATACTGATACATGTTACAACATAGATGAATCTCCAAAATTATGCTAAGTGAAAGAAACTAGTCACAAAAGACCACATATTGTATGATTTAATTTATATGAAATATCCAGAACAGGCAAATCATAGAGATACAAAGCAAATTCTTTGTTGTCTAGGGCTAGTGTGTGGGTGGTTGGATAGCTACAAAGTTTCTGGGGTGTTCTAACATTAGAATGTTCTAAATGTCCTAAAATTATATTATGATGATAGACGTAAAACTCTGAATATTTCATTGAATCATCAAAATTATATTATGATGATGGTTGTAATACTCTGAATATTTTGTTGAATTAATCCATTTAAATAGATTAATTTCATGGCATGTAAATTATACATTAATAAAAGCTGTCTAAAAATGTGATTGTGGTGGAATACTAAATGTACAGAAGTACATAGGAACAGTTCGTGCCTTCTGTTTTCATTCTAGGCAGCCATTTATGCCTGGCCAACTAAAGGTTAAATGACTTGGCTAAAAGAATAGCACAAGATGGTTTTGTATATACACTGACCATGATTTCATTTATATCAAAAGTTCAGAACAGGCAAATCCTAAAAATGTTTTCAAAATGGGAATCTAGTGAAAATTAGAATGTCTTAAATATATTAGGTTGGTGCAAAAGTAATTGCAGTTTAAAAGGTTAAAAAATAATTGCAAAAACCGCAATTACTTTTGCACCAACCTAATAGTATCCTAATAACAAATATCATTACGACAACAATCTGTGTACACTCAAATTGCGAGTTCTCTCTTTCTTCTAAACATCATTCCGTGCTACAACATTCTGGTTAATAAAGTGTATTTGGGATGAGTTTACCTGCCTGTTAGGCCCTAAGCACTATGAGGACAGAAGCTGGGCCTGTCTTGTTATCACATTTGTAGGATCTAGCAGGGTAGAGATCAGGCTCTTTTGTTTCACAAGACCCTACATTGCAGACAGGCATAGCGAGGTGTGGAGAAGTCTCTGAAGTTGGGGCTCGGAACATCCGGGTTCAGTAGTTTTGGGTATAGGCAGTAAGCTATGATGGATATGTCAGAAAATTGAGGTTGTAGACCAAGGAATGGTCCCATCCTATCAGATCATAGAAGCTCAGTGCACATAGCAGCTCAGTGCAGTGTACTGTGAGTCATACTGAATTGCATGTTGTGGCCAGACTATGTTGTGAGTTGCTTGCTGTCATTTTACATTTGTGACCCCCAACTTGCAGCAGTTCCTCGGTGCAGCCTGCAAGCCGACAACAACTCTTTATCCAGTCACTCTTCCACTCCACTGGGTGACTGTTCCACACCTTTACCTCTCGCCAGATTCACAGAACTTCCTCCTCCTCACTAGCACCCTCAGTGAATGGCCTCTCATCTGAAGTTGCTGAAAACAGAAAAGTGCTCAGAAGGGAAGTTCACCTCCTCCTTCCTCCTTACATCCCATCCTGTTACACAATGACCTCTGTAATCTCTTCTAAGAACTGTACCTCCATTGTGCATTAGATCTGATGTCCCTGTTATCCCCTCAAGGACACTGCTCCAGCAATTCTTTCATCTCTTACAGTGTCAAATCTTCCCTTTTGACTGGATCATTCTTATAAGAATGCGCATGCGCGCGCGCACACACACACACACACACACACACACACACACACACACACACACTGTACTGTATGTGATAGTACACAGGAAAACCAAACAAAGCAAGACTGGCAAAAAAAATTATCTCCACTTTCTGGCTCCAATCTCTCTCCTTCCAGTTTTCTCTTTCTCCTACCCTAGTAAGGTTTTCACCCATACTCTTCCCCCAAAACAGTTTTTGTCAAGATTACTGGTAAACTCATAGACACAGACAATAATTTAGTGGTTACCAGAGGGTAAGGGGGTGGGGGATGGGTGATGAGGTTAAAGGGGATCAAATATATGGTGATGGAAGGAGAACTGACTCTGGGTGGTGAACACACAATGGGATTTATAGACGATGTAATACAGAATTGTACACCTGAAATCTATGTAAATTTACTAACAATTGTCACCCCAATAAATTTAATTAAAAAAAAATTACTGGTAAACTTCACACTGCTAAAGCCCATGTTTAATTCTAAGTACTCCTCTGACTTGACACATAAGTACCATTTGACACAGCTCATCACTACCTCCCTTTTGAAGCACTTGCTTCCCTTGGCTTCCAGGACACCATGTTGATGCACCTTTTCCTCACATACTCCTTTGTGGGTTCCTCCTCATCTCTGTGTCTATTATACTTTGGAATGCCTTAGGCTCTTATCTTGGAACTTTCTCTTCTGTATTTACACTCACTTCTTAAAAGTTCTCATCCAGACTTATCCAGGCTTTAAATACATCAGTAGTTCAATGACTCCCAAATGTATGCTTCAGCTGTATCTAATCCACATCTAATCTATCAGCAAATGCTATGGGCACCGCCGTGGAAATGTCCAAAATCTGACCATTTCCACTACCTCCACAGCAGCCATTTTGGCCTGAGTCATCCTCACCTCTTGCTTGGATTATTACAGTACGCTCTTAATTGCTCTATCTATATTTCTTTTTAACAATATAATTTGAATTTATACCAACTTAATTTCAATAGCATACAAAATCTCTTTTCCTACACAGTTTTGTTTTCTCCTTTCTGTTATTGATATGAAAATTAAGGCTTTATACGTTGTGTGCCCAGTGACATTAATAATTGTTTTTCTGCATTTAAAATTTAAGTCATGTAGAAAACAAAAACTGAAGTTACAAACAAAAATTATAATACTAGCTTTTATAAATCGACCATTTACCTTTACCTAAAGCTATTTGCCCTTAACAGAGACTTTTATTTCTTCATACTGATTACTTCACTTCATCGTGTGGTGTCTAGTGTCCTTTCATTTTCACTCTAAAGACTCCTTTTAGCATTTCTTCCAGAGCAGGTCTAGTGGTAAGAAACTGCCTGAATTTTTGTTTATCTGGGAATGTCTTAATTTCTCCCTCATTTCTGAAGGAGAATTTTGCTGTATATAGAAATCTTGGTTGAGTTTTTTTTCTTTCTTTCAGCACCTTGAATATATCACCACTGCCTTCTAGCCTCCAAGGTTTCTGATGAGAAATCAGCTGAAAATCTTATTGAAGCTTAAGGATTTGAAAAACTGCCTCTCGTTGCTTTCAAGATTCTTTCTTTGTTTTTGGCTTTTGACAATTTGATCATAATGTGTCTTGCTGTGGGTTTCTGAGTTTGTCTTACATGAAACTCATTGAGGTTCTTGAATTTATAGATTCATGTATTTAATCTAATTTGAAAAGTTTTCAGCATTATTTCTTTAAATAATTCTCTCTCTCTCTCTCTCTCTCTCTGTCTCTCTCTCTCTCTCTCTCTCTCTCTCTCTCTCTCTCTCTCTCTGTCTCTCTCTCTCTCTCTCTTTTGGATCACCAACAATGCATATATTTATCTGCTTGATGTCCCACAGATCCCTTAGGCTCTGTTCACTTTTCTTCATTTTTTTTTTTGTTTCTGTTCTTAGACCCAATAATTTCAACTGTCCTATCTTCAAGTTTTACTTATTCTTTTTGTTCACTTGCTCATATCTGTTTTTGAATCACTTCAGTGAATTTTCCATTTCAGTTGTTTTGTTTTTCAGCTCCAGAATTTCTTTTTAGCTCCTTTTAATATGTCCTGTCTTTTTATCGATATTCTCAATTTGTTCATACATCGATTTATGTCTTTATGTCTTCCTTTGCTCTTTGAGCTTCTTTGAGATAGCTGTTTTGAAGTTGTTGTCTAGTATCTGGGCTTCCTCACGGACAGTTTCTGTGATTTATTTTGTTCCTTTGAATGGGAAATACTTTCCTGTTTCTTTGTTTGCCTCGTGATTGTTTTCGTTGCTGTTGATTGAAACTGGACATTTAGCTCTGATAATGTTACAACTCTGGAAATCAAATCCTCCCTCTTATCCAGTGTTTGTGGGTTTTCTTTCAAATTGTTCTACAGTGTCTCTTTGCCAAAGATTACACTGGGGTGAAAGCTTAAAGTCTTCTTAGATTTTTCCAAGCCTGTGTGTTTCCTGGGGCATGCAAGGTGACTTTCTATAGTGTCCCATATGTACAGTTGCTTTAGAATATCCTAGTCTTTAAATGACTGCTACTAAGAGGGCAAAAAAGGTGAGAAAGGAAGGAGAAAAACATCCAAGTGCTGTCCCTTTAAATCCTGTTATCCACTGCAGCCAGTGGGGGTTGCAACAATGGCTTTCTACATCTATATGCACCTCCATGATCAGAAGCAGTAATCAGTAATCAGAACACTGAACCACAATATTTGGAGAGTAAGGTCATTATTGCCCACTCTGGCTCCTGGAATGCAAGCTATTGTCCCTACAGCTGCCTGCCATAGGGCTGGGGGAAAAGAGATGGCTTGCCACTAATGTGTAGCGCTAATGGCAGAAATAAACTAACCTTAACTATAATTTACCAGCCAAGGCTTCCCCTGGAAGCTGCAGCATTCAAATAGACTCCAGAGTTCCAAATATAGTTACTTCAGACAGTTTCGTAAATCAGTTCATTACTCTTCTCAAAACCTTCCTTTGGTTTCTCATCTCACTTGAAGTCAAAGTGTTTACCAAGGGATACAAGATCCTATATAATTTGGTGCCCTGCCACTCCAGCCACACGAGCTTCCAAACTTTTAAAATTTGCACCCAGTTTGGAGCTGGTTGATGATGTCATTGATGCCTACTGCTACCCAGTAAACATAAATTTCTTTATTGATTAAATAGCCTTGTGTTTATGTAGATACTGATGATTGTAAATGGAGGTTTGTATCAAAGTTGAACATTATTGCTTCTCTTATCTATCCCTTCTTCTTCCTTCCCTCCATCTTTCCTTCCTTCCTTCAGTGTCTTTTTCTCCCCTCCTTCCTTTCTTCCCTCCCTCCCTTTCTTTCCTACTCTTTTTTCACTTTTTAATAGGTAACATGTTATAAAGTCAGCATTTATAAGGCAAAATATGCAACTTCATAATCTGTTTCCTTTTGTGATCTGTTTGGAGACTCTTGGGAACATATGTTTGAACCTGACCCTTTCTTCCTGAAGGACCCCTTACCTTGTCTTTGTGGTTAGAGCTGAGGCAAGAAGCCTAGTAAAAAATCCGATTAGGTGAGGTATCTTCAAATCAGACTAGATTACAGATAGCCATTAGAGGCAGCAGGCGTCTCAGGGGGCTTCATGTGTGACAAAGTCCTGAAACATGTTCAAATCCCATGATGATTAAGCAAAGCAGTGGAAGAGTGCTGTGTATGCCGAAGCATAAAATTGCTTCACTTCATCTTGGGCTGCCTCTCTCTTGTGTTATGGTGAGTAGCCAAATTGTTTACACTTCCAGCCATTTTCATTAGAACTACACCGATGAGGTACTAAGGAGTGTTTAAATTAACAAAAAGGCTTAAGTCCTTTTCTTCTTTAATGACTACCATGAGCAAATATTGGCTCAAAATTACTTATCAAAGAATGACAAAATGTAAAATTATTTCATTTTTGGCAGGATAAGATTTTTTTTTTTCTCTTTAACATAAATAAATGAGAAGTTAAGGTTGTCTGGGAAAGAATTGTTTATGAATTGGCAAAGTATTTTCTCCTCAGAATGATACTAGGTAGGCAAGACAATTCAAGGGAAACTCTAATTAGGAAATTTCAGAACTGTGGAACATTCTAGGAACTGGTTTGTTTCGGGATCTGGTCCCCTTTAAGTTGAATCTTCTGGTGATTAGCATCACCTTGGATTAGATTAATTGACTGTACTCAATCCCTGAGTGGATATGCTAACAATAAATCCAAAGACATTAGTTTCTTCACATGAAATGAACAAGTTACATATCCAGTAATCTTTATGTGAATTATCCAAGCAACTTAAAACATTTTTTTTTTTTTTTTAGTAAGAAAGTTTCAAGTTCTGGTAAGTACAAAATTATCTGAAGTCTTTATTTTGAAAATACTCTGTTTATCTAGTTGTACTTTATTTTCTATTTTATATCTAGATTACATATTTGTGTTCTATCTTTAACCATTAGAAATGCAGAAATATTGCTAATAATTATTACTTTTTACCCAACTATGCCAGAAACCTTCACAATATGCTGATATTGATGTAGTAGGGAAATTCAGTGTCAGGAAAGCAAGAAATTCTAGTGTATTAAAATATGAGTAAAGTTTTTTTCTGATTATGAAAGCACTATTTACTGATTAGAAAAATCTATGCAGTACATTAAAGAATGAGGAAGCTGCTTGTAATTCAACAGTGCTGTGACTACCACAGGGGATAATTGCTGAATTCCTTTCCTGAACCCCGCCCGCTCTCCCCTCCAGTTTTACTGCATAGAGTTATGATAATCTGTGAAATGAACTAATTTTTCTTGCAACATTAAATCTCTGAATTGCCACAGAACTAACATTATAAATACATAATTTTTCTTATTTTGTTTTCTACATCATTCTTTTTTCTGAATTGCCTGAATTCTTACTTCATGGCAGAAATTAAATTTACAATATAATTAGTGAAATGATGCATGTTCATTTTGTAAGTCTGTCATCTGTTTTGCCAAGTGAGTGGTAGAGAGAACGTACAGTTCTCTTGGTAAAGGCAACTACTGTATTTAGCTCTGAACAGCACAGATGACTGAGACCAATGATGAGAATGATACGCATAACCATGGCTAAACCTAGAGAACCAAAGAGTGTTAAAAAATTTGCTTAATCTTAAAAAGCAATACAAGTATTCATGATGTTTCCATGGTCTGACTTTAGGCGATGAAGAGAGTGCAGAGAAGAGTAGAAGATATTGGTAGCAAGCTGTGAAGTCATTAGAAGCAGATTTCAATATAATTTAGGCTGGAGGCAAGAGATTTTGTTAGGCAGGTCCTTTGCTACTTCTAGGGAAGTCAGTGGTGAGGAAAGTAATGGGCCTTAAGATTCTACAGTTTCTCTTGTTACCTCTTTCCACCTCCACTTCTCTTACTTCACCCTAACCTGCTGGAGAATTAGACTGCTTTAGGTTACTTTGTTCCATAGACAGCCCCTAAGCATATTACTGCCTTATCACAACTTCAGAGTGGATAGAATAAACATTGTTTAAATGTATGTAAAGAAACATTTTAAAATTTCCATCCAAATTCTGATTAGTTTTTATAGTTGAGTCAGGGTAACTAAAAGTTATGGAGCACTGGTAGATCCGTTTCATGAAAAGGGACACTCTACTGTCAAGACGTATCATGTCACTGGTGTTGCTCCTGTGCACTGGCAGATGCTCTACTAATTCTTGTCTTATTCCTGGAGGGCATCTCCTCCACTCTTTGCCTCTGGCATCTCAGCTTTACATAGGCTTTCCTGTGGATACTGCCATCTCTTCCCACCCTCAGCTCCAATCTCTTAAATTGGGCTACACATCCCTCCTTGATATTCTCATCTTTCCCTGACTCTTCCTCAATTGTGCTATTAAATTACTCTGTGAATATCCCACAGTCACTATAAAAGACACATGTGATTATGTAAAGGCAAAGGCTGAAACACTTCCTCTGGAAAGAATCTTGCTCGCATTCTCTTCCCAATGATGATATTGGGCACTGTATGCACATAGATCCTTTTATTCAATGATAATACTGAATCTTCATCATATTCTATGGTATACACATAATACCTTAACAGAGGCTCTTAAAACTCACCTCCAGGTATGCAAAAATCTCAGCATTCTTTAACAATTCCCTGTGACTTCTAGGAGTTCCTGGAGATCCTGTTACATGCAATGAGGACCATACAAATTTGTATTTTTATTGTTTTTGCTACCATGTACATCCTCATCAAGGTGCTGGCAACCACCTTACTGCTGGTACTTTCTCTGCAAATGCTCCTTCACTGCTGGGCATCTGGCGTCTTCCCAGGTGATGGCATTTCAGCTTCTTTCATGCATCAGGCTCAAAAACAGTGCTCGGTACTGGGCAGCAGTGGGATAGGGAAAATGGGGGGCCACCTCTTCCTTCCAATTATCCTGTCTTACATATTCGCCTTCCTAGTCCCAGCAGCAAATCTCCCTATTCTATTTTAGTCACTCTCCCACCCCCAAACAAACAAACCCAAATCCTTAGCCTGCCGGCTCACATAACTGTGTTCCCAACATGTTCCCAACTGTGTTCTCATCAATAATGAGATCCAGGCAGAAAACTATTGAAATTAAAAACTCCACTATGCACTTACATATAGATAAATATAATTTATCAAAATTAGGTGAAAAATGTATCTCAAACACTATTCATGTAAAATATTTTCAAACAAATATGTAAGTAAACCAACCTAAAAACTAATTGGAAGCAAAGAGTTCTGAAGTCTTTCATTTAAATACTGAAGGATTTCATCTGTCTTATAGTTGGTGAGGGCACAGAGATTAAGCACCATGCCCAAGGTCAGATCACAGTTTACAACAAAGGATGAGAAGAGGTTGCAGTTTTGCTGATTCCATTGCAAAACTGAATTCCCCAGCTCCTGATGTGCATGCCTGCTACAGCTGCCTTTATTGTCTTAGGAACTACAATTACTTAAATCCCTTGGGGAAAGAGAAGGCAAGACACATCTAATTTCTAGGCTGATCTTTGAATTCGTTTTCTTAAGTTACATATAAGTACAATTTTATTTATTTTATTTTTATTATTTCCTTCTTCCCCCACCAACTCCAATTCAAGCAGTTGTTTTCAGTCAAGTTGTGGAGGACGCAGCTCATTGGCCCATGTTGGTATTATGAGCACTGCACTCTACCCAGCTGAGGCAGTTGGTTACCAGTCGTTGGTCAGCTGCTCACGATGGCTGCCCACCGCTCTATGGTGGTTGCCGCAGGTCACCCACCACAGCCCAGCTCCAGGTGGAGTCAGTTGTTCACAGTCTTAGCTGTAGAGTGCTCAGCTCACTGGCCCATGTGGGAATCGAAACAGTGACCTTGGCGTTAGGAGCACAGCACTCCAACCACCTGAGCCACCAGGCTGCCCCATATATAAGTACAATTTACAAATTATATTGAAGATATATGAAGAATTTTAGATAACAGCCTGCAAACATGTAGGTAGGTGATTTGGGGCCAGACTTACAGCTAATTTATGACAAACATGTCTTTTTCATCTCTTTAATACTAATCTTGTTTATTTAGTTCAATTTGTCTTCAAGCCTGCAGGGCATTCTTATTATGTCAAAAGATACTAATAATTACATTGATTTTAAACAATAGAAAATAGCTGCAATATGCTACAAATGAAAAACAAGCCCAGAATTAGATAAAATCTTCCATAAGATGACTATTTGTCAGTCAGACTGGCTTTACTGGGAGTGGAAGAGGAAAACCTCAGTGATTGCCTGAAAATAGCTCAGAAACCACCTCCTGACATTTTCATTTTAGACCACTAGTGGGAGCAGTACTCCAGATGCATCATTTTTAGCAGTCCATAACAATGCTGTCATTCATTCAAAAAATATTTGTTTAGTGCAGTTTCCCAAAGCAATATTAATAGTGTGTTAAGTAATTAACCTGCATTTTCTAAAATCTATAATGGAAACATCTTACACGATCTTAATGGCCATCTTTTAAGAATCTATAAGATACATTCCTTCTAGAATTTAATGTCAGGAAACATTTTCTTCCAGATGAACTCATTTGGTTCCATCCAACAGACAATTTGAACTTTATAAACTTTTCCTATTTCCATCCTTTTCTTTGACTGTCAGGACATGCAGAACTAATCACAAAATTCTCTTTTGTCATTGGATGTTTTCTGATTTGTCTTGTATTATTTTCTAATTGTTTAATGATACCTGTTAGTTTTAAAAATTCATAAAATTTAGCAGTGTATGCAAACCACAATTATCCATAGCTCTGCCATCCAGAGAAAACCACCATCAATGCTGGGTTGTATATACTTTTGGACGTTTTCTGCTAGTATAATACATATGTACAAGTTGGACCTCAGTATCCATGAGGGCACTGGTTCCAGGAACCCTGCAGATACTAAAATTCTTCGTAGATGCTCAAGTCCCTTATATTAAATGTCATAATATTTGCATAAAACCTATACACATCCTCCCATATACTTTAAACATCTCTAGATGGTTATACCTATAATGTAAATGCTATATAAACTGTTCTACTGTATTGTTTACAGAATAATGATAAGGAAAAATGTCTGTACACGTTCATTATAGATGTAACCACTGTAGGCCTGATTACATAGTACCCGTAATTTTTTGCCCCGAATATTTTCTATACGCACTAGATTGAATCCATAGATACAGAAGACCAATTGAATACATTGGCAATGGCATAGCATATGTATTTTACAGACTACTTTTCAGTTAGTAATAGGTCATGGTCATTTTTCTATGCCAATAAGTGCCCATCTATAAGGCCATGTTTAATGGTTTCATAGCTTTCCATTACATGGATGTATATATCATAATTTATTTATGTCGTCATTTATTAGTATCTTTAGGTTGTTTTATCTTTAAATTAGAAATACCCTTATTTAACTTTTTCATTTACGTCTTTTTATTGTCAGCCCCTAAAAATTATCTTTCAAAATAGGCAGGCATAATGAATGAATGAAATCTTAGGAATTGCCTTGCATTAGCATTATCATGTATTCTTTATGGTATTGTTACTCTGGAGATAAATAATTGTCTTCCCTTTCTAGTTCTTGTCCAGAATGAGTGAAACTCCTTCTACTAGTTTTTCCGTGATTCATCCAACTTCTTCCAAAGGTCAAGTTCTTTCCCCTCAGCACACAAGCATCACACATCCTGTTGTGGCCAAAAGGATCAGTTTCTACAAGAGCGGAGACCCACAATTTGGCAGGGTCAGGGTGGTGGTCAATCCTCGTTCTTTTAAGACATTTGACGCTTTGCTGGATAATTTGTCAAGGAAGGTGCCTCTCCCTTTCGGGGTGAGGAATATCAGCACCCCTCGGGGAAGGCACAGCATCACACGCCTGGAGGATCTGGAGGACGGTGAGTCGTACCTGTGCTCCCATGGCAGGAAGGTGCAGCCGCTGGACCTGGATAAGGCCAGCCGGTGCCCACGGCCCTGGCACAGCAGCCGGGCCATCAGCACGCACCCGCACCACTTCCCCGCCGCCCCTGCTCCCGGCGTGAGACACACCCCGCGGCGGCTTGTGGTTTTCAAGAATGGTGACCCGAAGGCAAAACGCGTGGTCCTTCTGAGCAAGAAGGTCACCCAGACCTTCGAGGCCTTTCTGCAGCACCTGACAGAGGTCATGCAGTGCCGCGTGACCAAGCTGTATGCCACAGACGGAAGGAAGGTAAGCGCTCTGGAAGTTCCTCTTGTTTGAGCTCGGGTCCTGTGGGACAGCGGCCCTAGGGAAGGAAGGCTTTGCGCGCATAGGCCTGCGTGTGCCTGTGTGTTACTACCCTTGTGGGAGATTGCTGGCTCATCTGGGTGGATGGTTCATTTGTTCTCAAGTCACAACCTCATGAGGCGTTGGCCAAGAGGAGCTCTTTTTTTTCTCCCACTCTCTCCGCCCCCCTGCGGCCCCCTCTGCCTTCCATCAGCATCGAGTTACATAATATGTCGGCAGGAGATTATGATCTCAACAATATTTCTTGAAAAGGAGTAGCCAAGAGTGATATTCTGTTAAAGAAACCGTGTTCCTGGGATCCCCGCTGAGGGCGGCAGGGAGAGTTTCCCCTGCAGCTGCCAGTGTGTCCACAAGAGCTCACCTTCCTGGTCCTGGTGTGTCCACCAGGCCCTTTGTCAGCTGCCTCAGGGTAGACATTTGGCTACAGCTGGGTACTTTGGTGAGGAAGGCAGAAGCAGGACTGCATACCTTTCAAAGATTTCTTTAGTTTGATAAAGGAATGGTCTGTCTCTTCCCAGCTAATACCGTATGTAAGCTCAATAAGGGTGTTGGTCTAACCCTGACCTCCTTATGCTTTGGTATTTCATTATTTTGTATACATCATTGATGCTTAGCAAATACTTGGTGATAATCTCTTTCTAGCCAAGGAGGTTGTTGAATTGATTCAATCAGTTAAAAAATTACTATATGGAAAGAACAAAACTTAATGTTGTTTATGTAAGGACCATAACTCTGGTTTTTTTCTAGGTTCCTAGTCTCCAGGCGGTGATTCTGAGCTCTGGAGCTGTGGTGGCAGCAGGAAGGGAACCATTTAAACCAGGAAATTATGACACCCAAAAATACTTGTTTCCTGCTAGATTACCAGGGATCTCTCATCATGTGTACCCCAAGGGAAATACCAGATCAGAAAACAGAAAGAGTAAGTCACTTAAATATATCTTTTATATTTTGCCCTGAGATTTTTTTTGTCAGCAACGAAAAAATCCATGCTTAAATGACTAATTTTCTTCATCACAGAAGAGAAAACAAAGGGATCAAAACATTATAAATTAAAATTGGTTATATTTGTAGTTGGAAAGTGTCACAGAGATTATCTCAATTTTTTTAGATATTTCCAAATCAATTACTGATATCTGTTTAAATTGAATTGATAAGGTATGTTTTTCTCCCCCCATATAATACCAAGATAAAGAATCATTTTTTGATTTGGAGAGGAATTCTATGGAATATGGAAGTGGCGTCTCTGGTAGTTGCAGAGTTTTCTCTAAATAATACCATGCAGCATTATAGCTGACTCAGTAGGTTAGTCAAGTGACCGTATTTTAAAAAAATGTCTAGCTACATACATGTCTACTTATTGAAGTTAATCCAGTGAAAACCACAGGCCTTTAGATCCAGTTTTCATTTTTTTTTTAAAAAAAGGTTCATGTAGCCAAGTCATGCTGATTAACAATAATCTATGTTGATAATTTCTTAGGAAAGGCTGCACAATGTGGCATTATCTTTTGGATAGGGGGGAGGAGGGCATCTTGATGCCCAGGAGTGTGGGATAGGCTATAAATTCCCTATGCAGGCATGGAAAAGATCTCATGATTCATTGTGCTCAGTATTTTAGCTCTATGCTAAAGTATTGATTGCCTTTTATACTTAAATTTTAGTTTTCATTTTATTTAGAGCTGGGATAATAAGCATTTTAAGTAGTATAATTCCTCTACTTATTACTAAAATGGGTGAAATTCATCTATTATTTATTTTGTCATATAGTTATATATGGATATACTCAATATATAATTATTAATGTCTCTAATTCAAAGGCATTAGCGGCTGAATATCTTATGCATATGTTTGTATTTTTTTATTAATACCTTAGTCATTTTACTAAAATCATTTTATTATTTTGTGTTTGATATGGGTTGCTGAGTATGATTTTTGATAGCTTCAGGGAATCTGAGGGCTTCTTTTTGTTTTTAAAAAATTATGAGTGAGAAATTTTCATTTATAGTTTTGTTAAAAGTACAGAGATTAAGAGAAAATATTTCTAGGTTAACTTTAAAAAATTTTTAAAAGTTAAACATATTTAATTGATAGCAAACGTGAAAATCTATACAAATCACTAACTGGAATTAGGTTGAGTGTAAGAAGCATGAGTACCAAAATTATTTCTACAGACACACATTATAAAGACAATTAGATATCTGGGTCTTATATCTAGCCCTGTTCTCTTTTGTGCCCTATATTAAATGAAGTGTCCTGATTATATAAATTAATGATAAATTAATGGTTTTATTTGGTTAGTATAGCATTTTAAATAAATTATAAAAATGTTTTAGCTTTCATCATGTTATAAATGTGTCTCTTGGATATGGACAGATGGAAAAACAAATACCACTGCAATTATTACTTGCTTTCTTGAATAGGTGAGCAGCACTTGGTTAAATTCCAATTTCAGTACTGGTAAACAAAATAAAACAACAAAACTAAACACCACAGAAATCAATTTTTGCTAGAATTCTTAGCAATTCTGCTTTATACTTGTTAAAATTGCATTATTAAACTAAAAATTAAAATTCTATGAATCCCCTCATTGAACTAGACTTATAAGTTACTTTTTAAAGAATAGTTTGTAGAAATGTACCAGATATTATAATAAACTCAAATAACTGATGAATACATAGAGGTATGAAATTTAGAAACTAAGGTACTTTTCATGCTAATTATTTACTTTTTTCTTTTCTTCCTTTTTTGGCTGCCTCTTCTATTGGATATATGTATATAAAACTTCTTTATCTTTCACATTATATTTTGATGTGGGTCATCTTTTACTCTTAAAATCTTGAAAGTGAGTGCACATGTGCCTTCAAGCCCAAGGTCCCAGGTTTATTCTGCTTCTTCTGACAAAATGCATAATAATGATTGCAACTCAGATCATTCTTTTGCTCCTAAAAATTACTTGGCCTTAGAAAA
Source organism: Rhinolophus hipposideros (assembly GCF_964194185.1). Classification (NCBI taxonomy): domain Eukaryota; kingdom Metazoa; phylum Chordata; class Mammalia; order Chiroptera; family Rhinolophidae; genus Rhinolophus; species Rhinolophus hipposideros. Next base: position 51,815,542 of record NC_138059.1, read on the forward strand.
AAAGGATTCTCAGAATTTATTGATATATCCTTCCGACGATGATATTGAGAAATCAATTATTTTTAATCAAGATGGCACTATGACAGTTGAGATGAAAGTTCGATTCAAGATAAAAGAAGAGGAAACAATGAAATGGACAACCAGTGTCAGTAGAGCTAGTCTTTCTAATAATGATGAAAAAAGTGAGCTCAGCAGTTTTCCAGGAAGACCAGATGGTCTGTCATCTGGTTTAAAGATTGCAGCATGTTCTTTGTCTGCGGATGTCTTACCTCTGGAGAAAGGCAGTATTCAAGAGGGCAGTTTGGCAGAGGAGATAAACACTCAAACGACAGATCAAGAGCTTGAAATTTGCAGTGCTTCTGGTTGGGAGAATGCTGCTATGGACACAAATGCTATGCAGGGAACTCAGGATCAAGTGAAGCATCATTTTTATAGGCCTCCTACACCTAGACCAAAGAGAGTAAGAAAAAAGAAATCTGTGATAGGGAGTATGACCTTAGTATCTGAAACTGAAGTTCAAGAGAAAATGATTGGACAGTTTTCCTACAGTGAGGAAAGGGAAGATGGGGAAAACAAATCTGAGTACCACATGTTTACAGATTCTTGCAGTAAAATGTCATCAGTGTCTAATAATCCAGTACTTGTTCAGATAGATAGCAATGAACAGATGGAGTCATCTTTAGAAAGAAAAAAGGAAAGCAGACAACTCAAGTCAAGTGCACTAAGTGCTGGTGTTGTAGAAATTACAAGTCAGAAGATGTTAGAGATGTCCCATAGTAATGGCTTGCCACACACTATATCGGAAAACATAATTGTGGAGGAAGGTATAGTTGAGAGTGTAACACCAGAAAACAAAACTAGTATCAAGAACTTAAGAACTTACAGTAACACTAATGATAGGTTCTGTCCTAGTTTAGCAGATGCAACTCATTCTTTAACTAACAGCTCTGTAACTGGCAAAACTATCTCTGAGACCCCAGCTTCAGTACTATCCTCTACTGTCATCACAAGAATTGAAAGACTAATAAATGAATTTGCTCAGTGTAGTTTAACAAAACTTCCAGGAAATGAAAAGCAGATTTCATCATCTGTTGCCAGCAAAAAGAACATGAAATCTCAGCAGCAAGTGATAAATTATAGTCCTCAGGATAGGAAGATTGCAACTAAAGGAATCCCCAGTAAGACTAAGAGAATAAACACAAGGGGTAGAATAGCACAGAAAACCATATCGCAAGATTCACACAATCCTTTCAAAGGAGTGTTACTTTGTGAGGAAAATCTCCATACAAGTGATATGGTAATTGAAGCAAATTATTTTTGTTCCAAAAGTAATCTCAATTCTGTGAATTCAAAAAATTTCCATAGAAATACATTAAATGATATGCAGAATCCTAAGGTTCAAGGACTTTTAACCAAAAGGAAATCCAGACCACTAAACAAAGTAAGCTTAGGAGGACCTACAAAAAGAGAAACTGGTCAAGGAGATAAAGTATTTTCCCGTAATGAATTCAGATGTTGCAAAAATACTTTTGAAAATCAAAATTTATTTCGTGTGCTTAACGTTCCTGAGCAAAAACCCAGTGCTTTTTGTGGATCACAGGAAGAAATAGCATGTTGGTATTTGAGAGGAATGGTAAAGAAGAGTTTAGTTTCAAAAGTTAACAATTCACACATAACTTTAAAAAGCCAGAAAAAACAAAAAGGGGTTAAGTTGAAATCAGGTACTATCGTAAGTAAAGAGCATGTTACAACCAGGGCAAATTCCTTACCTTCTTTGAAAAACACTGTTTTTCCTGAGGATATTACCCATCATTCAGTTCAAAATTATATGCAGAGATGGTTGCAGAACATAAATCCACATTCAACTTTGCAACCTAGAAAATTAGCTCCAATATGCAAAAAGGAAAGGAATGTGGTAAATTGTAACAATAGTTTTCCAGGAAATGATTCCCACACAAGTTCTGAAAAAGGAAATAATTTTGTCATGGAAAGTAATAAGCCCATAACTGAAAATGCCAGTTTGACAGGAGATAATCTAGGTAAAGATTTAGGTAAATCTTTTGACAAAAACAACACTGAAGAACTTAACAGAGATCTCTATAAAAGCCAGATTGAATCTCGGAATGATGCTTACTTGCTTTCTCTGCAGGAATTTTGTACTATGTCACAGTCAGCTATTGATAATCATAATACTAAAAGTCAGGTATCTGTTGAAAAATTAGGACCAGAGGTAAGCCCTGTATACCAAGAAATAAACCTAGCTACAAAAGGGCAAAGTGTAGATGCTGCCATTCAAGTAGATCCAATGGAAGAGGCCACTCCAAAAGACCTGTTACCAGTCCTATTGCTTCGCCATCTGCAAGCTTTAGTTCCCAGTAATCACAAGACTCAGAATGGTGGTGTTCAAATGCCAGGTTCACTTGTAGATGTTCCCTTCCCTTCCTCAATATGTAATTCCTCCACTAATGTTCTTCTAGCTTGGCTCCTGGTGCTAAACCTAAAGGGAAGTATGACTAGCTCCTGTCAAGGTGATGCTCACAAGACCGCCAGGAGAACTTCAGAAATACTTGCATTGTTGGAGGTTCTAAGGCACATTGCTATCACAGAGGAAGCTGATGACTTGAAGGTCGCTGTTGCCCATTTAGTGGAGTCAACTATGAATCCCTTTGGACTCACCGAGAAAGAACATGACTTGGTTCCTATAGGTCTTTCTGCAAATTGTTCCATACCCAGCATTCGGAGAGTTCCTAAGTGCACTGAAAATGAAAAAACACAGAAAATCATCTCTTTAAGTGGAGGCTACTTTGCCCGTGAGGACTGTGCTCCTGAAGTCTGTGTTTCAGAGATGACTTGCTCTCCATGTGAGACGTGCACTGTGAGTAAGATTTATCCTCCAAAAGCGACTTGTAACCTCAGTGACATTTTTTCCCCTAGTGATGGCTGTACCACAGATCAGACCTCTATGAATAAAGCTTGTTTCCTAGGAGAGGTCTATTCACTTATTGATGCTATGTCTTCCCATAAAGCTTGTGCTCATGAGGAAAGCCATACCTTTAAGACAGCTTGCTCAGTTGACGAGGCCTACATGCCCATCAAAGTCTGCAATACCAATGACTTTTTAAATTCCAGCAAAAACACATATGCTGATAATTTGGAATTGACTGAAGAGTTAGAAATAGTTGATAAAATTCAGAAAGACCTACATATTTTGGCAGACCTTGAGTGTAAACATGGCTTTAATATATTGCTGTCACACCAAAATAGAAATTTAACCCACCATAGCTTTTTCCTAAATGCAACTCAACCAAAATTTGATAAGGAACACATTTCTCTAGATGAATCTGAAAATTGTTCATTAAAGAAATTTCAGGGAAAAAATGTATATATATCCTTTGATAAGGAAGAATCAAAGGCTTCTGAAGAAACAAGCTCAATAACCAACAGCATGACATCAAGTGAAAGAAACATTTCAGTGTTGGAATCTTGTGAAGAGTTAGAAAAACAGGACATTGATTTCTTTAATACAAAGGTAAATACAGGAAAGCAAATCACTAAAGGATTGATCAAAAAAGAATTAGAGGCTAGTAAAAATTTGGAATTGATAGAAATCTCTAGCAGGAACATGACAGAAGAAGAAAGGAAGAATAGTGTAATTTGTGAGACAATCAGTGGGAGGTTGGCAACACCACCATCTTTAGTGTTTTGCTATGGTTCTAAGCAAAACACTGAAAAGGAGCTCAATGAAGGAGAAACTAAAATGAGAATAAAAATGATGGTGAAAAGCATGAAAATTGGAAGTTGTTCAGAGTCCCCTCTTGATTTCAAAAACTGCTTCAAAAGACGAGTGACTTCTGATTGTTCAGACTATAGACAAGACAGTGAGAATGATCAGCCACATAAGACATCCAGTGATGGCCCCAAAGACAGTGATGAAGAGCTTGCCCAAGAGAAAGAATGCAATAAAGGATTTATTGAAAGAACAATAGAAAAACTTTATGGTAAAGTGGAGATTATTAAGCCATCTTTTTTCTCTGGGTCTATACACAGATCTCAGGTTTGTCCTTATAATTCTATGGAAGTTCAGGATACTAGAAATGTAGGTCTTTATGATTCTGAAGGCCATTCATTTAGCTCTTCTGAACAGGTATCTAGTGGTTCATCTATGTTGCAGACATTTCAGGAGGAAAGACAAGATAAATATGACTTTAATGACATGAGGGCCAATTATCATTGGAGAGACATTTTAGAACATAGTACAAAACAAAATGATCATAACAGGATCTTCAGAGACATAGAGGAAGGAGTACTGATTGATAAAGGCAAGTGGCTCCTGAAAGAAAATCATTTGCTAAGAGTATCATCTCCTGAAAATTCTGGCATATGTGCTGACACCACATCAGTGGATACTCTACATGATAATAACAGCAGTGAGATACTATATTCACAATTTGGAAATTTGGCCTCAGGCCCATACATGGCTGACCTGTCCTCTTCAGAATTGGAGGAACTGACTCAACCCCTTGAAATGAAATGCTGTTATTTTAATATGCCTCATTGTAGTGACTCTGAGCCTTTTCAGGAGGATTTGCTAGATGTTCAAAATGAAATATGTGCCAAGGAGAGAATGCCAAATCACTGTGCAGAGGAGAAAGGTAACCATAGGTCAGAAAGAGTATGCACATCTGTCACTCATGTCTTTACAACTGCTACCAATAAAATCCATCCTGTCTCTGATGATATAATTAAAAACCAGCCATCGCCTGGAAATAATATTCATGGTGAACTTCAGGAAAATGACTCTTTGGATAAACTCTATGCTATTTGTGGTCAATATTGCCCAATACTAACTGTTATTATCCAACCCATAAATGAGGAAAACCGAGGATTTGCATATTGCACAGATTCTGATATTGAAAATTCTTTGGGCCTCCATTTATGGATGAAAATTCACCCATATTTACTACAGCCAAATAAAACCATGTTCAGAGATGAAAACAATAAACCAAGTAGTAGAAAGGCATTTAATAATAATGCCATCGGCAATACATTTGATCAACTTTACTTCAATAACACGTTTGACTTGATAGGTAAAAGAAGAAAATTTAAAAAAGTTAACTTCTTGGACTCAGAGGAAGAAAATAGTTTAAATAAATTTCAATTATATTTTAAGGAAAGGTTTTGTGTGAATTTTTTGCACAAATCATTGTTAATTGTGGGTGATGTGAACTCAAATACACAAGACCCCAAGAATCAAACAAATGAAATCTTTGAAGTAGTTGACGAAAATAACAACTTATTAAACAACAGATTCCAGAACTCAAGGACAAATCTCAATGAAGTAATAAGAGAAAATATCAACTATTATTTCTCCTTTGAAATGGTTGGTCAAGCCTGTCTATTTTGCCAAGTTGTGACATCCTTAAATATTAACAGAAATTTATTAAAAATATTTTATGTTTTTGAAAATGAGAATCTCTTGATTTGGGAAGACAAAAACCAATTAAATTTAACTGACTTTGAAAGCAGTGATAAACAGGAAGATTCATAATTTCAATATCAATACAGTCTTTCTTTATCATGCATTTTTTCCACCATATGCATTTCCGCCCCTCATAAGATTAAGCAAATGGGATGGAGATGGACTAGAGATAACCTCTAAGAATTTCCCACTTCAAAATGGTCTTACCCTAGAAAACTTGCCCTTTGATAATCTGATTTGACTTTCATCATACCCCAGTTCTTCATTTTTCCAACAATTACAGACTTTTTTCTATTCTAATATTTTGGAAGTCTCTATTTGTTTTTTTCCTGATAATACGAGTATATAATTTCTTGTATCTGTGACTTTTCTCCTAGGACATTATAAATGCCCTAAGGACAGAAATAATATCCTTTTTCTTCTTTTTCATGTTCTCAGCTCAGTGCAAAATGTATATTGAATGCATTGTTGAATAAATAGAATAGACATAGCCTCAAAATCCTTTGTTTATTAACTTTACTGATTTGATAAAGGTATGATTGTAAGATCTCCACAACAATCTTATAAGTTTTTTGTGCCAGCTGTGTTCAATATGGTTTTCCTCAGAACATCTGTTAAATAAACTTGCATTTACTTGTGCCAAAATAACAAAGTTGTATTGAGGAACTAAAAGATGATTACATAAATAATACCTTTGGTTTTAGTTCATTATGAGTCAAATCCATAAAATATAATTGGTATTTATTTCACCAGATTTAGACTACCTCTACATAGAGTATGCTTTTTCTACATTAAATGATATACTCCTCTAATTGAAATATGGAAGTTGTAATGTTATATAAGCTCCTGTAATGAGCAATGAGTATTTTTGGTGAAATAAAAGGCCTAAAATTGTGGAGAAATAATAGAAAGGGGAGAAGAGTTAATGTTAATTTTGTGTCTACTATACTCATATACCAGGGACTATAGTAGTCTTAGATATATTATATGTAATCTTTCCTTATGAAGACAATGTTTGACTTTGTTACTACCTTTTTGCAGAAGAGACAACCTAGAAGCAGGGAGCCAGAGTACTTTTGTAAGTGGTGCACAATAGGTGTCTGTCAGGATTAGAACCTAGTCATTCATGCTTGAAAATCAATGCTATTTTTACTACATCTTTATTTTTTTTTCTCATAAGGAAGGAGGGATAAAATGCTTAAAACATTATGTAGCACTCTCCCTAGAGCAGAGAGACAAGGAAATTACTTTTCTTTTCAATTTGGGAAGAGTGTGATGTATATAACGATGTCAAGGAGATTGGGGAAATCACTCATAACAACTAGGAGTTTTTAGAAAACATGGTACGGCAGCACATAATTTTTAGTAATGTTATATCAAACAATGTCCTAGGTGTCCCAAATGATGTTGGGAAACAAGAAATTGAGTGATGACCTTGTAACGTACTTTTTACTTAAAAAACGCGTGTTCATATGCATTGAATTCCAACCCCATCTTATTCATGGTTAGATCCCAGATCTAGCATATTTCTTGGGACATGGTAAACACCAAGTAAAAGTGTGTTGAATGGATAAGAAATGCTTTTGAATTCTTTTTCTTTATGTTTTATTAACTTTCAATCCATACATGTAGAAGTATTTGCAAAGGTAATGAACGGTAGAACTAAATTTCTTGTGCTTTGTGAAGCAATATTTTAGTCACTTTATTTATTTATTTCACTTTATTTATTTTGACATTCAGTATTATTTTATGTTAATTTCAGGTATACAGCATAGTGGTTAGACATTTGTATAATTTAAAAAGTGATGCTCCTGACTAGTCTAGTATCCACCTGGCATCATGCGTAGTTATTACCATATTATAGACTATATTCTCTAGGCTTTACATCCCCACAACTATTTTGTAACTACCAATTTGTACTTCTTAATCCCTTCACCTTTTTCAATCTGCCCCTAACCCCCTCCCACCTATCACCCCAATAAATCTAGTACCCATCTGACACCATACATACTTATTCCAATATGATTGACTATATTGCTTTTGCTATACCCTACATCGCTGTGACTACTGTGTAACAACTAATTTGTACTTCTTAATCTCTTCCTCTTTTTACTCACCTCCAAACCCCCTCCCATATGGCAACTATCAAAGTGTTCTCTGCATCTATGAGTTTCTTTCTGTGTTTTTTTTTTTTAATTAAAATTGAGGTGACAATGGTCAACAAAACTACATAGGTTTCAAATGTACAAGTCTATAATACATTATCTATATATTGCATTATGTGTTCAATACCCAGTGTCAGTTTTCCTTTTATCACCATATATTTGACCCCCTTTATCCTGTTTTACCATATCCGCTCCACCCTTTTCCTCTGGTAACCACTAAACTGTTGTCTGTGTCTATTTGAGGATCCAGTTCTTTCCACAGATTTTGGAAGTTTTGGTTGGCTATTTGAATATACTCTCTGTTCCCTTTTCCCTCTCTTCTCCTTCTGGTATACCCATTGTACTTATGTTGCTCTTTCTGATGTTGTCAACAAGTTCTTGTAGAGTTCTTTCATTTATTTTAGCTCTCAAGTCTCTCTCTTCTTCCATCTGTGTCATTTCTAGATCTCCATCTTTGATATCACTAATTCTTTCCTTTATCTGGTCAGCTCTATTATCTGAGCTGGGTATTTCATTCATTTCTTTTATTGAGTTCTTAATCTCCAGAATTTCTATTTGGTTCTTTTTAAAAAAATTCAATTTCTTTGGTAAAATGTTTATTTTATTCTTTGATTATGTTTCTGAGTTCATTAAACTGCCCATCTGTGTTTTCTTGCATCTTGAGTTTTTTCAGAACTGCAGTCTTGAATTCTCTGTCATTTAAGTCACATATTTTCATGTCTTTAAGTTCATTTTCTTTCTGAGCTGCTTTGTTACCTTGGTTATTTATGGCAATTAATGAATTATTATTTCTCTTCCTGGACATCTACAGGAGTGGATTCTGCAGCAGGTTGATATGAAGAGATCTTTCTTTTGCTTTCTAGTAGGTGTTGCTGGACTGTTTCATTTTCTCTAGTACTGCAGCCTTTTATTTTCTCTCATACTGTAGTGTTTTGTTTTGTTTTTCTCTTGCACTATTCCAGCTTCTCACATGGTGGAGTGTTCCCAAGAAGGTGGGCTTCTCTGTGAACCTGTCACCTGGGTCTCAGGGCATGGCTTCCATTGGAAGATGTGGAGGGCAATAGAGTTCTGAGCTTCTGAAATCCCAATGCTTCCCCTGCAGCTTGATGCAGAACCTGTGTGTCTCAGCCATTCTGGTTGTCTCCACAGGAATCTGCCCAGAAAGGTGGCAGTGGGCTGGGCTGTGAGAGGTAGCTGGTGCATTCGTGACTCTGAATAATGGCAACTACCAGCCCACAGCTGTCTTGCCCCTACAGCTCTTTCCCTATCATGGAATTAGTCAGTAATGCTGTGTGTCTGCGGCTGCTGGGACTGTGGCTTCAGTTCTCAGGGCTGTAGATTTCTGTTCTTTAATCTGACAGTGCTACTGTTTCTTCTGGAGCCTACTTCTAGCACTTGGAAGGTGGGGGTGGGGCGAGCTCTGAGAGAGTGGCAGGGAAGCAGCCAAATTCCGTGTCTTTGTTTTCTGCCTGGCAGTGAGAACTTAAACCACCATTCTCACCCTTCTGTATTCAGTCTGCTCCAAGGTCTCTACTAAGACAGTTGGTTAAGCTGTATTATATGATGTTTCCTCAGGCAGGTCTGTGGGCCACAGGGGTTGCACCTGCACCTGAATTCTCTGTCTCCCGGGACTGCAGTGAGCTCTGGACTGCAGTGAGACTGGTCTGTGTCCTGTGGCCATGTCTCTGCACTTCCTTCTTTCCTCCTCCCCTGCTCACCCGATTTTCCCACGTTCAGGTGATTCGATGCATGGATTTCTCAGAGGTGCCTGTGTGTTGCACAGGGAATCCTTTGATTATAGCTCTTCAATTTGTTGTAACTTGTAGGGGAGATTTCAAGAAGCAGTCCTCATGCCACCATTTCTGTGACATCACTCAAGTTCTTTCTGTTTTACTTGTTTATTTTGTTCTTTAGATTTCACTTGTAAGTGAAATCACATTGTATCTATCTTTCTCTGTCTGACATGCCCCATTCAGCACAATACCCTTCAAGACCATCCATACCACTGCAGATGGCAATAACCCATTCACTTCCATGGCTTAGCAATATTCCATTGTATATATGTACTACCTCCTCTTTATTCATTTATCCATCGACGGACACCTAGGTTGCATCCACATCTTGGCCACTGTAAATAATGCTGCAGTGATCATATGGATGCACACATTCCCTCAAAGTAGCTTTTTAGGTTTCTCTGAATAAATACCCAGAAGTGGGATTAATGGGCCATTTTTTTTTTGTCTCATTATAGCCTTTGTTTTAAAGTTTATTTTTTCTGATATAAGTATTGCTGTCTCCACTTTGTTTTGTTTTGCTTTTTTTTGTTTTGTTTCTATTTTCATGAAATATCTTTTCCCCATTTTTTAATTCTCAGTCTGTGTGTGCCTTTCGATCTGAAGTGATCTTGTAGACAGTGTATGTGCGGGTCTTTTTTCTTATCCATTCTACCACTCTGTCTTTTCGTTTTAAGCATATAATGAATTTATACTCAAAGTAATTATTGATAGATATGTTTATAACCATTTTATTATTCACATTTTTGATCTTTGTTTTCTTTTTCTCCTTCCCCTCCTCCTCCTCCTTATTCTTCAACAATCCCTTTAAGACACTTTGTAATACCAGTTTGGTGGTGATGAACTCCTTTAGCTTTTTCTTGTCTGGGAAGCTCTTACTCTGTCCTTTGATTCTAGATTCTAGTTTTCCTGGGTAGAGTAATGTTGGTTGTAGGTCTTTGCTTTTCATCATTTGAATATGTCCTGCCAATCCCCTTCTGGCCTTCAAAGTTTACGTTGAGAAATCAGCTGACAGTCTTATGGGAGCTCCTTTGTAGGTAACTAACTGCTTTTCTTTTGCTGCTTTTAAGATTCTGTCATTGTCTTTAAACTTTGGCATTTTAATTACGATGTGTCTTGGTGTGGGCCTCCTTGGGTTCATCTTGTTTGGGACTCTCTGTGCTTCCTGGTCTTGTATATCTATTTCCTTCATCAGGTTAGGGAAGTTTCCACCATTATTTCTTCAAATAGGTTTTCAATTCCTTGCTCTCTCTCTTCTCCTTCTGTCACTCCTATAATGCTAATGTAGGTAAGCTTGATCTTGTCCCAGAGGCACTCTAAACTCTCCTTACTTTTTTGGATTCTTTTTTTCTGTTCTGATTGGGTGTTTTCTGCTACCTTGTCTCCTAAGTCTCTGACTAGATTATTTGCTTCATCTAATCTATTGTTGATTCCCTCTAGACAGTATTCTTCCTTTCAGTTATTGTTTTCTTCATTTCTGACTGGTTCTTTTTTATGTTTTCTATCTCCATTTTTGAAGTTCTCCCTGAGTTCATTGAGCATCCTTATAAGCAGTGTTTTGAACTCTGCATTTGGTTGATTGCTTGTCTCCCTTTTGTTTAGTTCTTTTTCTGGTCTTTTAAAAATATTTTGCTCTGGTCTTTTATTAATATTTAGGATGTTTCTTTGGTTCCCCATATTTGCTGCCTCTCTGTGTTTGTTTCTATATATTAGGTAGGGCTGCTATGCCTACTTATCTTAGTAGAGTGGCTGCATTTAGGAGGTATCCTGTGGGGCCCAGTGGTGTAGTCTCTCCAGTCATCAGAGCTGGATACTCTAGGTGTGTTCCTTGTATGGGTTGTGTTTGCCCTCCTTTTGTAGTTGAGCCTTGATTGCTGTTTGCATATCAATGGAGGGATGGATCCTCAGGCTGATTGGTTGTGAGTACTGGTCTTGACTATGGTGTAGGCATTGTGGTGCAGGGGCTGGCTCTACAGAGTATACCAGAGTATACCCTGGGCTGGGGAGCCTGGTATGGGGCTGGGATTGCTCGTTTCTCCAGGGGGTACCTCTGCATCTGAGATATCCCTCCTGATTTCTAATGGTCACATGTTGGTGTGGAACTAGCCATTCTATGTCTCTGCTTCTTCTTCCAGTCTCAAAGTGGCTTCTGTAAGTCTGTAGTTTTGAAGGGCTTCGGTTCAGCTAGACTTCAGGCAATCCTCAATGATGGTTGCTCTGCATTTTAGTTGCAATCGATGTAGTCCTGAGAGGAGTTGAGCACAGCGTTTACCTACTCTGCCATCTCGGAAGCCTCAATCACTTTTAAAAACTTGAAAATGATGTGTGCTTTTTTTTCTTCTAAATATTCAAAGGCTGTTTTTATTTTCACAATGGTTGCATTAAAAAATCTTATAACACTGTGAAATTTAGAAGACTAAAACATTAGAGAAAATTTTTTACTATTACACAGATTTGACTTTTGCTTTAGAGATGAAGTGCCTGAGGGCTGAGGAAGGGATTCTATACTATTGTGTTCAGGGGCATATTCCTGAGTTCAGGTATCTTCAATCCCAAGGTAGAGTGGTGCAATTATCACTTATGCCCACCAGATGTCAGCTGTGCTATGCGCTGTCAGAAGGGCAGGCATCCTCAGAAAGAGGGTTGAATGACTAAAGGGAGTGCCTCAAGCATTGGGACAGTGTCTGGGTTGCTTGCTTCTGCTTCAAAGAAAGCTGAGGACTCAATTGTGGAGGCATTACCCAAGTCTTCAATCCAGAAGGTATAGCAGTGTTAAGAATTAAAGGAGCTATACTGTTAGCAGCAAGGAGCTGAAGTTCAAAACTAAAGGGAATATGAAGAAAAATGTGCTGTTAAAATCATCATTGATGATCTCAAGGAAAGCCGAATTTGGGAAGAGTGGGAGACACCCAAATCCTAACTTATGTTGAAACAAAATTAATGAATTATTGGCTCAGTGGGTAGGAATAATTTTTAAATGAAACTTTCAGATATTGTACCACTTAACTTTTCAGTGACACAAACCACATGTCCCATTTTCAAGATTTAAATTGAGATATTGAAGCTACTTTCCATGTTTGTAGTACTATGTCGGTAGTTTCCTCATCTGTAAAATAGGGACACCACTTTAAAGTTCCTATGAGAAGCTACCATTATAAGATTGTTGTGAGAGGTTCACTTGAGAGATTATAAAGCTCTTAACACCAGAGCTTGCCACATAGTGCTGAATACATTTTATTTATTTTATTTTTTTGATTTATAGAGCTTGACTTTTTAATTTTTATTTCATTTTTATTTTTTATTAGTTTCATGTGTACAAAACAAAGTAATACTTAGAAGTTTATCATTTATATCCCTCACACTGTGTCAATCCCCTCCCCCCATCCACTATCCCTCTGACATCGTACATCGCCATTACATTTCCAGTGTCTATTCTTAATGCTGTACTCTGCTCCTTGTAAGTGTATACATATATATATATACACTTGTAGTTGATATTCAGTATTGTTCAGCTTTAGCTTCAGGTGTACAGTGCAGTGATCAGGCATCTACATCATCCCTGAGGTGGTCTCCCTAATGAGACAAGTGTCCATTGGATACCCTACAAAATCTTTACAACATTATTGATTACATTCCCCAAATTAACTTTTGTAATCCTGGGACAATCTTGTGGTTACTGACTGCTTTCTAATCCCCTCACCTTCTCACCTTCTCCCCTATCCCCACCCTCCCTCCCATCTAGCAACCCTCAGTTTTTCCTCTATGTCTCCGAAACTGTTTCTGATTAGTTCATTCACTTATTTTCTTCTTTAGATTCCACATATAAGTGAGATCATATGCTACTTGTCTTTCTCTGTCTGACTTATTTCACTTAACATAATGTTCTCTAGGTCCATCCATGTTGTTGCAAATGGTAAGATTTCTTTTTTCTTTATGGCTGCGTAATACTCCATTGTATAAATGTACCACAGCTTCTTAATCCAGTCATCGACCGATGGGCATTTCGGTTGTTTCCATGTTTTGGCCATTGTGTATAGTGCTGCAATAAACATAGGAGTGCATAAATTTTTTTGAATTAGAGTTTTGGATTTCTCTGGATAGATACCTAGGAGTGGAATTGCTGAATCATAAGGTAGTTTTGTTTTCAGATTTTTGAGAAACCTCCAAACTTATTTCCATAGTGGCTGCACCAATCTGCAATCCCACCAACAGTACACAAGGGTTCCCTTTTCTCCATTTCCTCACCAGCACTTGTTGTTTGTTGATTTATTGATGATAACCATTTTGACTGGGGTGAGGTGGTATCTTATTGTGGTTTTTATTTTCATTTCTGTGATGGTTAGTGAGGTTAAGCATTGTTTCATATGTCTGTTTGCCATCTGTAGGTCCTCTTTAGAAAGATGTCTCTTCATGTCCTCTGCCCATTTTTTAATTGGGTTGTTTGTTTTTTTGGAGTTGAGTTGAGTGAGTTTTTTAAAAATAAATTTGTGATATTATCCCCTTATTGGATATGTCATTGGCAAGTATCTTTTCCCATTCAGTAGGATCCCTTTTTGTTTTATTTATGGTTTCCTCTGCTGTGAAAAAACTTTTTAGTTTGATGTAATTCCAATGTTTATTTTTTTGTTTATTTTTTAATGTTTATGTTTTCTCTTACTTCCTTTGCACGAGGGGATATGTCAATAAAAATCTTACTCTGGGTAATGTCTGTAAAGTTTCTTCCTATATTTTCTTCTAAGAATTTTATGGTTTCATATCTTACAGTTAAGTCTTTAAGCCATTTCGAATTTATTTGTGTATATGGTGTAAGGAGATGGTCCAGCTTCATTTTTTTGCATGTCTCGGTCCAGGTTTCCCAGGACCATTTGTTGAATAGACTGTCTTTACCCCACCATACATTCTTGCTTCCATTGTTGTTGATGAAGTGGCCACATAGGCATGGATGTATTTCTGGGCTCTCTATTCTGTTCCATTGACTTCTGTTTTTATGCCAGTACCATGCTGTTTTGATTGCTGTAACCTTGTAGTATAGTTTGATGTCAGGTATCGTTATACCTCTCACTTTGTTCTTATTTCTCAAGATTGCTGAGGCTATCTGGGGTCTTTTATGGTTCCATATAAATTTTAGGATTATATGTTCTATTTCTATGAAAAACATCGTTGGTAGTTGGATAGGAATTGCATTGAATATGTATATTTCCTTAGGCAGTATGGACATTTGAACTATATTAATTCTTACTATCCATGAACATGGGATGTGTTTCCATCTATTTGTATCTTGCTGAATACTTTTTAGTTATTTTTTAAAATAGTCCTCATGATGAACCCCTTAGATGGGTAATAGTATCTTTCATATATTTGCAGGAGACTGAGGTTCATGGGAGTCAGGAAAGAAGCACTTTTACTTCCATGTCTATGCAGGCATACTCCATTTTATTGTGATTTGTTTTATTGTGCTTCACAGATACCACATTTTACACCAATTAAAAGTTTGTGGCAACCCTGTGTTTAGCAAATCTATCAGTGCCATATTTTCAATAGGCCCTGATAATTGTTAGCATTTTTCAGCAATAAAATATTTTTAATTAAGGTGTGTACATTGTTTTTGAGTCATAATGTTATATCACCCTTAATAGACTACAATATAGTGTGACAATAACTGTTATATGCACTGGGGAAAAATTGTGTGAATCACTTTATTATAATTTACTTTATTGCAGTAGTCTGGAACCAAATCTGCAATATCTCCAAGTATCCCTGTATTTCATCCTTACAGATATTCCTGAGTTTTGTGGATATGCTGTATACAGATCTACCTTGAAAACATAAAAGGACTTTGTATTCCCTGTTTATTGAGGCTACCTGGGGTTCTGTAACTGCTCAGGTTAGCATAGTAAATCAAAATTATTTTAATCCAAAGTACAATACTTTTTCCATACAGATATAATATTAACACATACCAAATATTTTATTTAACTTATTAACTAGGGAACTAGTAACATATTACAGTGGCTTCAAAGGAAAAGGTAAAATATCACAGAGAGGATCCAAGATGGCAGAGTAGTTAAACGCTGTGCTTGCCTTCTCCCATGACTACATTAAAATTATAACTAAATTATAGAAAACTAAACCCAGAGAACTGTCTGAAGCCTAGCTGAACAGAACTTTTATAACTAAGAATGTGAAAGAAGCCATGTTGATACTGGTAGGAGAGGTGGAGACTCAAAACAGGCTACTCCACACCCATGTATGGTAGTTGAGAATTGGGAGAGATATCTTGGCCATGGAGTTCCCTTCCCGAGGATCCAGGGACCCAAGTTCCACACTGGCCTCCCCAGCCTGGAGGACCAGTGCTCGAGAAGGGAAACATCTGTCTGTGAAAAACTGAGGATTTCGACTATGCAGGTGAGATGAAAGGCTTAGGGAAATCCATTCATCCTCTTAAAGGGCCTGCCCACAGACTCACTTCCAGGCACTCATTGTGGGCTGGCAGAGAGATGGTTACCCGAGAGGAGTCAGAGACATACAGGGACAGACTGAATTGTGTGACTCCAGGGTAAAGACTGGAGGGACAGTCACCATTTTCTCTGTGTAGAATCCTACTCCTCTGCAGCTAGCAGGCTGGTACCATCTTTCCTGTGTAGAGCACTCCCCCACATAGCCAAATTTACATCTGCATTGGCTTGATGAACTCTGCTCACTCCACCCTAGTGACTCCCAGGGACCTTGCCCCATCCAACTTGTGCAATGCTGGAGGCACTTTCTCAGATAATAGCCAGCCCTGCCCATATTTCACTCTTTCTTGCACAAATCTTGGGGGTCTGTAGGCCCCAGTCAGGTAACAGCAGGCCTCGGTGTGCTCTGAGATTTTGCTGAGTAGCTCCAGACTCAGCACTGGCACCAAACCAGAATATACATTAACCTGGTGAACATCACTTGTCCCACCCTCGTGACTCCCTAAGACCTGCCTCACCCAACTTGCTTATTGCATGAGGCTGTATCCATGGCTGAGCCTTATAAGAGCTAGCAGGTGGCAGCAAGCCTTGGAGTGCCTAGGCTTTTTGTGGAACTAACTAAGGCTTGGTACTGGTGGTGGTTGTCCTCAGTTCACAGCGTGACTAATGCCATATGCCTCCAAGTCCAGCACAGGGAATGACCAACTAAAGATTGCTTTATAGCTCCTACCAGGTAGTCCCAGGCCTGACACAGGCAGTGGCAGCCCTGGGCCTGCACCAGAGTTCTTCCAAAGAGGTCCCAGAACCAACATACATAGAGGTCGGCTTCAGACCACAACAGAGCAGCACCCAATTAGCTGCACAAGAAGCATACCCAAAGGGCAGTCTCAGCAGGCACCAGCCTGCTTGGGCAAATCCTGCAATGTAGGGTAAGACCCCCTTACAGCAGTCCATAAGCTGTGGATGTGGCAAAAATCCCACAGCCAGTCAGCCTGAGGGTCTATCCCACACATTGATGTTCCAATAGCAATCAAGGCTCAACTATAACCAAAAGGAACACACAAACCACACAAAGGATACTCCAGGAGCACTTGGTTCAGGTGACCAGGGAGACTGCATCACTGGACCCCACAGGGCATCTACTACATAAGGCTACCTGGCCAAGACTGGGAGACATAGCAGATCTACCTAACACATTAAAACAAACAAACAAACACCACAGAGAGGCAGCCAAAATGAGGAAACATAGAACTATGCCCCAAAGAAAGAGCATGAGTAAACTCCAGAAAAAGAACTAAATGAAATAGAGGCAAGCAACCTACCAGACACAGAGTTCAAAACAGTGGTTATAAGCATGCTCAATGAACTTATGGGAAGAATAGATTAACTCAGTAAAATCTTCAACATAGAGATTGTAAGCATAAAAAAGACATAGAGGCTATAAAAAACCAGTCAGAAATGAAGAATACAATAACTGAAATGAAGAATGCAGTAAAAGGAATCACTAACAGACTGATGAAGCAGAAGACTGAATCAGCAATATTGAAGAAAAGGTAGCAGGGAAAAAAAAAGAATTGAAAAAATGAGGATAATTCAAGAAACCTCTGGGACAGCAACATACTTAACAGCATTCACATCATAGGGAAGGGGAAGAAAGAAAGTAAGGGATTGAAAACCTATTTGAAGAAATAATGACTAAAAATTTTTCTAACCTGGTGAGGAAATAGACATACAAGCCCAGTAAATGCAGAGAATTCCAAACAAAATGAATGCAAACAGGTCCACACCAACACAGTATAATCAAAATGGCAAAGGTTAAAGACAAAGAGAGAATCCTAAAAGCAGCAAGAGAAAGGCAACTTGTTACTTACTTGGGAGCTCCCATAAGATGGTCAACTGTTTTCTCAACAGAAAATTAGCAGAGAAGAAGGGATTGGCATGAAATATTCATAGTGATGAAAGCAAGGACCTACAACCAAGACTACTCTATCCAGCAATGCTATCATTTAAATTCAAAAGACAGATAAAGTGCTCTCCAGACCGGAGAAAAAGAAAAAGCTAAAGGAGTTCATCACCACTAAACCCAGTGTTACAAGAAATGTTAACGGGACTTCTTTAAGAAGAAGGAAGGGAAAAGAGAACATAAATATGAATAATAAAATGGCAATATTTATGTATCTATCAATAGTCACTTTATTGCAAATGGATTAAATGCTCCAATCAAAAGACATAGGGCAGCTGAATGGATAAGAAAACAAGTCCCCTATATTGCTGTCTACAGGAGACCTACTTCAGACTTAAAGGTACACAGACTGAAAGTAAATGGATGGAGAAAGATATTTCATTCCAATGGGAATGAGAAAAAGCTGGGTAGCAATCCTTACGTCAGACAAAATAGACTTTAAAACAAAGGCTATAATAAGAGACAAAGAGGGACATTACATAATGATAAAGGGATCAAACCAATAAAGAGGATTTAACCATTGTAAACATTTATACACCCAATGTAAGAGCATCTAAATATATAAAGAAACTAATGACTGACATATAGGGAGAGATCAACAGTAATACAATCATAGTAAGGGACTTTGACACTCCATTAACACCATGGACAGATCTTCCAAACAGAAAATCAACAAGGAAAGAGAGATCTTAAGTGACACACTTGACCATATTAATTTAATTGATGCTTTTAGAACATTGCACCCAAAAGCAGCAGAATATAAATTCTTTTCAAATGCACATGGAACATTATCCAAGATAGACCATATGTTAGGCCACAAAACAAGTCTGAACAAATTTAAGAAGGTTAAAATCATATCAAGCGTCTTCTCTAACCCCAATGGTATGAAACTAGAACTCAGTTACAAGAAAAAAAAACAAGCCTGAAAAATACACAAACACATGGAGGCTGAATAGCATACTATTACATAATGAATGGGTCAAAGACAAGTGACAACTGACGCTACAGAAATTCAAAGGATTATAGAAATGTACTACAAACAATTATATGCCAACAAATAGTGTCTGACAAAAATGGATAAATTCATAGAAACATACAATTTTTCAAGAATGAAGCAAGAAGAAACAGAAAATCTGACATGATGAATTACTACAAATTACTAACAATATCAATTCAATAACCAACAAACTCCCAACAAACAAAAGTCCTAGACAGGATGGCTCCAGAGGTGAATTTTAACAAACACTGAAAGAAGAATTAACACCTATTCTTCCCAAACTATTCCAAAAATTCAAGAGGACAGAAAGCTCCCTAACTCATTTTATGAAGCCACCATTACCCTGATTTGAAAACCAGACAAAGACATTAGAAAAAGGAAAATCATAGGCTGACATCGCTGATGAACATAGATGCAAAAATACTCAAGGAAATATTAGCAGACAGAATTTAGCAATACATTAAAAAGGTCATGCACCATGATCAAGTGGGATTTATTCCTGGGATGAAAGGTTGTTTCAATATCTACAAATCAATTAATGATATACCACATAATGATATACCAATTAATGATATACCACATAAACAAAATGAAAGGTAAAAATCATAGGATTATATCCATAGATACAAAAAAAGCATTTGACGAAAATCCAGCATCCATTTATGATAAAAAAATCTCTGCAAAGTGGGAATAGAGGGAACATACCTCAACATAATAAAGGCTATATATAACAAATCCAAACTACCATCATACTCAATGGGGAAAATCTAAAAGAGTTTTTTTTGAAGATCAGGAACAAGACAAAAATGCCGACGTTCACACTTTTATTCAACATTGATTGCCACAGCAATCAGACAAGAAAAAGAAATAAAAGGCATGCAAATGGGAAAGAAAGAAGAAAAACTGTCATTATTTACAAATGACCTGAGAGTATATATAGAGAAATTGAAAGATGCCACCAAAAAACTATTAGAACTGATAAATGAATATCAGGATACAAAATTAATATTCAGATATCAATTACATTTTTATACACCAATAATGAACTGTCAGAACTAGAAATTAAGAAAAAAATCCTGTTTACAATTGCATAAAAACAAAATCTAGGAATAAACTTAACCAAAAAAGTAAAAGAGCTGTACTAGGAAATCTATGAGACACTGCAGAATGAAATTAAAGAATATAAAATAAGTAGAAACATATACAGTGCTCAAGGATAGGAAGAATTAACATCGTTAAAATGTCCGTACTGCCCAAAGCAATCTATTGATTCACTAAAATCTCTATCAAAATACCAATGGCATTTTTCACAGAACTAGAACAAATAATCTCAAAATTTATATGGAATCACAAAAGAACCCAAATAGCCACAGCAATCTTGAGAAAGAAGAACAAAATTGGAGGTATCACGCTACCTGATACCAAACTGTACTGAAAGACTATAGTAATCTAAACAGCATAGTACTGGCATAAACACAGACACATAGATCAATAGAACAGAATAGAGAGCCCAGAAATAAACCCTTCTATATGGTCATTTAATCTATGACAAAAGAGGCAGGAATATACAGTGGGGTAAAGACAGTCTATTCAGTAAATGGGTGTGGGAAAACTGGACAGATACATGCAAAAAAAATGAAACTGAACCACTTATTATACTATAAGCAGTAATAAACTCAAAATGGATTAAAGACATAAATGTAAGATCCGAAACCATAAAACTCTTAGAAGAGAACATGGTGAATAAACTCGCTGACATTACTCTTAGTAATATTTTTTCTGGTCTATCTCCTTGGGCAAGGGAAACAAGAAAAAAAAAACAAACAAATGGCATTAACATGAAACTAAAAGGAAATCATAGTAGTCACCAAAAATGACACATCTAATAAGGGATTAATATTAAAAATTTATAGAGAACTCATACAACTCAATACCAGTAAAACAACCCAATTAAAAAATATGCAGAGGACCTGATAGACATTTCTCCAAAGAGGACATACAGATGCCCAATAGACATATGGAAAGATGTTCAACATCACTAATCATCAGAGAAATGCAAATAAAAACCACAGTGAGATACCACCTCATACCTGTCAGAATGGCTACCATCAATAAATCAAAAAATAACAAGTGTCGGTGAGGATGTGGGAAAAAGGGATCCTTCATTCACTGTTGGTGGGATGTCGCGTCCCGCGCAAT
The DNA here is from genome assembly GCF_964194185.1 of Rhinolophus hipposideros. Lineage (NCBI taxonomy): Eukaryota > Metazoa > Chordata > Mammalia > Chiroptera > Rhinolophidae > Rhinolophus > Rhinolophus hipposideros. The sequence continues at coordinate 51,836,593 of NC_138059.1, forward strand.
AAGGGCAGTGAGGGTGCGAGAAGGGGCGGTTTGGGTTAAGTTTTTAAGCAAGAAACTGAGACTTAATGCAGGTAAATCTCTCCGAAGGCCAGTGGTCTCTCAGTCTCAGAGGACTGGAGCCCAGAATAAAGCCAGCTGAAGGTTTTTATTGATAAGTCTACAACTACAAGAAAGCAACATTGTTTCTTACACGGTCTGTGAAGCTCAGACTTCATAACAGAAAATGTTTATTCCAATCACCCTTTGTCTATAAACAGCTGAAACACAAGGTCCCAGGATGTTTTGTACCTAAATTATGTACTTTTTCAGGATCAAGTCTTTCACATTGTAACAACTCTGTTGGAGAAGTGGAAACAGGTGCAAGGGGAAAGCCAGAGCTGGCAATAGACTTTCCCAAACGGGGAAGGGAAGGCAAGGCCCTTTTCCATACCTGTCCAAGGCAGCTCATTTGGGGTCCCCACTCTGTTCTGCCTGGCTTAGGTTGTATCTCCCGTGAGATATATTACTCGTCTTTGGCTGCAAACCATCTTTTGGGGACCGAGACATAGACAGAGAGACATAAGGTGTAAACACAAGGATGGAACAGAGTCCCAGAAAGGCACAATCTCACAAACTCTTCTTTCCTTAAGGGAAGACATGAAGGGACATTTGGCTAGGCTGTTGTGTGACTACAGTGGGATTCCAAATTGGTGTAGCCACTATAGAAAAGTTTGGAGGCTGCTTGAAAATTAAAAATAGAACTACCTTATGACCCAGCAATTCCATTCCTGGGTACCTATTCAAAGAAATCCAAAACACTAATTTGAAAGATGTATGCGCCTGTATCTGCATTGCAGCACTATTTACAGTAGCCAAGATATGGAAGTAACCCAAGTACCCATCAATAGATGATTGAATTAAAAACAGGTGGTACATATATATAATGAAATATTACAATGCCATAAAAAGAATGAAATCTTACCATTTACAACAATATGGATGGACATAGAGGGTATTATACTAGGTGAAATAAGTCAGACTGAGAAATATAAATACTGTACGATTTCACTTACATGTGGAATCTGAAGAACAAAATAAACAAACAAAACAGAAACAGAGGCATAGATGTGGGTGGGGCTGGGGGGTTGGAGAGCTGGGTGAGAAAGGTGAAGGGATTAAGAAATACAAATTGTAGTTACAAAGTAGTAGCAGGGATATAAAATACAGCATAGAGAATATAGTGAATAATGTAACAAATACATATAGTGCCAGGTACTAGATGAGTCGGGGGAATCACTGCATAAATTATATAAATGTCTAACCATTATGCTGTACACCTGAAACTAATAAAAAATAACCTTTAACTATAACTAAAAAAAAGTAACTTGAAAACTAAAGTATCACACAAAAATAGTGAGAAAAATAATGCTGAAATGACTATGAATCTGTCAGGAAAATAATTGCATTCTATTGGAGACAACTAATTTATATTTCTATGGAGGAGAATAATTTATATATTACTATTATTATTATTACAATTTACAGGATTGTAAGATAATTAAGATAATGAAAAGCAGAGATAATGGTGCTTGAGACTGCTTGAGAACGCATTCATTATTTATTTATTTTTGTCAATTTTTGGTGTTTTATAATTTTTCCATACACAGGCCTCATTTTCCAATGATTTAAATGCTGTTATTAAGGAAATATTACCAAGTAGCAAAACCTTTCAAAATTAAACAAGCCCTCTAAGAGGGATACCTTTGTATACTTGACAGTTTAAGGCAGATCTGTTCATCCTGTAATTCTGAAACTAAGCAGTAAATAATACTTAGCATAGATTTTAAATGCACTATATAGTGACAGAGTTTAATAACCGGAAATCTTCCTAAAGGATATGCACATTAGCCTTTTCTCTGTGCATACATATTTTCAATACCTTATCTCTTTTTACATTCTGCTTCATGCACAGAGATTACCATAACAATAACATCAACAACAAAAACAATGAAAGTTAATGGAGTATGTATCATTTAACTGCTTTCCCTCTTGAGAGTAGTTCTTATCTTTTGCAAGACTAATTTCCTCCCCCTCCTCCTAGCTTTATTGGGATATAAATGACATAAAAGATTTTGTAAGTTTAAGATGTACAAGGTGGTCATTTGATACATATACATAATAGGAAATATTCACCACAATAACATTAGTTAACTAATTCACCTCATATAATCACTGTTTTGTTGTTGTTATGATTAGAACATAACATACTCCAATAGCAGCTTTCAAATATACAATAAGTATTATTAAGTATAGTCAACCATGCCGTACAAAAGATTTCCAGAATTTATTTATCTTATAACTGAAAATTTTACCCTTTGACCAAAATCTCCCCATTCCACCTATTTCTCAGCCTTTGGCAACACCATTCTGCTCTCTTTCTATGAGTTTGATGATTTTAGATTCTACCTATGAGTGAGACCCTTTGTCTAGCTTATTTTACTTAGTGTGATGCTCTTAAAGTCCATTCGAGTTGTCACAAATGGCAGGATTCCTTCTTTTTATGGCTAAATAATACTTCATTATATTTATACACACGTATACATGTTTTCTTTATCTGTTGATGAACACTGAGGTCATTTCCATGTCTTGGCTATTGTGAACAATGCTGGGATGAACATGGGAGTACAGATATCTCTTCTAGACAATGATTTTATCTCTTTTGCATATATACCCCAAATGGGCTTGCTGCATATATGGTAGTTCGATTTTTAATTTTTTGAGGAACTTCCATGCTGTTTGCCATAGTGGCTCTACGAATTTACATTCCCATCAACAGTGCATCAGGGCTCCATTTTCTCCACATCCTTGCCAGCATTTGCTATCTCTTGTCTTTTTTATTATAGCCAATCTAACAGGTGTGAAGCGTTATCTCATTGTGGTTTTCATTTGCATTTCCCTGACAAGTAGTGATTGAGCACTTTCTCATGTACTGGTTATTCATTTGTATGTCTTCTTTGGAAAAAAATGTCTAAGTGCTCTGCCCATTTTTAAATTAGATTGTTTTTGCTACTGAGTTGTGTGAGTTCTTGGAAATAGACCCCTTATCAGATATGTGGTTTGCAAATATTTTCTCCAATTTTATAGCTTGGCTTTTCATTTTGTTGATTTTTCTCTTTTGCTGTGCAAACGCTTTTTAGTTTGATGAAGTCCCACTTGTTGATTTTTGCTTTTGTTGATTGTACTTTTAGTGTTTTATATATATATATATAAAATATATATATATATTTTTTATATATATACATATTTTTATTTATACATATTATTTATATATGTATGGAGATGGTCACATAATTTTTGTCTTTCATTCTATTAATATGGTGTATCACATTTACTGATTTGTGTATGTTAAACCATACTTGCATCTCAGGGATAAATCCCACTTGATCATGGTGCATAATCCTTTTATCGTGCTTTTGAACTTGGTGTGCTAGTATTTTGTTTAGAATTTTTGCATCTATATTCATCAGGGATATTGGCCTGTAGTTTTCTTTTCTTGTCATGTCCTTAACTATCTGTGGTATGAGGGTAATGCTGACCTAGTAAAATTAGTTTGGGAGATTTTGTTTTATTTTCTCTTCAATTTCTTGGAAAAATTTGAGAAGGATTGATATTAATCCTTTAAATATTTGGCAGATTCACCTGTGAAGCCATATATCCTGGGCTTTTCTTTGTCGAGAGGTTTTTGATTACTGATTCAATCTCCGTACTTGTTATTGGTCTGTTCAGAATTACTATTTCTTCATGATTCATCCTTGGTAAGTGGTAAGTTTATAGGACTTTTATTTATTTTCTTAGGTTGTTCAATTTTTTGGCATATAATTGTTCATAGTAGTCTCCTATGATACTTTATATTTCTCTGTTATCAGTTTTAATATCTGCTCTTTCATTTACAATTGTATTCATTTGAGTCTTCTTTCTCTGTTTCTGTCTCTCTTTTGGTAAGTCTAGCTAAATATTTGTTAATTTTGTTTATCTTTTCAAAAAAACAAATCTTAGTTTCATCGATCTTTTCTATTGTCTGTTTAGTCTCTATATAATTTATTTCTTCTCCCTTTCCTTATGTTAACTTTGGGCTTAGTTTACTTTTTTTTTTTAATTTACAGTTTATTGGGGTGACAATTGTTAGTAGAATTACGTAAGTTTCAGATGTACAATTCTGTAATACATCATCTATATATCACATTGTGTGTTCACCACCCAGAGTCACTTTCCCTTGAGGTGTAAATTTAGGTTGTTCTTTTGAGATCTAGCTTTTTTATTTAATGTAGGCATTTATCTCTATAAACTTTACTCTTAGAATTGCATTTGCTCCATCCCATAAGTTTTGGTATATTGTTTTTTCATTACCATTTGTTTCAAGATAATTTTTGATTTGCCTTTTGATTTTATCCTTGATTCACTGGTTGTTAAGAAATGTGTTGATGGGAGAAAGAGAAAGGTAGGGACTGATGGTGATGTCATAAGAATGGCAGCAGCAGGACGCACTTTCTGAGTTCCCCTCCGGATCTTATTACAAATGGGACAAATAACCCATCAAAGAACTCTTTGCTCACCACACAGAACAGCTGAGATATTCGTGGAAGGATTAGTTGAAGGTGCGTAAATTGGGCAAGCAGGGGAAGAAGGAAGGGAGAGGAGTGGAAACGCGCTGTCCTGCAGGGGAATCGAGGCCAGCGGCAGCTGCGGTGGCAGCCGCGGCGGAGGCGGTAAAGCGGCCGGCAAGGAGCAGGGACCCCAGGGCAGAACAGAGAACACAAAAGCCAGGAGGTGGGCTCTTTCCCTGGGTCCCACAGCTGATCGCTCCTGCTGAGGGGGCAGCTTGGTGGGCCCTAGGGCGGACAAAGAACACAAAAAACTCCATACTGAGCCCCTCCCCCCACTCTTCCAATCCTACCTTCGCCCTTCCAGAGACTTAAACTGGCCCCTGAACTGAGGAGTAGTGTCAGATTACTGAGGGGCCGTAGTGCTCAGGCTCTGGGAAGACTGACAGGCAGCTCTGACCCAGGGAAGAGGCTGGGAAGAGTGTGCTTTTGGCTGGGCTAGGAGAGAAGAGACTCTTCCACCCCCTGCCACTGCCCTTTCTGGCCTGTGGGAAGAGTGTGAAGTGGCTGGGCTGGGAGAGAGAAGACCCCTCAATCCCCAGCCCCCACCCTTTCTGGCCTGCCTAAAACGGGGCAAGTGCAACTGCGGAGGCACTCCCAGAGATCAGCAGTAAGCGGAAGATGCAGCTCCCGGCTTTCAGCAGCTTAGAAATCTCCCGCCCGCCCCCTCCCACATACACGGAAGAAGTGCCCTAAGACTCAGGAGTACTGGACACAGTACTGGTGTTGCTATTCTCAATATGTATATGTGCAGGCAAGGGCATAAACTGCACTGACATTGTAAAAACTATCATCCAGACCCCCCAGCCCTACGCATTTAATCTACAGTCCCAAAGGCATCTGGGCACCAGGTGACCGGTTCTGCCTGCGTAATAGGCAGGGGACTCTTTGGTACAGCAGAGGACAACTTGGAGATTACTTTGTGGACTTAAGCCAAGACTGGCGCTGCTTTTTGTTTTGCTTTGTTTTGTTTTGTTTTGTCTTTATATCTTTGATATCTTTGCCTGTGTTGAGTGGGGGTTATCAGGTGTTTTCACATGTGAATGTATTTGATTTTTTCTTTGTTGTTATTGTTGTTGTTGTGCTTGGTGATTTGCTTTGTTCTAAAATTGCCCTAAAGGGCCCAGCTTAAGAGGCACAAGATTCAACATATCCAGAGGCCAACTCCAGACCAAACCAGAGTACTACCGTGTTTGACCTAAAAGTCACACACCCAGAGGGAATTCTCTGCAGGCACAAGAGCCCATAGAGGCCAAACCACATTTAAATGGTCAATCCTCACGCAGCAGAACACCCTGCAATGGGCAGAGCCAATTCTCACAACTAGTCAGCCTGGGAGTTAAGCCCAGCTACTCACAAGCAAAAAGCAATTAAAGATCTTCTTTAACAGGACAATATACACAACAGAAGAGTCACCTTTGGAGCACACGCAGAGGAGAAGAATGAAGTAGTGCAAGTCAAATATAAAGGACACATACTATATAAGATAACACAGAAAGAACTAAGAACTCTAGGAGATCTACCTAATACATCAAAACAAACACAGAGAGTCAGTCAGAGTGGGGAAACAAAGAAACATGTCCCAAATAAAAGAACAGAAGAAACCTCCACAACTGGAAACAAATGAAGCAGAGGTAACCAACTATCAGAGACACAGTTCAGAACACTGGTGATAAGAATGTTTAAGGAGCTTAGAGAAGACATAAAGAAGGATGTAGAAATGATAACAAACAACCAATTAGAACTAAAGAACACAATTACCGAAATTAAGAACTCTCTTGAAGGAATTACTAGTGGGTTAGATGAAGCAGAGAATCGAATCAGTGACTTAGAAGACAAGTTAGCAGACATCACCCAAACAGAACAACAGAAAGAAAAAAGAATAAAAAACAATGAAGATGGGTTAAGAGACCTCTGGGATAACATCAAGCACAACAACATGCACATCATAAAAATACCAGAAGGTGAAGAGAGGAAGCAAGGGATTCAGAACGTAATTGAAGTAATAATGTCCGAAAACTTCCCTAACCTGATGAAGGAAACCAACATACAAGCCCAGGAAGTGCAGAGAGTTCCAACCAGGATAAACCCAAACAGGCCCACACCAAGACACATTATAGTTAAAATGGCAAAGCTTAAAGACAAACAGAAATCCTAAAAGTAGCAAGAGAAAGACAGAGGATTACATACAAGGGAATTCCCATAAGACTATCAAATGACTTTTCTACAGAAACATTGAAAGCCAGGAGGGAGTGGCAGGAGATACCCAAAGTGATGGGAAAAAAGGCCTACAACCTAGATTTCTTTATCCAGCAAGGCTATCATTTAAAGTTGATGGAGAGATAAAGAGCTTCCCAGAAAAGAATAAGCTAAAGGAATTTATTGCCACCAAGCCAGCATTGCAAGAAATACTAAAAGGACTTCTGTAAATAGAAGAAAGATGAAAACAATCTAATTACAAATTTAAAAATGGCAATAACTATGTACCTATCAATAATCACTTTAAATGTAAACGGATTAAATGCTCCAATCAAGAGACATAGGGTGGCTGAGTGGATAAAAAAGCAAGGCGCTTGTATATCCTGTATACAAGAGACTCACCTCAGATCGAAAGACACACACAGGCTGAAAGTGAAGGGTTGGAGTAAGATATTTCATGCAAATGGAAATGAGCAAAAAGCTGGGTTGCAATATTTATATCTGACAAAATACACTTTAAAATGAAGAACATATTAAAAGATAAAGATGGGCATTATATAATAATAAAGGGATTGATCTGACAAGAGGACATAACCCTAGTAAACATCTATGCACCCAACATAGGAGCACCTAAATATATAAAACGGGTATTGACTGACATAAAGACAGAGATCAACAGTAACACTAACATAGTAGGGGACTTCAACACACCTCTGACAACAAGGGACAGGTCTTCCAGACAGAAAATCAATATGGAAACAACAGCCTTAAATGATACATTGGACCATTTGGATTTAATCAATATTTTGAGAGCATTTCACCCCAATGCTGCAAAATACATGTTTTTCTCAAGCACACATGGAACATTTTCCAAGATAGACCATATGTTAGGCCACAAAACAAGTCTTGATAAATTTAAGAAAATTGAAATCATACCAATTGTCTTCTCTGATCACAGTGCTATGAAATTAGAGATGAACTACAGGAAAAAACTGGAAGACAGACCAATTCATTGAGGCTGAATAACTTATTACTAAATAATGAATGGGTCAAGCAGGAGATCAAGGAACAAATCAAAAGATATCTCGAGACAAACGAAAATGAATGCATGATGACCCAAAATCTATGTGATGCCATGAAAGCAGTCCTCAGAGGGAAATTCATAGCATTGCAGGCCTACCTAAAGAAACAAGAAACATCACTAATCAACAGTTTATCTTCACACTTAAGGGATATGGAAAACAGCAAAATAAGCCCAAAGAGAGCACAAGGAAGGAGATAATAAAGATCAGAGCAGAAATAAATGAAATAGAAACCAGAAAAACAATACAAAAGATCAATGAATCCAAGAGTTGGTTCTTAGAGAAGATAAACAAAATTGACAAACCTTTAGCCAGACTCATTATAAAAAAGAGAGAGAGGACCCAAATGAATAAAATTAGAAATGAAAGAAGAGAAGTGACATCAGTCACCGCAGAAATACAAAAAAATTTAAGAATATTACTATTAATATATATTAATATATATACTATTAATATAATATTATGAGCAACTATATGCCAAGAAATTTGACAATCTGGAAGAAATGGACAATTTTCTAGAGGCGTACAACCTTCCAAGGCTAATGCAAGAAGAAACAGAGAACCTGAATAGACTGATTACCATCAGGAAAATTGAATCAGTAATCAACAATCCCCAACAAACAAAAGCCCTGGACCAGATGACTTTACAGGTGAATTTTACAAAACGTTCAAAAAAGAATTATCACATATTCTCCTCAAGTTCTTTCAAAAAATCCAGAAGGAGGGAAGACTCCCAAACACTTTTTATGAAGCCACTATCTCCCTGATCCCAAAATCAGACAAAGACACCACAAAAAAAAAAAGAAAATTACAGGCCGATATCACTAATGAACATAGATGCAAAAATCCTCAACAAAATAATAGCGAACAGAATTCAGCAATAACATCCTCAAATCAATTAATGTGATAGACCACATTAACAAAATAAAAAATAAAAATCCCATGATCATATCAATAGATGCAGAAAAAGCATTTGATAAAATCCAGCAGCCATTTATGATAAAAACCCTTAAGAAAGTGGGAATAGAGGGATCGTATCTCAACATAATAAAGGCCATTTATGACAAACCCACAGCTAATGTCATACTCAATGGGGAAAAGCTGAAATCATTCGCCCTACGATCAGGAACAAGGCAAGGTTGCCCACTATCTCCACTTCTATTCAACATAGTGCTGGAAGTTTTAGCCACAGCAATCAGACAAGAAAAATAAATAAAAGGCATCCAAATTGGTAAGGAGGAAGTAAAATTAACATTATATGCAGATGATATGATACTATATATAGAGAACCCTAAAGACTCCACCAAGAAACTATTAGAGCCGATAGATGAATTTAGTAAAGTAGCAGGATACAAAATTAATATTCAGAAATCAGTTGCATTTGTATATACCAATAAAAAAACATCAGAAGGAGAAATTTAAAAAAAAATCCCATTTACAATTTCTCCAAAGACTATAAAATACCTGGGAATAAATTTAACCAAAGAAGTAAAATCTGTACTCAGAAAATTATAAGACACTGAAGAAAGAAATGAAAGAAGACATAAATAGATGGAAACACATATCATGTTCATGGATAAGAAGAATTAATATAGTTAAATGTCCATACTGCCTAAGGCAATATACATATTCAATGAATTCCTATCCAACTACCAACGACCTTTTTCACAGAAATAGAACATAAATCCTAAAATTTATATGGGACCATAAAAGACCCCGGATAGCCTCAGCAATCTTGAGAAATAAGAACAAAGTGGGAGGTATAACAATACCTGACTTCAAATTGTACTACAAGGCTACAGTAATCAAAACAGCATGGTACTGGCATAAAAACAGACACATAGATCAATGGAACAGAATAGAGAGTCCAGAAATAAATCCATGCCTATATGGCCATTTAATCTACGACAATGGAAGCAAGAACATATGATGGGGTAAGGACAGTCTATTCAATAAATGGTGCTGGGTAACCTGGACAGACACATGCAAAAAAATGAAGCTGGACAACCTCCTTACACCATATACAAAAATAAATTCAAAATGGCTTAAAGACTTAAATGGAAGATCTGAAATAATAAAATACTTTGAAGAAAATATAGGAAGAAACTTCACAGACATTATCCGGAGTAAGATCTTTAGTGATATATCCCCTCGAGGTGGGGAAGTAGGAGGAAAAATAAACATTTGTGATTAAATCAAACTAAAAAGTTTTTTCACAGCAAAGAAAACCATCGATAAAACAAAAAGGGATCCTACTGAATGGGAAAATATATTTGCCAGTGATATATCTGATAAGCGGTTAATATCACAAATATATAAAAAACTCACTCAACTCAACTCCAAAAAAACAAACAACCCAATTAATAAATGGGCAGAGGAGTTGAAGAGACATTTTTCTAAAAAGGACATATAGATGGCAAATAGACATATGAAGAAATGCTCAACCTCACTAACCATCAGAGAAATGCAAATAAAAACCACAATGAGATACCACCTCACCCCAGTCAAAATGGCTATCATCAATAAATCAACAAACAAGTGCTGGCGCGGATGTGGAGAAAAGGGAATGCTTGTGCACTGTTGGTGGGATTGCAGATTGGTGCAACCACTATGGAAAACAGTATGGAGGTATCTAAAAAATCTGAAAACGGAACTACCCTATGATCCAGTAATTCCACTCCTAGGTATCTATCCGGAGAAATCCAAAACTCCCATTCAAAAATCTTTATGTACTTCTATGTTTATTGCAGCACTATACACAATAGCCAAGACATGGAAACAACCGAAATGCCCATCGGTAGATGACTGGATTAAGAAGCTGTGGTACATTTATACAATGGAGTATTACGCAGTCATAAAGAAGAAAGAAACCTTACCATTTGCAACAACATGGATGGAGAACATTATGTTAAGTGAAATAAGTCAGACAGAGAAAGACAAGTACCATGTGCTCTCAGTTATATGCGGAATCTAAAGAAGAGAATAAGTGAATGAACTAATCAGAAACAGTTTTGGAGACAAAGAGGAAAAACTGAGGGTTGTTAGATGGGCAGGGGGGGTGGGGATAAGGGGGAAGGTGAGGGGATTAGAAAACAGTCGATAACCACAAGATGGCCATGCTGTTTCCAACTATAAATTTCTTTATATATATAAAAAAGTAGTTATGGGGATGTTGTCTATAGCATAAAGAATATAATCAATAATATTGTAATAAATATATATGGTGTCAGAGGGATACTAGATTTGTTGAGGTAAAAGATGGGAGAAGGTCTAGGGGCAGGGTGAAAAAGCTGAAGGGATTAATAACTACAAATTGGTAGTTACAAAATAATCATGGGGATGAAGGGTATAGTATAAGGAATATAGTCAGTAATATTGTAATAACTGTATATCAGATGGGTATCAGATGGGTACTAGATTTATTGGGGTGATCACTTCATAAGTTATACAAATGTCTAATCACTGTTATACACCTGAAACTAATATACTATTGTATATCAACTGTAATTGAAAAATAAAACAATTATTTAAAAAAAATAGGGAAAGATAGGGACTAAGTGTTCAATATTAACTTTATGTATTTCTATATTATTTGACTTTTTATAACGAACACATTGAAAATTAGTTGAATATTACAATTATGCAATTTCCTGATTCCTGAGTGTTCTGCTGTTCAACTGTCCAACATGGTCCAGTCTGTGCAGCAAGGGAAAGATAGATGCTGTCGACTGTTAGGGCCTGATGACAGGAGCCATGGAGAACCTCCAACTAACTCTTTAGGCTGTGTTTCCTTACCAAATGACATTCCAACTATAAGTTGTCTAACTATGAACATTGACTGGAGAGAGAATGAAAGCGATTATATGATTCTCTTGACAATTACATTTGTCCTTGTAAATTGGCATCATTCTTTTTAACACCTGTTTCCTGTGAGATTGTGTACCAAGATTATTCATTTAAAAGTGAAGAACTTAGATTTCCAGGCTTGTGAGCTGGAGTATGAGGCCCTAGAATTCTGTGACAGGAGAGGTCCACCTGTGGCAGTGGTCTGCAGTCCTTCCACTTCCTTTCATCTATGTTCTTCACATGCATTCATTCAGAAATATTGAATAAGATTATTTCAATTGAATGAAGTCTTAGGTACACAATATTTTAAAGAATATTAGTGCATTTTTAATGCATCACTAAGACGTAAAATATAATAAATTTTAAGTGAATCAAAGTTTCACTGAAAGAAAATACAACCTAGACTACATAAAAATGTTCCAAAATATGAAATTTCTTAGAAAATACGAAATACTGAAAAACTTAAAATAGCCCAAATATCCAACCATAGATAACTGATTAGGTGAATTTGTGATGCAGTCATAAAACACAATGCTTTCCAGCTGCTAACAATCATGAGGTAGAGCAACGTACTCTGACGTAGGAAAGAAACCTTAAATATTTTTAAGTAAAAAAGCAAATTTCAGAGCAATGTATATGCAATGACATCATTTTGTTCAGTGATAATGTTGAGAATGGGGGAAGGAATTATTGGGTATTGTTAATTTCTATGGCAGACATTTGTGTAATATTTGAAATTCTTTCAACTTGTATGCATTATTTTTACAATTAGGGAGAAAAATATTAAAAAGAATTAGCCACTGGGGAAAAAAAAGAAACGTGTTGTTTTATTTTCATATATTTGTGAATTTCCCAGTTTTACTCCTGTTATTGATTTGCAGTTTCATTCAATGTGATTGGAAAAGATACTTGGTATGATTTCAGTATTTTAGAATTTTCTGAGTCTTGTTTAGTGACCCAACATATGATTGATTCTGGAGAATTTCCCTGTGCTCTTGAGAAGAATATGCATTCTGCTGCTGTTGGATGGAATGTTATGTATATGTTTGTTGGGTTTATGTGATCTGAAGTATTGTTCAAGTCAGTGTTTCCTTATTGATTTTCTGTTTGGATGATATATCTTTTGTAGAAAGTAGGGTATTGAAGTTCCATATTATTATTGTAGTGTTGTTTATTTCTCCCATCAGATTTGTTAATATTTGCTTATTATAATTAGGTGCTTCAGTGTTGGTTGCGTATAGATTTACAATTGTTATATTCTCTTGGTGAATTGACCCATTCCTTAATCATATAATAAGCTACTTTGTCTCTTGTGACTTTTTATTTTATTTTTTAATTTGTTTCAGGTGTACAAAACAACATAAGGATTAGACATTTACACATCTCACAAAGTGATATCCCCCACACATCTACTACCCCTCTGACATCATATATAGCTATTATAACACCATTGACTATATTTCCTATGCTGTAGTTTACATCCTGTGACTATATAAATATATATTTAATTATAGTTGACATTCAGTACCATTTTATATTAATTTCAGGTGTACAATGCAGTGGTTAGGCATTTATATAATCTATGAAGTGATCCCTCAATAAGTGCAGTACCTGTAAACAACCTACATAATCTTTACAACATTGATTATATTACCCATACTGTATTTCTCATCCCTGAGACTATTTTGTGACTACCAATTTGTACTTTCTAATCCCTTCTTCTTTCCCCCGATCCCTCAACACCTTTCTCATCTAGCAACATCAGTTTTTTCTCTGTAACTATGAGTCTATTTCTGTTTTGTTTGCTCATTTATTCTGTTCTTCAGATTCCACATATAAGTGACATCGTATGGTATTTGTAATTCTCAGTTTGACTTATTACACTTAGCATAATATTCTCTAGGTTCATCCATGTTTTGCATATGGTAAGATTTCATTCTTTTGTATGGCAGAGTAAAATCCATTGTATAAATGTACAACAATTTCTTTATCCAATCATTTATTGATGGACATTTTGGTTGTTTCCATATCTTGGCTATTGAGAATAATGCTTCAGTAAAGCTATATAGGGGTGCATATATATTTTTTTGGATTCGTGTTTTAGCTTTCTTCGGATAAATACCCAGGAGTGGAATTGCTGGGTCATAAGGTAGTTCTATTTTTAATTTTTTAAGGAACTTCCAAACTGTTTTCTATAGTGGCTGCACCAATTTGCAATCCCACCAATAGTGCACAAAGGTTTCCTTTTATCGACATCCTAGCTAACACTTGTTTGTTGATTTATTGATATAGCCATACTGACAGGAGTGAGGTGGTATCTCATTGTGGTTTTTATTTGCATTTCTCTGATGATTAGTGATGTTAAGCATCTTATCATATATCTATCGGCTATTTGTATGTCCTCTTTGGAGAAATGTCTCTTCATGTCCTCTGCCCATTTTTTAATTGGGTTGTTTGTTATTTTGACATTGAGTTCTATGAGTTTTTTTTTTAAATAAATTCTGGATATCGACCTCTTATCAGATGTATTATTAGCAATATCTTTTCCCATTCAGTAGGATGTGTTTCTGTGTTGTTGATGGTTTCGTTAGAGGTGAAAAATATCTTTAGTTTGATGTAGTCCCATTTGCTTTTTTGTTTGTTTGTTTGTTTCCCTTGCCTGAGGGGATATCACAGTAAAAATATTACTAATGTAATGTCTGTGAATTTATTTCCTATATTTTCTTCTAGGAGTTTTATGCTTTTGGGTCTTACATTTAAGTCTTTAATCCATTTGAGTTTATTCTTGTATATGGCATAAGAAGGTGGTCCCGTATCATTTCTTTTTTTTGCTTGAGTTTTTCCAGTTTTCCCAGCGTCATTTATTAAATAGACAGTCATTACACCAATGTAAATTCTTGCTTCCTTTGTTATACAATATATGATGATATAGGCATGGATTTATTTCTGGGCTATCTGTTGTGTTCCGTTGAGCTATGTTATGTATCTGTTTCCATGCCAATAACATGCTGTTTTGATTACTGTAGCCTTGTAGTATAATTTGATATCAGGTAGCGTGATACCTCCCACTTTCTTCTTATTTCTTAGGATTGCCATGGGTATTCAGGGTCTTTCATGGTCCCATATAAACTTTAGGATTGTTTGTTCTAATTCTGTGAAAAATTTCATTGGCATTTTGATAGGAATTGCATTGAATGTACATATTGCTTTTGGTAGTAGAGACATTTTAACTATTTTAATTCTTCCTATTCATGAGCATGGTATATGTTTCCATTTATTTCTGTCTTCTTTAATTTCTCTCTTCAGTGTCTTATAAATTTCTGAGTACAGGTCTTTTACTTCTTTGGTTAAATTTATTCATAAGTATTTTCTATGCAATTGTAAATGGGATTTTTTTCTTAATTTCTCTTTCTGATAGTTTATTAATTGGTGTATAAAATGCAATCAAATTCTGAAAATTAATTGTATATCCTGCTACTGTACTAAATTATCAGTGCTGATAGATTTTTGTTGGAATCTTTGTGGTTCTCTATATATAGTATCATGTCATCTGCATATAATGACAATTTTACTTCCTCCTTTCAAATTTGGATGCCTTTTATTTCTTTTACTTTCTGATTACTGTGGCTAGAATCTCCAGTAGTATGTTGAATAAAAGTGGTGAAAGTGGGCATCCTTGTCTTGTTTCTGATCTTAAGGGGAATGCTTTTAGCTTATCCCCATTGAGTAGCATGTTAGTTGTGGGTTTGTCATATGTGGCCTTTATTATGTTGAGATATGTTACCTCTATCGCACTTTGCAGAGATTTTTTTTTTATCATACATGGATGTGCATTTTTGTCAAATGCTTTTTCTGCATCTATTGATATGACCATATGATTTTTTTTTAATTAAAGTTTATTGGGATGACAATTGTTAGTAAAGTTACATAGATTTCAGGTGTACAATTGTGTATTACAACATCTTTAAATCCCATTGTGTGTTCACCACGCAGAGTCAGTTCTCCTTCCATCACCATATATTTGATCCACTTTATACCCATCTACCACCCTCTCCTCCCTTACCCCCTGGTAACCACTAAACTGTTGTCTGTTTCTATGAGTTTTTGTTTCTCATTTGTTTGTCTTGTTCTTTTGTTGTTTTTGGTTTATATACCACATATCAGTGAAATCATAGGGTTCTCTGCTTTTCCTGTCTGACTTATTTTGCTTAGCATTATAATCTCAAGATCCATCAATGTTGTCACAAATAGTCCTAATTCATCTTTTCTTACTGCCGAATAGTGTTCCATTGTGTATATATACCACAACTTCTTTGTCCATTCATCTATCGAAGGACATTTTGGTTGTTACCATGTCTTGGCCACCGTAAACAAAGCTGCAATGAACATTGGAGCACACGTGTCTTTATGTATAAATGTTTTCAGATTCTTTGGGTAGATACCCAGGAGAAGGAGTGCTGGGTCATATGGTATTTCTATTAATAATTTTTTGAGGAACCTCCACACTGCCTTCCATAGCGGCTGCACCAGTCTGCATTCCCACCAACAGTGTATGAGGGTTCCTTTTACTCCACAGCCGGTCCAACACTTGTTACTATTTGTCTTGTTGATGATAGCCATTTCAACGAGGGTGAGGTGATATCTCATTCTGGTTTTCATTTGCATTTCTCTGACGATTAGTGATGTTGAGCATTTTTTCATGTCTATTTGCCATTTGTATGTCCTCTTTGGAGAAATGTCTCTTCAGGTCCTCTGTCCATTTTTCAATTGGGTTGTTTATTTTTTGTTGTTGAGTTTCATGAGTTCCATGTATATTTTGGATATTAGACACTTATCGGAGGCACTGTTTGCAAAAATCTTCTCCCATTCAGTTGGTTGCCTCTTTATTTTGTCGATGGTTTCTTTTACTGTGCAGAGCTCTTAAGTTAGATATAGTCCCATTCATTTATTTTAGCTTTTCCTTCCCTTGCCTTTGGAGTCAAACTTATAAAATGCTCTTTGAACCCAAGGTTCATAAGTTTAGTACCTATGTTTTCTACTATGCAGTTTATTATTTCAGGTCTTATGCTTAAGTCTTTGATCCATTTGAATTAATTTTGGTACACGGTGATAGATAGCAGTCCAGTTTCATTCTTTTGCAAGTGGTGTCTGATTCTCCCAGCACCATTTATTGAAGAGGCTGTCTTTCTCCATTGTATGTTTTTCACTTCTTTGTCAAAACTTATCTGTCCATATTTATGTGGTTTTATTTCTGGGTTCTCAATTCTATTCCATTGGTCTACGTGTCTGTTTTTCTGCCAATACCATGCTGTTTTGATTATTGTTGCCCTGTAGTACAATCTAAAGTCAGGGAGTGTGATATCTTCAACATTGTTCTTCTTCCTTAAGATTGCTTTGGCTAGTTGGGGTCCTTTGTGGTTCCAACAATTCTGATGATTTTTTGTTCTACTTCTTCAAAAAATGCTATTGGGATTTTGATGGGGATTGCATTAAATCTGTATATTGCTTTGGGTAATATGCCCCTTTTAACTATGTTGATTCTTCCAATCCATGAGCATGGAATGTCTGTCCTTTTCTTCGTGTCTTCTTCAATTTCTGTCAAAAATGTCTTGTAGATTTCAGCATATAGGTCTTTCACATCTTTGGTTAAGTTTATTCCTAGCTATTTTATTCTTTTTGCTGCAATTGCAAAAGGAATTGTTTCTTGTTTTATTTCTTTTTCTGAGGTTTTATTGTTAGTATACAGGAATGCAATGGACTTTTGTATGTTGATTTTGTAGCCTGCAACTTGACTGTATTCGTTGATTTTTTTCTAATAGCTTTTTGGTGGAGTATTCATGATTTCCTATATATAGCATCATGTCATCTGCAAAGAGTGATAATTTAACTTCTTCATTCCCAATTTGGATGCCTTTTATTTCTTTCTCTTGTCTGATTTCTCTGGCGAAGACTTCCAACACTATGTTGAAAAGCAGAGGTGATAGCGGACAGACCTGTCGTGTTCCTGAACGTAGACCGAAGGGCTTCAGTTTTTCACCATTTATTCTGAGATTAGCCTAGAGTTTGTCATATATGACCTGTATTATGTTAAGCTATTTTCCTTCTATACTTATTTTATTAAATGTTTTAATCATAAATGGATGTTGTAGCTTGTCAAATGCTTTTTCTGCATCAATTGATAAAATCATATGGTTTTTGTCCTTTATTTTGTTTATGTAATGTGTCACATTGATGGATTTGCCTGTGTTGAACCATTCTTGTGCCCCTGGAATGAACCCCACTTGGTGGTGATGAATAATCTTTTAAGTGCATGTTGCATTTGATTTGCTAGAACTTTGTTTAAGATTTTTGCATCTGTATTCATCAGAGATATTGGTCTGTAGTTCTCTTTTTTTGTGTGTTGTCCTTACCAGGATTTGGTATCAGGGTAATGTTGGCCTCATAAAATGAGTTAGGGAGTACTGCCTGTTCTTCAATTCTGTGGAAGAGTTTGAGCAGGATTGGTATGAGATCCTCTTTGAAGGTTTGGTAGAATTCAGTAGGGAAGCCGTCTGGTCCCGTAGTTTTGCTTTTGGGAAGGTTTTGGATGACTGATTCAATTTCGTTACTGGTGATAGGTCTGTTTAGATTTTCCAGTTCTTTATGGTTCAGTGTAGGAAGGCTATATGTTTCTAAGAACTTGTCCATTTCTTCTAGGTTATTGAATTTGCTGGCATGTAGTCCTTCATAGTATTCTTGGATGATGTTTTGTATTTCTCAGGCATTCGTGATAACTTCTCCTTTTTCGTCTCTGATTTTGTTAATTAGTGTCTTCTCTCTTTTTATTTTAGTGAGTCTAGCCAAGGGTTTGTCAATTTTGTTAATCTTTTCAAAGAACCAGCTCTTCGTCACAATATTTTTTTCTATTGTCTTTTTGTTCTCTATTTCATTTAGTTCTCCTCTGATTGTTATTATTTCCTTTCTTCTGTTGACCTTGGGTTTCATTTGTTCTTCTTTTTCTAGTACTTTAAGGTGTAACATGAGGTTATTTGTTTGGAATTTTTCTTGTTTCTTGTGATAGGCCTATAATTATATAAATTTCCTTCTTAAAACTGCTTTTGCTGCATCCCAAAAATTTTGGTAGGATATATTTTCATTGTCATTTGTTTCTATGTATCTTTTGATCTCTCCTCTAATTTCTTCTTTGACCGGGTTGTTCTTTAAAAGTATGTTGTTTAATCTCTATGTATTTGTGTTTTTTTTTTTTGCTTTCCTTTGCAGTTGATATTGATATCCAATTTCAAAGCCTTGTGATCAGGCAATATGGATGGCATGATTTCAATCTTCTTAAATTTGCTGAGGTTTGTTTTTGTCCCGGCATATGTTCTATCCTTGAGAATGTTCCATGTACACCAGAAAATAATGTATAGTCTGATGGTTTAGGATGAAGTGCTCTATACATGTCCATTATGTCCATTTCATCTAATGTGTCATTTAGGGCTGCTATTTCATTATTTATTTTCTGTTTGGATGATCTATGCATAGCTGTCAATGATGTATTCAGGTCCCCTAGTATAATTGTGTTTTGGTCAATTTCTCCCTTTAGTTCTGTTAGTAGTTGCTTGGTTATTAGTTGATTGGGAGCATAAATATTGATGACTGTTATGTCTTCTTGTTATATAGTCCCATGTACCATTATGAAATGTCCATTTTTGTCTTTTTTTAATCTTTTCACCCTGAAGTCTGTTTCATCTGATATCAGTGTAGCTACACTTGATTTTCTCTGGGTATCATTTTCTTGGAGTGTCAATTTCTACCCTTTCACTTTGAGTCTATGCTTGTCCTTGTAGCTGAGATGCGTCTCTTGGGGACAGCATATGTTTGGGTTTATTTTTTTTATCCATTCCTCTACTCTGTGTCTTTTTATTGGTGAGTTCAGTCCATTTACATTTAGGTTAATTATTGATATATGAGGATTACCTATCATTCTGTCTTTAGTTTTCTGTTAAGAATGCGTCTTCATTGTTTCTTTGCCTTTTTGTTGTTGTCTATTATTTCTGTGTGGTGGTATTCTGTAATGTTTCCCGGTGTTTCTTCTCTTATTACAGTATATATTTCAGTTCCAGATTTTTTTTGAGTGGTTACCCTTAAGTTTATGTAAAAGAAAGTTTGTTATTTAGAGTATTGTATTTTCTTCAGCATGCCTACTTTCTCTATTCCCATATTCCGATACATGACCATATGATTTCTTTTTTCATTTTGTTTATGTGGTGTATCCCATTATGGATTTGTATATATTGAACCAACCCTGCATTACAGGAAGGATCCCTCTTGATGATGGTGTATTACCTCTTTAATGTATTGCTGAATTCAGTTTGCTAATATTTTGTTGAGAATTTTTGCATCTATGTCCATTAGGGTTATTGGCTTATAATTTTTATTTTTGTAATGTCTTTGTCTGGTTTTGGGAACAGGGTAATGGTGGCCTTGTAAAATGAGCTCAGGAGTCATCCCTTCTTCTGCTTTTTTTGGGATAGTTTTAGGAGAACAGGGATTAATTTTTTTTTTTTTTTGAAAGTTTGGTTAAATTTACTTTTGAAGCCATGTGGTCCTGGACTTTTCTTTGTTAATTACTGATTCAATTTCATTGGTAGTAATATGTCTATTCAGATTTTCTGTTTTTTCTGCATTCAGCCTTGGAAGATTGCATGCTTCTAGGAATTTATGCATGTCTTCCAGATTGTCATATTTGTTGGCATATAGTTGCTTTTAATGTTTTCTTAAAAATTGTTTTGCTGAAGCCCTTTGTTCTACATTCAGGAACACGACAGGGCTGTCCCTTATAACCTCTGCTTTTCAACGTAGTGTTGGAAGTCTTTGCCAGAGCCATCAGGCAAGAGAAAGAAATAAAAGGCATCAAAATTGGGAATGAAGAAGTTAAATTATCACTCTTTGCAGATGACATGATGCTATTTATAAAAAACCCTAAAGACTCCACCAAAAAGCTGTTAGAAACAATCAACAAATACAGTAAAGTTGCTGGCTACAAAATCAATGTACAAAAGTCCATTGCATTCTTATACACTAACAATGAAATCTCAGAAAAAGAAATAGAAAAAATAATTCCCTCTGCAATTGCAGCAAAAAGAATAAAATACCTAGGAATAAACTTAACCAAAGATGTGAAGGATTTATATGCTGAGAACTGTAAGACATTTTTGAAAGAAATTGAAGAAAACACAAAGAAATGGAGAGACATTCCATGCTCATGGATTGGAAGAATCAACATACTTAAAATGGCCATTTTACCCAAAGCAATATACAGATTTAATGCAATCCCCATCAAAATCCCAGTAGCATTTTTTGAAGAAATAGAACAAAAAATCATCAGATTTGTTTGGAACCACAAAAGACCCCGAATAACCAAAGCAATCTTAAGAAAAAAGAACAATGCTGGAGGTGTCACACTCCCTGACTTTAGCTTGTAGTACATGGCTACAATAATCAAAACAGCATGGTACTGGCAGAAAAACAGACACATAGACCAATGGAATAGAATTGAGAAACCAGAAATAAAACCACATAAATATGGACAGATAATTTTTGACAAAGAAGCTAAAAACATACAATGGAGAAAAGACAGCCTCTTCAATAAATGGTGCTGGGAGAATTGGATAGCCATGTGCAAAAGAATGAAACTGGACTGCTATCTGTCACCATGTACCAAAATTAATTCAAAATGGATCAAAAACTTAAGCATAAGACCTGATACAATAAACTGCATAGAAGAAAACATAGGTACTAAACTTATGAAACTTGGGTTCAAAGAGCATTTTATGAATTTGACTCCAAAGGCAAGGGAAGTAAAAGCTAAAATAAACAAATGGGACTATATGAAACTTAAAAGTTTCTGCACAGCAAAAGAAACCATCGACAAAATAAAGAGGCAACCGACTGAATGGGAGAAGATTTTTGCAAACAGTTCTTCCGATAAGGGTCTAATATCCAAAATATGCAAGGAACTCATGAAACTCAACAACAAAGAGTGAAACAACCCAATTGAAAAATGGGCAGAGGACGTGAAGAGACATTTCTCCAAAGAAGACTTACAAATGGCAAATAGACATATGAAAAAATGCTCACCATCACTAACCATCAGAGAAATGCAAATAAAAACCACAATGAGATATCACCTCACCCCAGTGAGAATGGCTATCATTAACAAGATAAATAGTAACAAGTGTTGGAGAGGCTGTGGAGAAAAAGGAACCCTCATACACTGTTGGTGGGAATGCAGACTGGTGCAGCCGCTATGGAAGGCAGTGTGGAGGTTCCTCAAAAAATTAGAAATAGAATTACCATATGACCCAGCAATCACTCTCCTGGGTATCTACCCAAAAAATCTGAAAACATTTATACATATAGACACGTGTGCTGCAATGATCATTGCAGCTTTCTTTACAGTGGCCAAGACATGGAAACAACCAAAATGTCCTTCGATAGATGAATGGATAAAGAAGTAGTGGTATATGTACACAATGGAATACTATTCAGCGTTAAGGAAAGATGAAATTGGACCATTTGTGACAACATGGATGGATCTTGAGAGTATAATGCTAAGAGAAATAAGTCAGACAGAAAAAGCAGAGAACCCTATGAGTTCACTGTTATGTGGTATATAAACCAAAAACAACAAAAGAACAAGACAAACAAATGAGAAACAAAAACTCATAGACACAGACAATAGCTTAGTGGTTACCAGAGGGTAAAGGGGGTGGAGGAAGGGAGATGAGGGTAAGAGGGATCAAATATATGGTGATGGAAGGAGAACTGACTCTGGGTGGTGAACACACAATGGGATTTATAGATGTGTAATACAGAATTGTACGCCTGAAATTATGTAATTTCTTTAACAATTGTCACCCCGATAAATTAAAAAGAAAAAAAATTGTTTTGTATTTTTGCGGTGTTGGTTGTCACTTGTCTTTCATTTCTGATTTCATTTATTTGGGTCCTCTTTTTTTTTTCTTGATGAGTCTCGTTAAAGGTTTGTCAATTTAGTTTCTCTTTTCAAAAAACCAGCTCTTGATTTCATTGTGTTTTTTTTGTCTCTATTTTGTTTATTTTCTCTCTGATTTTATTATTTCCTTCCTTATAGTCACTTTGGGCTTATTTTGATATTCCTTTTCCAGTTCCCATAGGTGTAAAGATAGACTGTTGATTTGAGATTTTTCTTGTTTCTTTAGGTAAGCCTGCATTGCTATGAATTTTCCTCTTAGGACTGCTTTCACTATGTCCCATAGATTTTGGGTCATTGTGTTTTTATTTTTGTTTGTCTCAAGGAATCTTTTGATTTCTTCCTTGATCTCATTGTTGACCCATTCATTATGTAGTAACATGCTATTTAGTCTCCATGTGTTTGTGTGTGTGTTAGTTTTTTTCATGTAATTGATTTCTAGTTAATACCACTCAGGTCGGAGAACATGCTTGATATGGTTTCAATTTTCTTAAATTTATTGATACTTGCTTTGTGGCCTAACATGTGGACTATCTTGGAAAATGTTCCATGTGCACTGAAAAGAATGTATATTCTGCTGCTTTGGGGTGAAGTGCTCTAAAAATATCAATTAAATCTCTCTGGTCTAATGTGTCATTTAAAGCCGTTGTCTCCATGTTGATTTTCTCTCTGGACGATATGTCCATTGGTGTCAGTGGGGTGTTAAACTCTCCTTTGATTGTGTTACTGTTGTTCTCTGCCTTTATCTTTGTCAATATTTGTTTTATATATTTAGTTGCTTCTATGTTGGGTGCACAGATGTTTACTATGGTTATGTCCTCTTGTTGGATTGATCCCTTTATTATTATGTAATGTCCTTCTTTGTCTTTTATTATTGTCTTTGTTTTAAAGTCATTTTGTCTGATATGAATATTGCTACACCAGCTTTTTTCTTGTTTCTGTTTGCATGAAATATATTTTTCTATCTCTTTACTTTCAGTTTGTGTGTGTCTTTCCATCTGAGCTGGGTTTCTTGTAAACAGCATATGCATGGGCCATCTTTTCTCATTTGGTCAGCGACCCTATGTCTTGATTGGAGCTTTTAATCAATTTACATTTAAAGTGATTATTGATAGGTACATAGTTATTGCAATTTTATTATTGTATTTTGGGTCTTTGTTTGTTTTCTCCTTTTTTGTGCTTAAAGAGGTCCTTTTAACATTTCCTGTAATACAGGCTTGGTGGTAATGAATTCCTTTAGCTTTGTCTTATCTGGGAAGCTCTTTATTTCTCCTTCAATTTTAAATGATAGCCTTGCTGAGTAGTGCAGTCTTGGTTGCAGGCCCTTGTTTTCCATCACTTTTAATATTTCCTGCTACTCCCTTTTGGCCTGCATAGTTTCTGTAGAAAAATCAGGTGATAGTCTTATGAGAGATCCCTTGTGAGTAATTAATTTTCTTCCCTTATTGCTTTTAGAATTGTTTCTTTGTCTTTAACCTTTGCCATTTTAACTATGATGTGTCTTGGTGTTGGCCTGTTTGGGTTCATCTTGTTTGGGACTCTGCATTCCTGGGCTTGTATGTCTATTTCCTTCACCAAGTTGGGGAAGTTTTTGGTCATTATTTCTTCAAACAGGTTATCACTCCTTTTCTTGTCCTTCTGGTACTCTTAGGATGTGAATGTTGCTATGCATGATGTTTCCCATGTGTCCCTAAAACCATCTTCATTGTTTTTGTTGTTTTTTTGTTTTGTTGTCCTGATTGAGTGTATTCTGCTACCTTGTTTTCTAAATCACTGATTGATCCTCTGCTTCATGTAATCTGCTGTTGATTCCTTCTAGTGTATTCTTCATTTCAGTTATTGTATTCTTTGTTTCTGACTGATTTTTTTTATAGTTTCTATCTATGTCCTTTTTTAATGCTTACTATCTTTTTGTTGAAATTCTCACTAAGTTCCTTAAGCATTTTTATAATCAGTGTTTTAAAAAATGTCTCTGGTAGTTTGGTTGTCTCCATTTTATTCTGTTCTGTTTCTGGAGATTTCTCCCGTTCTTTTATTTGGACATTCTTTTTCTTTCCTCATCCTGACTGCTGCTCTGTTTATGCATCTATTTATTAGGTAGATCTTCTATGTCTCTCAGTGTTTTCTGGGTGGCCTTATGTTGTATGTGTCCTGTGTAGTCTGATTGCACATTCTTCCTAATATGTGCACATGTTCCAGAAGTGTCCCTTGTGTATTGTGTGTGGTCTCCTGTTATAGTTGAACTTTGATTGCTTTGGCACATCAGTGGGTGGGATTGACTCTCAAGATGACCAACTGAGAGTATTGGCTATCCCCACAGTGTTTGAGCTGCTGTGTGTGGGCTGACCCCTCAGAGAGGCTTTGCCCCTGTGGGCTCTTGTACCTGCTCAGACACCCTTTGTGTATGCTGCTTGTTGGGCTAACCAGATAGTGCTCTGGTGTTGTCTAAAGCTTGTCTCTGGGTGTATTGTTATGGTGTCACTTGGGTGGTGCTCCTGTGCAGGGCAATTTCTGCCTTGCTTATTACCATCCTGTGGCTACCTGGTAGGAGCCTCAAAACTATGTGTTTGGTTGCTGCCTGTGCTGGACCTGGAGGCATGTGTGTGTGGGGGGGGCGGGGCTCGCTGTGAACTGAGGCTGGCTGCCACCAATAGTGGTCATCAGGCAGCTTAGCAAAAGGCCCCCGGCCTCCTAGACCTATTTCCACCTGCCTGGTGTCCATAAGGCCTAGCTGTTGAAAGAACCTCTTAGGGGTGTGTGTGTGTGTGTGTGTGTGGCTGGTTTACCCGGTGTTGAGAGTGTCCTTTCGGCACTAGCTGGGTGGTATGGAGTTCAAGGGAGTCATGAGACATGACTGGTGACTTTTAGAAAGTTAATGCATGTTCAGTTTATGCTAGTGCCCAGCCTGTGACCACCTTGCACTGTGCCTCAAGAACACTGCAGCCAGCCTCCACCTCAGGCTCACAATTTCCAGAGATCTGTCCCCAAGTGGCTGCAGTGCAGTTTTCAGGTCACTGTCCACCATCAAAATCTCCCCAGGATGTTGCAGACTGTCCACTTCTGTAAAAGACCTCCATGACTTATGTGGCAGGGCCGGACACCTAGATGCTCAGAATGCCCCTGGCAATGTAACTGTAAGTGGGTGGGGTGTGGTTCCAGGGAGTTAAGTGGTATGGTCGGTGGTTTCTACAAAGTCAGAGCAGTCTTGGCTCCCTCACCGGTGCTGGGCCTGTGACCACCGCATAAACCCAGAGAACACTATGGCTAGCCACTGCCTATTTATGCTGCGGGGTAGGTCTTGGGTTAGCACCCACCAGCAAATGTTTCCTGGGCTGCCACCGGCCCTCTGCCCACTTTAAACAGGCTTCTGCAGCTTGTGGGGCAGGGCTAGCAGCCCAGCAGTCAAGAGTTTCCCTGGCAATGTAGCACCAGCTGTGTGGAGGGCAGGGACCCAGGCATCACCAAGGCAGTGCGCATATGCGGATTCCACCAGACCATTGCGGTCCCAGACTTGGCCTTTTGGAGGAGGGCTTAACCTTTCTCACATGGCATCCTTCCATAAGCCACACATGTGTCAGGTTCCACATGGGTATAAAAATGGCTCCCATCCCTCTATCTCCTATTCTGAAGCCACTCAATTCAGTCCTTCCCTGGGCCTCCCAAGCTGCCATCCCTCTACCCTAGACCAGGTGAGTGCCTGCCAGGGAGCGAGTCGGTGTGCTGGCTGTATAAGAGGGCGTCTGAATTTCCAGCCACCTTCTGCCCCACAGGGAAGAGCAAACAAAGTCTTTGTTGATTTTCACTGCCAGATGCCATGGGAACTCTCCTTTTCAGCGTAGGACCCTGGGCTGGGAAGCCTGGTGTGGGACTGGGGTGCTTCTCCCTCTTTGGGGGTGACCTCTGCCACTGAGGTGTCTCTCCTAGCATTCATATCTGTGGGTTTGGGGTCAGTCCATTTTGCATCTCCGCTCCTCCAACCAGAATTAATGTGGCTTCTTTATATCCTTAGTTATAGGGGTTCTCTTTAGCTAGTGTACTGATAATTCTTGAAGTTGATTGTTCTATGATTTATATGTAATTCTGGTGTGATTCTGGGATGCAGTAGGCATAGCATTTACTTATCTGCCATCTTGAATGTCTTTTCTTTTGTGACTATTTTTGACTGAAGGTCTCTTTTGTCTGAATATAAGTATAGCTGACCCTGCACTCATTTGGTTTTCATTTGCATGGAATATCTTTTTACATCCCTTCAGTTTGAGCCTATGGGTGTCCTTAAAGCTACACTGAGTCTCTTGTAGGCATCATATTGTTGGGTTTTGTTTATTTTATCTATTGAGATATTCTATCTATTTTAATTGGAGAATTTAATCCATTTACAAATATTGTAATTATTGACAGCCAAGAACTAATGCCATTTTGTTAATTGTGCTCTGGTTGTTTTGTAGTTCCTTTTTTTCTCTCTTGCTGTCTTCCTTTGTAATTTGATGGTTTTCTGTAGTGATATGATTTTATTTACTTCTCTTTATCCTGTGTGTATTTACTGTAAGTTTTTATTTTGTGTTACCCTGAGGCTTATTTGGAACATCTTATAGATATCACAGTCTATTTTAAGCTAATTACAGCTTAACTTTGATTGGATACAAAACTATTTCCTTTCAGTCCTCCCATTTTATGCTTCTGATACCAAAATTTACATCTTTTTACATTGTGTATCCATTAACAAATTATTATTGCTATAGCTATACTTAATACCTTTGTTCTTTAGCCTTTTTAATAGAGTTAAGTGGTTAACACACTACCATATTACAGTATTAGTTGTATATTTTCATGTTTTCATGTTATTACTTAATGTACTTAAATTTTAGCTTAAAAACTCCTTTTAGCATTGTAATGGAGGGTTAGTTGCAATAAACTACCTCAGCTTTTGTTTGGGAAAGTCTTTATCTCTCCTTCATTTCTAAAGGATAGCTTTGCTGGGTAAAGTATTTTTCATTGGTAGTTTTTGTCATTTATCACTTTAAACATATCATCCCATTCTCTCCTGAACTATACGGTTTTTATTTGAGAAATCCACTGATAGCCTGATGGGGGATTCCTTTGTATAAGAGAAATATTTTTTCTCTTGCTACTTTTAAAATTCTCTCTTTGTCTCGATTTTAGACTGTTTTATCATTACGTATTTTGGAGAAGATTGTTTGGGATTGAAACTTTGTGGTGACCTCTTAGTTTCATGGACTTGGATGTCCAAGTCTCTCCCTAGGTTTCAGAACTTCTCAGTCATTATTTGTTAAATAAGCTTCCTAACCCTTTCTCCCTCTCTTTTCATTCTAGCACTCCAGTGATGCATTTATTGTATTTCTTAATGATATTCCATAAGTTCCATATACTTCATTCCATTTTTTTTTCATTCCTCTGACTTAAGGAGCATAATTTTAAATGATCTGCCTTCATATTCAAGCTCACTGATTCCCTTTGATGCTTGATCAAGTCTGCTGTTGAAACTATTGAATTCTTCAGTTCATTTTGTTCTTCAGCTGCAAAATTTCTGTTTGATTCTTTTTTATGTTTTCTATCATTTTGTTGAACTTTTCATTTTGTTCTTGTATTGTTTTCCTGATTTTTAAATTTGTTTATCTTTGTTCTCATGTAGTTCTGTAAGCATCTTTAGAACAATTATTTTGAATTATTTGTCAGGCAGTTCTTATATCTTCATTACATTAGGGTCAGTTACTAAAAGTTTACTGTTTCCTTTGGTGAAGTCATGCTTTCCTGATTCATCATGATTCCCGTAGTCTTGCATACCCTGTTTCCCCGAAAATAAGACCTAGCCAGACAATCAACTCTAACGCATCTTTTGGAGCAAAAATTAATATAAGACCCAGTCTTCTTTTACTATAATATAAGACTGTGTATAAAATATAATATAATATAATATAATATAATATAATATAATATAATATAATATAATACCAGGTTTTATGTTAATTTTTGCCAGTTTGAGGGTGGGGTGAAACTGAAGTGGATCTTTCATGTGGTGCCATGAAAGGCTGGGGAAGCTGTTTGCTCAGTCTTCTTTCCCTTTCCCAGTGAGGGGAACTCTTTATAGCTGGGGCACCCTCTTGGTGCTGAGCTGTGTTGGCCTGGGTGATGAGACTATGTAGGTCAAATGAAGCGGTTCTTTTTTTGTGTGTGGTTATTCTTAGGTGTTTTGTTCCACTGTCTTGTTGAAATTTCTTAGGTGGACTCCTGAGTGATCCCAGAACTGTTTTTGTTCATGGATAGCTGTCTAATTGTTGATCTTTGTGAGAGTATGGAGATTGGGGTCTCCTACACCACCATGTCAGTGGTGCCACTCCTGTAAGACTAATATTTATAGATGGCTGGAATATATAGACTATAAAAACTACTTAAAGCTTAGGTGAATCTACACAACCAAGTAAGTTAAAATAGGATATTAGGTTTATGGAGAAACATGACTTGTACATTACAGGAATTCATTATATTAGGATGATGATAATGACAAATAAGTGAAATTAAATATTACATATTTATATACATGAATAATCATACACTTATATACATACTCATACATAGCCCACTTATTCTTATGAATGTGTTGCAGAAAAGCCAAAACAAAAATTTCCTGTCATTATATGATATTGGGAATTCCTTTAGACTCACATTTAAATATAAAACTACTACACAGTGGAAATTATGTATCAAAAAAATAAAGTTATTGGAGTTCTGGTAAAGATGGCAGAGTAGTTAAACGCTTGCCTCCTCTCATGACCACATCAAAATTACAACCATACTACAGAACATCCATCACTGAGAATTACCTGAAGTCTAGCTGAACAGAAGTCTTATAACTAAGGACATACAGAAGAAGCCACCTCGAGTCTGGTAGGAGGGGCCGAGACATGGAATGGGCTGGTCCCACACCCATGGGTGACCTTTACAAATTGGGAGGGATATATTGGCTGCAGAGATCCCCCTGAAGGAATGAGGAATCCCAGCCCCACACCTGGCTCTTGAGCCCAGGGTTCGAGTTCCAGGAAGAGAAGTCCCCATAACTTCTGGCTGTGAAAACCAGCAGAGATTGAGGTTGAGTGAGATGGATGGCAGCTGGAGTCCCGGTATTAATCTTAAAGGGCTGGTACACAAACTTACTTGCTGATGGACTCACTCTGTCTGAGCTGTAGTGCTGGGCAGCAGTTCAAAAAACTCCAGGGACATATGGGGACAAAATAAATTGTCAGGCTTCAGGGTGAGGACTGGAGGAGCTGGCAGATGCCATTGTTTCTTTGTTTAGCCCTCCCCTCTCCTGATGTGCAGCCACCATATCTGATTCTCCATCAACCTAGCCAACATCATTTGTTCATCCCACCCTGGTAATTACCTGTGACTTCGTTCCACTAACTGTTGGGCACAAACAAGCCACTTTCAGTGGCTATTCCATACAAACCACCCATCTTAACTCATGCTACAATCTTTCCTAAAACCTCTCAAAGATTCACAAAATCCAAACAAGGAGTATCTGGCTTCAGTATGTCCCATACTTCTTGCTGAGCAGCTCCAAGCCCAGAACTAGTGGTAACCAGCTTCAGTTTGTGGCTTGGCCTCTTGAGGCACCTCCAAGCTCAGTGCAGGTGGCAGCCACCTGGGAATTGCTTTGTGGCTCATGCCAGCTAGCTCTCAGCAGGGTACAGGCTTTGGTTGAACTTGGCCTGTGGCGGGGCCCCTCCCAGGAGGCCCCGGGGCCAACATGCCTGATGTCTGGTTTCAGACCCAGCTGGAGCACCACCTGGATGCCTGTGCTGCTGGCACACACCCAAAGGGCAGACTGGGTCAGCACCAGAGTCTTGCTGAAGCAAATCCTGCTCTACAGATTCAGCCCTCGCACAAGAGCTCTTCCATTGTAGTCATGGCCAGTCCTCACAACCAGTCAGCCAAGGGTCAATCCCTCCAACTGATATGCAAACAGCAACCAAGGCTAAACTACAACAGGAGGGCACCCAAAACCCACACAAGGGACACACTTGCAGCACCTGCCATGGAGACTGCGCCAATGGATCCCACAGGACACCAACTATATAAAGCCATTCTACTGAGAACAGGAGACATAGCAGCCCTACCTAATACATGCCACGTTTCCCCGAAAATAATACCTAACCGGAAAATAAGCCCTAGCATGTTTTTCAGGATGACATCCCCTGAACATAAGCTCTAATGCGTCTTTTGGAGAAACCTTAATATAAGACCCAGTTTTATTTTGGGGGAAACACGGTAGAAACAAACACAGCGAGGCAGCCAAAATGAGGAGATAAAGAAACATGTCCCAAATGAAAGAACAGAACAAAGCTCCAGAAAAAGACTAAACAAAATGGAGACAAGCAATATACCAGATGCAGAGTTCACAACACTGGTTATAAGGATGCTCAATGAACTTAGGGGAAGAGTAGATAAACTCAGTGAGAACGTACACAAAGAGATAGAAATTATAAAAAGGAACCAATCAGAAATGAAGAATACAATAACTGAAATAAAGAATACATCAGAGGGAATCAATTGTAGATTAGATGAAGCAGAGGATCAGATCAGCAATTTAGAAGATAAGGTATCAGACAATACCCAATGAGAACAGCAAAAAGAAAAAAAATCAAAAAATAAGGATACTTTACGGGGCCTCTGGTACAACATCAAACATTCCAACATTTACAACATAGGGGTACCAAAAGGAGAAGAGACAGAACAAGGAATTGAAAATATATTTGAAGAAATAATGATACAAAACTTGCCTAATCTGGTGAAAGAAATAGACATAACAAGCCCAGGAAGCACAAAGAGTCCCAAACAAGATGAACTCAAAGAGGCCCATGCCAAAACACATCATATGTAATTAAAAAGGTTAAAGACGAAGAGAGAATCTAAAAAGCAGCAACAGAAAAGCAGTTAGTTACCTACAAGGGAGCTCCTGTAAGACTGTTAGGTCATTTCTCAACAGAAACTTTGCAGGACAGAAGGGATTGGCAGGAAATATTCTAAATGATGAGAATCAGATGAGAATAACTCCAATGTCTTTTAACTGACAACAAGATTGCTCTACCCAGTAAAGCTATTATTTAGAATTGAAGGACCGATAAAGAGCTTCCCAGACAAGAAAATTTAAAGGAGCTCATCACCGCCAAATCGGTATTATAAGGAGTCTTGGAGGGACTGTTTTAAGATGAAAAAGAAGGATAAAAAATATGAATAACAAAATGGCAATAACTACATATCAATAATTGCTTTAGATGTAAATGGATTCAATTTTCCAATCAAAAGGTAGGGTGGGTTAGAGAGCAAGACCCTTACATATGTTGCCTCCAAGAGACTCACTTCAGATTGAAGGACACACAGAGACTGCAAGTAAAGGCATGGAAAAAGATGTTTCATGAAAATGGAAACAAACAAACAAACTACAAAGACTATAACAATAGACAAAGAAAGACCCAGTAATTCCACTTCTGAGTATTTATCTAAAGAAACCCCAAATGCTACTTCGAAGGGATAGGTGCATCCGTATGTTCATTGCAGCATTGTTTACAATGACCAAGATGAAATGGTTGCTTTGGTGTCTGTTGATGGACGAATGGATGACAAGGAGGTAAATTTAAAAAAAAAAACTGTTAATACCACATGTAAGCAAGAAAAAAGAGCAACTAAAATTCTCACATATTGCTGATGGGAATGTAAAATGGTACAGACACTTGTGAAAATAGATGGCAATTTCTGATAAAGTTAAACATACAAATACATGACCTACCAGTTTCAATCCTGGGTATTTACCTGAGAGAAATAAAAACATATGTACTATAAAAAGACTTCTACATGAATATCTATATAATTTACATTCATAATAGCCAAAAACTAAAAATAACTCCAATGTCTTTTAACTGGTGAATGGATATACAATTGTGGTATATCCATAAAATGGCCTATCACTCAATGATGAAGAAAAACAAACTACTGATTCAAGCAACATTAATGAATCTCAAAAGCATTTTGCTAAGTGACAGAAGCAAGTATCAAAAATTGCATACTGATTCCATTTACATGAAATTCTAGGGGGCAAAAAATACCATGGTTGCAGAAAGAAAATCATCAGTTTCCAAGGGCTTGGCAAACGGGAATAGGAAATTGTTTACAAAGGGGCATGAAAAAATGTTTTGTGGTGATGGACATGTTATATATCTTGACTTTAGTGGTAGTTATATAACTGCACATATTAGTCAAAACCCATTACATTGTGCACTTGAAGTTAGGGAGTTTGTTGAATGTAAATTGTATCTAAATAAAGTTTATTTTTTAAAGAGAGAAAAAAGTAAATAGAAAAAAATGGTTAATCCAGAGGTTCATCATCTTAAGATGATATTCATATTAGGAATTCTAAAATGAAAGAACAAAGAAACAGAAGAGAAAAAATCAAAGAAATAATATAAAACAAATTTCCAAAACTGAAGAATATGGATACTGACTTCTTAGTAAAAAGAGTACAGGCTTGTGCCTGGCCTGTGACCACCTGGTAGGAGCTATAAAATACTATGCAGTTGGTAGCTGCCTCTGTTGGGTTTGGAGGTGCCTGGGCGAGGCTATGCTGCCAATCGAGGCTGGCTGCCACTAGTGCCAGGGGCCACTTAGCAAGAGGTACAGGGGATATGGAGGCCAGCCCCAGTTTGTTTGGAGTGTGTGGACCTTTGAGAGATTTTAGGAAAGTCTACATTGTAGGCTGAGGTCAGCATCTTGTGAGGAACAGTCTCTGAAAGAGTTTCAGGGTGGTATGAGTGTTGGGTGGGGTGGAGTGTCAAGGAATCTCCAGAGTCGGTGACCAGTGTTAGCCAGTGTGATGGAGATATTATATATGTCACCTGCCTGTTCCTATAGGCTGGATGGGGTGAAGGAACAAAGGAATAATGGTGCCTGCCAAGCACTTC
The DNA here is from genome assembly GCF_964194185.1 of Rhinolophus hipposideros. Classification (NCBI taxonomy): domain Eukaryota; kingdom Metazoa; phylum Chordata; class Mammalia; order Chiroptera; family Rhinolophidae; genus Rhinolophus; species Rhinolophus hipposideros. The sequence continues at coordinate 51,870,329 of NC_138059.1, forward strand.
TGCCTGCATCTGCTGGCTGTGTGGTGGGAGGGTTCAGCAAAGGAACAATGGTGCCTGCCTGCCAGCTGTGTGGGGAGATGGCTTAGCAAAGGAACAATCATACCTGCCAGCACTTCTGTCTGGGAGAGAGCCGCCCCTTCACTCCTTGTCCTGAGGCCAGACAATTCAATTCCTCCCCAAATGTCACTGACAATTTTCAAGCTGCTCTCCCTTTGCTCAAACTAAGGGTGAGTGTTTGTAAGTGAGTGAGTCTTTGAGCAGACCCTTTAAGAGGATTGTGTGGGTCTCCAGCATCCCCCCATCTCACCCAGACAGAATCTTTGCTGATTTTTGCAGCCAGATGTTGTGGGGATACCTGTTCCCAGCACTGGTGCTCCAGGCTGGAGAGCTTGGTGTGGGCCTGGGACCTCTCACTCTTTAGCAGGGACCTCTGCAGCTGAGAGATCCCTCTCAATTCTTGACTGCCACATGTGGGTGTCAGACTAGCCCTCTCACATCTGCACTCATCCTACCAGTGTTGACACATCAACATTTCTTTATATCCTTATTTATAGGAGTGCTGTTCAACTAGTCTTCAGGTGGATCTCAAGGGTAATTGTTTTATAACTTAACTGCAATTTTGAGCTGCCTTTTCATTTTCTTAATGGTGAGACTTTCATTGAACAAAAGTTTTTAATTTTGGTAAAGTTTAACTTATTTTCTTTTTATGGTTTATGTCTTTCATATCCTATCAAAGAAATCTCTGCCTAGCCCAATGACAAGATTTTCTCCTATGTTTTCTTTTAGGAGTTTTATAGTTTTAGTTCTTACATTGGGTATATTTGACCTATTTAAAGTTATTTTGTGTATATGGTAGGAGGCAAGGGCTGAGGTGTATTTTATTTCATATGTGTATCCAACTATTCCATCCCTTCTTGTTGAAAAATCTGTTGTTTTTTCATTGAAATATTTTGAATTGAAAAGGACAGTTTTTTGTTGAAAATCAGTCAACCATATATATGTGGGAGTATTTCTGCACTCTCTATTTTATTTCATTGATCTGTGTGTCTATTTGTATGCCAAATCCCACTGTCTTGATTACTGTAGCTTCATAGTAAGCCTCAAAACCAGATAGTGTAAATTTTTCAACTTTTCTCTTTCAAAATTGCTTTGGTGAGTCTATGTTCTTCTATTTTCCTGTTCTTCAAACTCTGTTTAACCAGTAGCTGGACACCAAAGCCCTGACTCCGTAGTTTGTAATTTCCCCCCACTGCTGAATATCACAGCCAGTGAATTAGCCTTGGACCTACCATTCCTGGGTGAAAATAGAGACTGAAGAAAGATGCCAAATCAAGTCAGTTTAGTGCTGAAAGGCAGTGTGTAGAAGAATGCCACAGAGAACCACACACAGTGACCCTGCCTATTTGTAAATAGGCATGTCATCATTGTTTTGAATTCTTGAATTGGTATTTTGCTACTCTAGGAGGCAGAAAGCAAAAAGGAAGTCTCGTTTGGCATGATTCTCTTCCATTTGTTCTATACTTCCCACTACTCAGAAATATTTTATGGCTAATTCTGATTTTGTACAGTCTTCTTTAAATAATATATCTGAGATTAAACACTCTGTGCTTGTTGCATTCCTTGGAATAAGATTTTCAATGGTTTAATCCCAAGTATTTGTGATTTATATTTGGCTAACACAATATAAATTTCCTTATTGATCCTGCTGTCTTTCAGTGGCTAGATAACTATGTCCTGAAGGCTGATTCTCTTACTTTCATGTTTCTTTTTATTGCTGCTTGTATGAATTGCAGTCATGCAAGTGTGTAGACAGGATTAGGCATTATTTCTCTAATTTTATAACTCCTGAGATTAATTTTCACTTATGTAAACATTTTATTTTTTGAAATTTATGAAGGATAACTGTGTACGTAATTTATATGTAATTCTTAAGTGAGTTATTAACCTAATTCATTAATTCTCAACTTTTTTCATTATTGCCTTCTACTAACGAGAAATTACTACTAAAGAATAATATTTTGTTGGGTAGGGTTGAGTTTAGAAGAATCATTAGCCATTGTAATATTTAAGCTCTTTGCACTCCAAAAACCAATTTTCCTCCTTTGGGAGTGATATTGTCCCTGTTGAGAATGCATGGTCAATTGACAGAAAAGAGGTAATCCTATAACAATTACAATGATAATAATAAGTTCCCTTTATTAAGTGACTCTTTTGTACCAGGCACTACTATATGTCAGATACAAATGTTATCTGATATAGCTCTCATTAAAAACATATGAGTGTATAGTTTCCATTTTCTGAATGAAGAAACTGAGACGGAGAGGTTGTTATCTAAAACTAAGTTTCAAATTGTGTATCTCAAGATGGTTCTGTGTAGACTTCAAAGACCTCTTTCTACTACTCTCCTCACAATAATATTATTATTCAGATTAAGTGAAATATTATTGAAATATTAAATAATATTATTATTCAGATTAATAATATTATTCAGATTAATTGAAAAGTCATGACATTCGGTAGCCTGAGATATATATTTATCGTGGCACTTATAGTCGCAACATACTGACTTCTAGAAATGGTTCATTCCATCCTGTTTGACATTGCTTGTAGGTCATCAAAGTTTTTTTTTTTTATTTTTTCTTGTGAGTTTCTTATATTTCACTGGAAAGACCAGCTGGCATGTGATTTATAAGGAACTTTGGAAATGTAAAAGGATAATTCTAGAGAGAATTTTTAAAACCATAAGGTGAAAACATTTTATTTTGGAAGAATTCAGACATAACTTTTCTATATCCTGATACTCCTGAAAAACTCTTCATCCATAATATGCATTTTTACCATAATGGCACTTGGTAAAAATCATATAGAGTAGGCAAATATAAAAAAATTTAACATTTCCTTAGCTCCAACTTTTAAACTCTATTCAAAGATATCTTCAGTTTTTTCCCCCCTAAATTTTAAATATGCATGTCAGCGTATATACATAGACATATATGGATATTTCTTTTATTTATAAAATTGAGATTATAGTTTCCAAACTGTGTCATATTTTGCTTTAGTCATTCTTTTAAGATTGTTGCGTTGTGTAATATTTCATTGTGGCTCTCATAATTTCTTTGACTGATTCTGTATTAAAAGGTATATGGTTATGGGAGTGGCCAGTTCGCTCAGTTGGTTAGACCGTGGTGCTAATATCACCAAAGTTGCCAGTTTAATCCCCACATGGGCCACTGTGATCTGCACCATCCAAAAAAAAAAAAAAAAAAAAGATATATGGTTATGTCCAGATATTCACTATTCCAAGGAGTCTCTTGAAGGATGCCTTTAGTACACATGGTTTGCCATATTTGTAAGTATAAATTATAGCAGTAACAATATTAGATCAAAGGGTATGTGCATTGTACATTTTCATAAATATTGCCAACTGCCCTTCAAAAAAGGTACAGAAAACTACACTGATGCCAGTGTGTGAGAAGACCCACTCTCACTGCACTAGATATTATAAAACTAAAGATTTTGCCAATCTGATAGATGAAAAGCAATGTCTTGTTTTGATTTGCCTTTCTTTATAAGGGAGGTTGAGAATATTTTCTGTTTCTTTGTTACATGTGTGTGTGTTTAATGAATTGATTATTCATATTCTTGTCCATTTTTCTATTTTGAAATCCATGTTTTGTTTTGTTTTATTGATTGATTGTATGAGTTGTTTGAAATGAAATAAATCAGTCCTTTTTTCATTTGTGTGCCTTTTTTTCAACTTTATCATTTCAGTTAAGGCTTTTACAAATTTTCGTTTATTTGACATTTAAAACAATCAATTATATTGAAGTATAATTTACATAAATAAAATACACACATTTTAAGTTTACAGTGTGATAAGTTTTGACGGTTGAATTCACCTGTATAACTACCACTTTAATCAAGATATAGAATAATTCTACCATCCCTAATAGTTTCTTCATGGTTTTTGCAGATAATTCCACCACCCCTGGCCTTAGGAAAGAACCCGTGTGCTTTTTGTTACTACAAATAAGTTTGCCTTTCCTAGAATTTCTTATGTGGAATCATATAGTATATACTCTTTTGTTACTAGGACTTTGATAAATCTTGACATTCATCCAATTTTTTTTATATCAGTAGTTTACGCCTTTTAATTGCTGAGTTGTATTCATTTATATAGCACAATTTGCAACAATAGTCTCTTTTTGTATTAGTTTTCTAGGGCTCTGTAACAAATTACCATAGACAGGGTAGCTTGAAAAAATAGGAATTTATTTTCTCACGGTTCTGGAGGCTAGAATCCAAAATCAAGATAATGGGAATGTCTTGCTTTCTCTGAAGGCTCTAGGGGAAGAACCTCTCTTGCCTCTTCCTAACTTTTGGTGGTTGCAGGCACTCATTGGCATTCTTTGGCTTGCAGCTGGATATTTCCAATCTTTGCCTGGCACTCTTCTCTCTCTGTCTCTGTATATCTTTTCCTCTTCTTATAAAAACAACAGTCATAATTGACTACATATTCACCCTACTGAAGTGTGAGTTCATCTTAATTAATTACTACTGCAGTGACCTTGTTTCCAAATAAGGTCACATTTACAGGTGCCAGAAATAATGATTTGAACATATTTTTGGGGGGACACAGTTTAACCCACAGCAGTCCTCCTTCTGGACCTGGAAAATTCATGTGTTCCCATGTATGAAATATATTTACCACATTTAACAGTCTCCAAAGTCTTAACTATTTCAACCTCAACTTTAAGTCCAAAATATCATTTAAATATCATCATATCATCTTTGATATCATCTAAATCGGGTATGAGTGAGACACTGAGTATCATCTACCCTGGGCCAAAAGTCCTCTCTGTAGTCACACAGCAACCTAGCAGTCTGTCCCCTCCAATCTTTCCTTAGGGAAAGGTGACCCTGCGGGATTGTCCCTCATTGGGGTTGAGTTTATGCTACTCTAAGTCTCCATGTTTGGTCCTTGTAAGCAGGGTCTGCAGTCAAAGACGGGTAAGATTTCTCACGGGAGAAACAACCTAAGCCAGATGGGACCCCCCCTAGGATCCCCATGAGCTAATGTAAAGTTAGGAGGTAGCTGTGCCCCTCCTCTTCTGAGAAGCTGCTGACGCATGCCTCAACTGTTGTCCTTTACCCTCAGGTGTAATGGACCCATTAGAACAATAGCATCTCGCCCCTCCTGTTTGGCTTACGGGATAATCTTATCTTTTGAGACTTGTTCCCCCAGGGATTGTATGCACTACACCTTGGTCATTTGGGGGATGGTATGCATCGGTTGCTTTGGGATGATTATGGGATTTGGAATGAATGATTATTGTGTGGTGTAAGAGTTTCGCAGACCCTGCCCCTAATCATGTGGTCTCTATTGTAAAAAATCAATAAATACCCACGGTGACCCTATTCGGGGCTCCAGTCCCTTGAGGCTGTGGGTCCCTTGGTCCTCTGTGATTTAACTATATTTGAGTCTCTGTCTCTTTAATGAGAGTTTAACCCTCGCCGCCTTCCTCGCCTTCCCACGGCTTGTGTTGTGCAGGACGCAACACCTCTCATCTACAGACTTGTGAAAAATAGAAAACCAATTATCTTCTTTCAAAATACAATAGTAGGAGAGGCATAGAACAGACAGTCCCATTCCAAAAGGGAGAAATTAGAAGGAAAAAAGGGGGCACATATCCCAGCAAGTCTGAAACCCAGCAGGGCAAAATTCCATTAGATTTAAAGGCCTGAGAATAATCCTCTATGTCTTACTGCTTTGTTCTCTAGTCCCTGCTAGGACAACAGCCCCATTCGATTGTCCCCCCAGCTTGGTGGCCCTGCTCTCTCAGTGCATCAGAGCAGTGGCTCCACCCTCTTTGGCGCTCAGAATCATTCTTCCCTCATTTCATCCCATCTCTGTCCTTTTTATCTGCTGGAATAAAATTCTTGAAAACCTTGTCTTTTGTGGCTGTTATGGAGATCCACATCATTAGACACAAGAGTTCTCTACAGAGTCTTTCTGGATAGCTCCATCTCTACTCTTGGCTTCTGCTGAGATGGTTGATTGGATCCATAAATCACATGCCTAATCTATTTCGCATATAGTTTTCCTGCCATGCCCTTGTCTGTTTCCAGAACATGATATCTGGACCAGTTGAGGACTTTACAAATCATTAAGTGCTAGCTTTTTTGTGTGTTATTTTTTCTTTACTTAACAATTTCTTCCTAAATTTATCTCTTTCCTCTTGAATTTTACCATAAGTAGCAAGGAGAAACCAGGCCACACTTTGATTAAAAATCTCCTCAGCTAAATGTGTAAGTTCATCAATTTTAAGTTCTAGTTCCACCACTGAATAAAAGAGCACAATTCAACCAAGTTTTCTGCCACTTCATACCAAAAATTGCCTTTACTCCAGTTTCCAATAACCTGTTTCTCATTTTTGTCATTTCCAATAATGGATTTTTATCATGAAGGGATATTCAATTCTGCAAAATGCTTTTTTTCTGGAATTTGTTGAGGTGATCCATATTCTCCTAATATGTTAATATGGTGAATTACATTGGCTGATTTCCAAATGTTAAGGTTTGCATTCCTTGGATAAACCTGAAGTTTTTGGTTGACTTGATTTCCTAATATTTTTGTTAAGAATGTTTTCATTTACATTCATGAGGGTTATTGCTCTGTAGTTTTCTTATTATACATTTGTCTGGTTTTAGTATCAGAACAATGCTCATCTCACATGATGAATGGGGAACTATTCCATAGGATTTGTATATGATTGGTATTTGTTTTCTGAAGGTTTGGTAGAAAAAATCACCATCTGGGCCTGCAGTTCATTGTGAAAAAAAATAACAATAAATTTATTATTATTTTTTAAAATATAGGGCTATTCAAATTTTCTAGGTATTTTGTATCTGTTATGGTAATTTGAGTCTTTCATCAAGGTATTTATCCACTTCATGCATCCTGTTTTTCTCTACTCCATTTACTTACCTCTTCCACCTTTTCTTTTTCAAATTGGGGCCTAATGTAGAACAAATGTTATGAATATTTTTAGAATTTTATCTACTCATCTTCTTTCTCCCATAATGTTGCTATCAAGCTGGGTTATGTACCCTACAGATTCCAAATATACTGTCTCACTTTTTTCTTGGCTTCTTCTTTACAAAGATTGTGGCACGAGGTTTTTTGTACCTTCTTTAATTTCTACTGATTTTTTTGCCAGATTTTCTTTTTTTAATTAAAATTTTTCTTATTTATTTTATTAATTTTTCTGTTACCTGCCCTCAGTTCACCAAATTTTACATTAAGAATATTCTGATTTTCTTTTTTTGTTTGTTTTTTTAGTATGTTGTCCTCACTACCTCATATAGAGTACAAGTTCGAATGGAGGTCAAAGACATCATTTTATGTTTTTCATCTACTTCTCTCTATGACACCAGACACTTAGTAATGACTCAATGGCCACATCAATTGATTGAAGTGTAAGTTTTAAACTAAAAGATGAGTCTTGGTTGATAATCTTTATATTCTACTCCAGTTTTTACAATACTCCCTTCTAAGGTTAAGGTTTTAGTGATTTAAACATATAAAAAATGCCACGATAAAAAAACATCACGCTTTATTATTTTCAATTTTATTTAGATTCCTATGCTGTTCATCCTTTTCCATCTTAGTTATTAGACAATGCAATTTCTTTCCCTATTGATTTGGTCCTTGTACATTTAGCAGGTATTGATTCACCCCGAAATCTTTTGCTGTATTTCTAACACAGCAGAAGCTGAAGAGCTTTATTTCATTTTATTCAAACAAGCACTCACATATCAGTTATTCTACAGAAAACAGCTAGAGTTTTCCTAGTTTGTAATTGCAATTTAACTGGTTGGCCATTGTTAAACAAAGCTTATTATACTCCTTCAATTTGTTAAAAGGACATTTTTATTTACTAACTGATTGTTTAGTAAATAAACATGATTTGGTGGCCTAATATGACTTTTTACCATGTGTTGGAAAAATAAACTGTTTTAAAGTGGATTTTTAAAAACATACATTAATTTATCATTTATTTATTGTACCTATAATAAAATTTGATTCTAGAATTTGATTGCTACTTGAGTGAACAAGATGGGAAATATACGAGTTTAAACATGGGAGAGAGGAAATTACAGTCTAAAGAGTAGAATGTTAAAAAGTCCATAGCTCTGAATTTTATTGCCTCATATTCTTAATTCTATAATCTTGTGTATGTTCCCTAATTTTTCATTTTTTCAATTTTCTTACTGATCAACTATTGATGTTTACTCTAAAGAAAACTTGCAAAATTAAATTGAAATCCTTGAAAGTAATAATGCACTTTCAATGTGCTATAATGTTTAGTTAATCTCAGTTATATTCACCATGAAATATATATTTTCTAGCACTGTTTTTATTTGTTGTTGGGTAATACAAAACTTACTTAACATTTTTTGAACTCAGTTACTTCATGTATTAATTAAGGATACTTTAAACAATAAGTGAAGAAATTACACCAGATAACTCCTCAAATTTCTGATAACTTATCTGATTCCAATTTTTATGCTTATATAAATTATTACTTATTTTATTTTATTTTGGAAAATAAATATCTAAGCTCAAAGGATCTTGAAAAGTATAATTCTGAATGCACATATTACATGTTGGACCTAAGAATATTGGTGATATTTTATCAAAATGCTGGGAATTTAAGAGAAGTTATGAGATCTAACAATTTAGTTCGTGAACATGCCATCATGCGCTTACATTGCCAGCACTGTACAAACAGCTTGGTAAGGTTTCATAACCTTGGTATATCAATATCTCATAGCTGTGTTGATGTTATTGTGTCTTGCTGAGTGGCGTTCATTATTGTTGTTGCATGTTTTTGTGTGCCACCACGAGAATGTCTGAGCTTGGATTAGAGCAATGAACAAACATAAAATTTGCTGTTAAACTTGGCAAGAGTGGTAGTGAAATCAGGGACATGTTAGTCCAAGTTTATGGAGATAATGTCATGAAGAAAATGGCAGTGTACAAAAGGATTAAACGTTTATCCGAGGGGAGATAATACATCGCTGATGAAGAGAGGCGAGGACGGCCAGTAACGAGAAGAACTGATGAAAAACATTGCAAAAATTCATCAAACCATGTGTCAAAATTGTCAGCTGACTGTGAGAAGCACAGCAGACTAAGTAAACATAGATAGAGAAACAGGAAAATCTTAACTGAAATCTTGGCATGAGAAAGGTGTGTGCAAAAATGGTCCTGAAGGAGCTCACTCATGAATAAAAACAAAGGAGAGTCGAAGTTTGCCATGACTTTTTGGAGAGGCAAGACGACGTTTTGGTCCACTGGTGATGAAACATGGGTGTACCAATGTGACCCTAAAACAAAGAGTCAAAATGCACAGTGGAAGTCAGTCAATTTTCCATGACCAAAAATGTTCCATCAGTCCAAATCAAGAGTCAAAATGATGTTGCTAACCTTTTTTGATATCAGAGGGATTATTCATTATGAATTTGTACCAACTGGGCAAACAGTTAACCAAGTGTACTATTTGGAAGTGCTGAAAAGGCTGCGTGACAAAGTTAGACAAAAATTACCTGAACTTTTCACCAACAAGTCATGGATCTTGCATCACAACAATGCACCACCTCACACAGAACTGTCTCTGAGAGAGTTTTTAGCTAGTAAACAAATAACTGTATTGAAACACCCTCTCTATTCACCTGATCTGTCCCCTAATGATTTCTTCCTTTACCCGAAGATAAAGGAAATATTGAAAGAAAGACATTTTGATGACATTCAGGACATCAAGGATAATACAATGATAGCTCTGAATACTATTCCAGGAAAATAGTTCCAAAATTGCTTTGAAGGTTGGACTAGGCACTGGCATTGGTGCACAGCTTTCCAACGGGAGTACTTCGAAGGTGACCATAGTGATATTCAGCAATGAGATATGAGTTCACTCTACTTTTTCTCATCCTACTTTTTCTAGGAAGAATTCACAAGCTTAATTGTCTGACTCTCTTGGAATCTAGGATGACCAACTATGACAGGATACAATTATCTCTCTAACCTTATTATTAAAGATATTCTAGGAAGTATTCCCACAGTTGTATTGTAGGACATAGCAATTTTATTGAGTATTTTAAAAACCTAGTTTAAGTCCTGTGTTGTAGAATTTTCTAGAGGAGGTGGAGAATAGTAAGTTATGTCTATTTTGAACTCTCCTAGCTTTATGATGACCTGTTATTCTGTCTTCCATTTTTATAAGTTGCTGTAATGCTAGGTGTTATTTGTGCTTCTATAGGTGGTAACTGGAAAGTTTTCATAATCACCAGTGACTTGCCCAATGCAGGGACCAGCTCACAGATTTATATTATACTATATGGACTGCGTAGAAGTTCAGCCCCCATATATCTTTATGGGACAGATGGAGTTCAATTTCAGGATGGCCACAAAGACATATTTACTGTAAGTAGTAAAACCTGGTTCCTATTTTACGTACATGTGTTTTATTGAAGATCAATAAAAAATAATTCATAGCAATTTTGCTCAACCATGCTCAAGTAGATTAAACACAAACAAAACTGCAATATGATAAGTGACAATAGCTAGAGAGAAATACTAGATGAACATTCGTTGCTTTTATATTTGAGGCTGTTAGGAGCAAGGGCTTATACCTTTCTGGCTGAGGCTCTAATAGATAAGGCTCAAAGTCAAGATCAAACTGGGAAAAACAAAGTTATCAAATACAGAAGGGTAAAGAAGTTGTCACGAAGTTATTAGGTCATAGCTAGACATATTGACATCAAGATTCAGGGAGAAGCAGGTAGCAAAGATGAGACAGGGGAGACCAGAACTAAGATCAGAAATATTAGCAATCAAAGGCAAAACTTGAAATGAGTCAAGCACCTTGCACTTTATACATACCTTAATAATGTCTGTTGAATGAATGACTGGATGCATAGAAGGATTGTTTTGAACTGGGTAGAGATAGAGAATAAAATCAACATCAGAAAAAAGTGTCCTTAAGTATCTTTAATCCTTACTGGATACCCACTTCCACATGATCCTGAGTGTTTGACTTACGACAACCTATGTACTCAGCCCATATGTGTCACAGGAGAGTCTGAACCATTTGGAACCAAACTAATAATTTAGTTTGAACTGTCCTTTCCATGCTTTCTATATGTGTCAACATTTTAAAAAATTTTGTGTTGATGGTCACTACAAATAAAACTAAAAAAAAGAAGACTGTCATTATTTTGCATGTGTAAGAAATAGTTTTAGAAATGACTTTATTGAAAGAATCTGAGCTGTTTTTGTTGTTGTTTTGCTATTTTATTGTTTCAAATTTACTTTTAAATCAAACTATACCTTCATGTGTGGATAGGGTTAAATCATTCTGAATTCTGGATTATGAAAGGAGCACCTTTCACTCCTTAGTCTTATGTCCTTCTTCCACAAGAAATCACATTCATAGTTTGATGCTTTTTTTTAATCTGAGCTCTGTTACCTAAATTTCATTTCTTTCTGTTGTCTTGTTCTCTCTTGTTTGAGCCCTGGAATGCTACATTTATATCTTATTTGCAGAGGTTCATTTAGGTTTAGTAATTTTTTGCTGACTTTGATCATAGTTTTCATTTGTTCTGATTAATTGTTTTCTTGTTAGGGTTCTTAGGTAAACTTTTGTTTTCTTTTTTCATTTCCTTTCCCCCTACAGTTTCTTTTCATAAATCTTTTCTTTATTATTGTGGTAAAATACACAAAACAAAATTTACCATTTTAACCATTTTGAAATGGACAATTCAGTGGCATGCAGTGTATTCACGGTTTTGTTCAGCCATCACCACTATTTCCAGAACATTTTAGTCACCCCAAAAGGAAACCTCATTATGCAGTTACTCCTCACTCTCTTTCCCCAATCGCTAGCAGTCTCTAGTCAGATGTCTTTCAAGGATTTGCGAATTCTGAATATATATTTTTTTATAAATAGAATCATATGTGGCCTTTTATGTCTGACTTCTTACATTTAGCATGTTTTCAAGGTTCATCCATGCTGTAGCATGTATCACTATTTTATTCCTTTTTATGGCTGAATAACATTTCATTGTATGGAAATACCACATTTTGTTTATCTACCATGTTTCCCCAAATTTAAGACCTAACTGGAAAATCAGCCCTAGCATGACTTTTCAGGACGACATCCCCTGAACATCAGTCCTAATGCGTCTTTTGGAGCAAAAATTAATATAAGACCCGGTCATATTTTCAGGGACACGTGGTATTAATGGACATTTGGGTTATTTCCACCCTTTGGCTATTGTGAATAGTGCTGTTTGAACACTCATGTACAAGTATTATTTTTTTTTAACACTGTTTTGATTTTTTTTTGAGTATATACCTAGGAGTGGAATTTCTGGGCCATATGGTAATTCTATGTTTATCTATTGAGTAACTGCCAAACTGTTTTCCACAGTGGCTGTACCATTTTACAGTTTGTACCATTTACAAACTGTTTTCCATAGTGGCTGTACCAGCAATGTTTGAAGCTTCCAGTTTCTCCACATTCTCACTAACACTTGCTATTGTCAAATAAAAATAAAATCTTAGCCAAACTTCATGGGTGTATAGTGGGATCTCATTGTCATTTTGATTTACATTTCACTAATTATTAATGATACTGAGTATCTTTTTTATGTGCTTGTTTGATATTTCTTTATCTTTTGTGCAGAATTAGGTATTTAAATCCTTGATCTATTTTTCAGTTGGATTGCTTTTCTTCTTGTTGTTGCTTTGTAAGAGTTCTTTTCATATTTTGAATACTAGACCCTTATCAGATAGATGATATGGAAATATTTTCTCCCATGTCATGTATTGTCTTTCTGATAGTACATTTTGAATTTTAATTGAGTCCAATTTATCTATTTTTTTCTTTTGTTGTTTATGTTTTTGGTGTTATATGTAAGAAACCATTGCCAAACCCAAGATCATAAAGACCCCTACATTTTTTTTAAATTAAATTTGTTGGGGTGACAATTGTTAGTAAATTTACATAGATTTCAGGTGTACAATTCTGTATTACATCATATATAAATCCCATTGTGTGTTCACCACCCAGAGTCAGTTCTCCTTCCATCATTATATATTTGATCCCCCTTACCCTCATCTCCCACCCCCCACCCCCTTACCCTCTGGTAACCACTAAATTACTGTCTGTGTCTATGAGTTTTTGTTTCTCATTTGTTTGTCTTGTTCTTTTGTTGTTTTTGGTTTATATAACACATATCAGTGAAATCATAGGGTTCTCTGCTTTTTCTGTCTGACTTATTTCACTTAGCATTATACTCTCAAGATCCATCCATGTTGTCACAAATGCTCCTATATCCTCTTTCCTTAACGTCGAATAGTATTCCATTGTGTATATATACCACAACTTCTTTATCCATTCATCTATTGAAGGACATTTTGGTTGTTTCCATGTCTTGGCCACCGTAAACAAAGCTGCAATGAACATTGGAGTAGACGTGTCTCTATAGAGAAATGCTTTCAGATTTTTTGGGTAGATACCCAGGAAAGTGATTGCTGGGTTGTATGGTAATTCTATTCGTAATTTCTTGAGGAACCTCCACACTGCCTTCCATAGCGGCTGCACCAGTCTGCATTCCCACCAACAGTGTATGAGAGTTCCTTTTTCTCCACAGCCTCTCCAACACTTGTTACTATTTGTCTTGTTAATGATAGCCATTCTGACTGGAGTGAGGTGATATCTCATTGTGGTTTTTATTTGCATTTCTCTGATTAGCGATATTGAGCATTTTTTCATATGTCTATTTGCCATTTGTATATCCTCTTTGGAGAAATGTCTCTTCAGGTCCTCTCTCCATTTTTCAATTGGGTTGTTTGTTTTTTTGTTGTTGAGTTTCATGAGTTCCTTGTATGTTTTGGATATTAGCCCCTTATCAGAGGCACTGTTTGCGAAAATCTTCTCCCATTCAGTTGGTTGCCTCATTATTTTGTCAATAGTTTCTTTTGCTGTGCAGAAGCTTTTCAGTTTCATATAGTCCCATTCGTTTATTTACTTTTACTTCCATTGCCTTTGGAGTCAAATTCATAAAATGCTCTTTGAACACAAGGTCCATAAGTTTAGTACCTATGTTTTCTTCGATGCAGTTTATTGTGTCAGGTCTTATGCTTAAGTCTTTGATCCATTTTAATTAATTTTGGTACATGGTGACAGATAGCAGTCCAGTTTCATTCTTTTCCATGTAGCTATCCAATTCTGCCAGCATCATTTATTGAAGAGGCTGTCTTTCCTCCATTGTATATTTTTAGCTTCCTTGTCAAAAATTATCTGTCCATATTTATGTGGTTTTATTTCTGGGTTCTCAATTCTATTCCATTGGTCTATGTGTCTGTTTTTCTGCCAATACCAAGCTGTTTTGATTATTGTAGCCCTGTAGTACAAGCAAAAATCAGGGAGTGTGATACCTCCAGTATTGTTCTTTTTTTAAAATATTGCTTTGGCTATTTGGGGTCTTTTGTGGTTCCAAACAAATCTGATGATTTTAGTTCTATTTCTTTAAAAAATGCCATTAGGATTTTGATGGGGATTGCATTAAATCTGTATATGGCTTTGGGTAATATGGCCATTTTAACTATGTTGATTCCTCCAATCCATGAGCATGGAATGTCTTTTCATTTCTTTGTGTTTCTTCAATTTCTTTCAAAAATGTCTTATAGTTTTCAGCATATAAATCCTTCACATCCTTGTTAAGTTTATTCCTACGTATTTTATTCTTTTTGCTGCAATTGCAAAAGGAATTGTTTTTTCTATTTCCTTTTTTGAGATTTCATTGTTGGTATATAGGAAAGCAATGGGTTTTTGTACGTTGATTTTGTAGCCAGCCACTTTACTGTATTCATTGATTGTTTCTAACAGCTTTTTGGTGGAGTCTTTAGGGTTTTCTATATATAGCATTATGTTATCTGCAAAGAGTGACAATTTAACTTCTTCATTCCCAATTTGGATGCCTTTTATTTCTTTCTCTTACCTGATTGCTCTGGCAAGTACTTCCAACACTATCTTGAAAAGTAGAGGTGATAGGGGACAACCTTGTCGTGTTCCTGAACATAGAGCAAAGGGCTTCAGCTTTTCACTATTAATTATGAGATTAGCTGAGGGCTTGTCGTATATGGCCTTTATTATGTTGAGGTATTTTCCATCTATACCAATTTTATTAAGTGTTTTAATCATAAACGGATGTTGTATCTTATCAAATGCTTTTTCTGCATCAATTGATAGAATCATATGGTTTTTGCTCTTTATTTTGTTTATGTGATGTATCACATTGATGGATTTGCGAATGTTGAACCATCCTTGTGCCCCGGGGATGAACCCCACTTGGTCGTGATGAATAATCTTTTTAATGCATTGTTGTATTCGATTTGCTAGAATTTTGTTTAGGATTTTAGCATCTGTATTCATCAGAGACATTGGTCTGTAGTTTTCATTTTTTGTGATGTCCTTACCAGGTTTTGGTATCTGGGTAATGTTGGCCTCATAAAATGAGTTAGGGAGTACTGACTCTTCTTCAATTTTTTGGAAGAGTTTGAGCAGGATTGGTATTAGATCCTCTTTGAAGGTTTGGTAAATTCACTGGTGAAGCCATCTGGTCCAAGACTTTTGATTTTGGGAAGGTTTTTGATGACTGATTCAATTTCATTACTGGTGATCGGCCTGTTAAGATTTTCCAGTTCTTCATGATTCAGCCTTGGAAGGCTACATGTTTCTAAGAACTTGTCCATTTCTTCTAAGTTATTGAATTTGGTGGCATATAGTCCTTCATAGTATTCTTGGATAATCCTTTGTATTTCTGTGCTGTCCGTGATAACTTCCCCTTTTTCATTTCTGATTTTGTTAATTAGTGTCTTCTCTCTTTTTATTTTAGTGAGTTTAGCCAAGGGTTTGTCGATTTTGTTAATCTTTTCAAAGAACCAGCTCTTTGTCACATTAATTTTTTTAATTGTCTTTTTGTTCTCTATTTCATTTAGTTCTGCTCTGATTTGTGTTATTTCTTTTTTTCTGCTGACTTTGGGTTTCGCTTGTTCTTCTTTTTCTAGTTCTTTAAGGTGTAATGTGAGGTTATTTATTTGGGATTTTTCTTGTTTCTTGAGATAGGCCTCTAATGACATAAATTTCCCTCTTAAAACTGCTTTCGCGGCATCCCAAAAATTTTGGTAGGATGTATTTTCATTGTCATTTGTTTCTATGTATCTTTTGAGCTCTCCTTTAATTTCTTCTTTGACCCAGTCGTTCTTTAAAAGTATGTTGTTTAATCTCCACGTATTTGTGTTTTTTCCTGCTTCCTTTTTGCAGTTGATATCCAATTTCAAAGCTTTGTGATCAGAGAATATGCTTGGTATGATTTCAATCTTCTTAAATTTGCTGAGGCTGATTTTGTGTCCCAATATATGGTCTATCCGTGAGAATGTTCCATGTACACTAGAAAAGAATGTATAGTCTGATGTTTTAGGATGAAGTGCTCTATATATGTCAATTATGTCCATTTCATATAATGTGTCATTTAGGGCTGCTATTTTGTTATTTATTTTCTGTTTGGTTGATCTATCCATAGCTGTCAATGATGTATTTAAGTCCCCTAGTATAATTGTGTTTTGGTCAAGTTCTCCCTTTAGTTCTGTTAGTAGTTGCTTGGTATATTTCAGTGCTCCCTCATTGGGGGCATAAACATTGATGACTGTTATGTCTTCTTGTTGTATAGTCCCCTTTACCATTATGAAATGTCCATCTTTGTCTCTTGTTATCTTTTTCACCCTAAAGTCTGTTTCACAGGAAATCTTATGACTACACCTGATTTTCTCTGGGTACCATTTGCTTGGAATGTCAATTTCCACCCTTTCACTTTTAGTCTATGTTTGTCCTTGTAGCTGAGATGTGTCTCTTGGAGACAGCATATGTTTGGGTTTAGTTTTTTGATCCAATCTGCTACTCTGTGTCTCTTTATTGGTGAGTTCAGCCCATTTACATTTAGGGTGATTATTGATATGTGAGGATTTCCTGTCCTATCTATAGTGTTCTGGTAAGGCTGTGTCTCCATTGTTTCTTTGCCTTTTTGTTGTTGTCTATTATTTCTGTGTGGTGGTATTCTGTGATGTTTCTGTCTGTTTCTTCTTTTATTACAGTATATATTTCAGTTCTGGATGATTTTTGAGTGGTTACCCCTAAGTTTATGTAAAAGAAAGTTTGATATTTAGAGTATTCCATTTTCTTCAGTATGCTTACTTTCTCTATTCCCATATTCCAGTTCAGGCCTTTACTCTCCCCCTTTTTATGTTTATGTTGCCACAAATTGTCCCTGTTGATGGTGGTCGAATAGCCTCCTTTAGTATTTCTTGTAGTGCAGGTTGTGTATTAGAAAATTCCCTCAGCTTCTGGATGTCTGGAAAGGTCTTTATTCCTCCTTCATATCTAAAGGAGATCATTGTTGGATATATTATTCTTGGTTCATAATTTCTCTCTTTCAATAGTTTGAACATTTGGTTCCATTGCTTCCTAGCTTGTAGAGTTTCTGCTGAGAAATCTGATGATATCTAATGGGCTTTCCTTTGTAAGTTACTGTCTTCTTTTCCCTGGCTGCCTTAAGGATTCTTTCTTTGTCATTGATTTTAGACAGCTTCAATACAATGTGCCTTGGTGAAGGCCTGTTTGGCTGGAGGTAATTAGGTGTTCTATTTGCTTCTTGGATTCGAGGATCCAGTTCTTTCCACAAGTTTGGGAAGTTCTCATCGACGATTTGTTTGAATATATTCTCTGTTCCCTTCCCTCTTTCTTCTCCTTCTGGTATGCCCATTATTCTTATATTGCTCTTTTTGATGGAGTCAGAAAGTTCTTGTAGAGTTCTTTCATTTCTTATAAATCTCAAGTCTCTTTCTTCTTCCATCTGTGTAAATTTCAGGTTCTTATCTTCGATGTCACTGATTCTTTCCTCCATCTGGTCAACTCTACTGCCTAAGCTTGATATTTTATTGTTAATTTCTTCTATTGAGTTCTTAATCTTCAGAAATTCTATTTGGTTCTTTTTCAAAATTTCAATCTCTTTTGTAAAATGCTCATGGTGTTCTTTTCTGAGTTCATTAAACTGCCTTTCTGTGTTTTCTTGCCTTTCTGTGTTTCTGTGTTTTCTGTGTTTTCTTGCATCTCGTTCAGTTTTTTCAGAATTGCAATCTTGAATTCTCTGTCATTTAAATCACATATTTCCATAACTCTAAGTTCCTTTTCTGGAGACTTTTTTCTTTCTTTCTGAGCTATCTTGTTGCCTTGGTTATTCATGGCAATCACTGATTTACTATTTTTCTTCCTAAACATCTACAGGAGTGGCTTCTGCAACAGGTTGATAGGTATGCGAAGAGCTTTTGAAGTTCCAAAGCTCTTTCTGCACCAGATTCAGAGCCCGTATGTTTCAGCAGTTCTGTTTACTCCTGCAGGGATCCGCCCAGATAGGTGGGGCTAGGGGCGGGGTGAGTTGTGAGAGGTGGCCCAGAGCAATGGTGGCGACCACCACCACAGCCAGTCCTGCTTCCACAGCTCCCTCCCCTTTGCGGGGACTAGTTGAGCTTCGAATCTGTGTCTGCGGTCCACAGTTCTCAGAGCAGCAAATATTCTGTCCTTTGATCTGACACTGCTACTTTATCGTTTCTAGCACTGGGCAGGTGGGGGCGGAGCGAGCTCTGGGAGGGTAGGGGGAGGTAGGCTTATCTCCATGCCTAAGGCTTCCATTCTCCACTGGGCAGTGAGGGCTTAAACCACCAATTTCAGCCCTCTTCCCTTCGTCTTTGCTCCGAGATCTGCCGTGAGCGAATGTTGGATTCAGCCGTTTTATATGCTACCCCCTCAGCTTTGTGGGCCATAAGCCGAGCCCTAGCAGTCTAAGTCCTTCCCTCTCTCGCAGCTGCAGCTGCTATAGTTCCGGGATGCAGTGAGCACGGAGCATTGAGCTAGGTCTGCGTCCTGCACCCGCACGGCTCCATCTCTGCACTTCTCCTCTCCCTCCTCCCCCGCTCGCAGGATTCACCCACCTGGAGGTGAATTCAGTAGTGGGCCTCTTCATCTTGCCTGTCTGCTGTGCAGGGAGTCCTTTGTGGAGTTATTGTTGTCCGATTCATTGTAAATTCCAGGGGAGCGCTACAGAGGCTCACCTCACGCAGCTATTTTTACCCAACCTCTTTACATTTTCTTTATATTAGTTCATTGATCCATTTTGAGTTAAATTTTGTGTAGTGTGTGAGATAAAACTCCAGCTCCCTTTTGCATGTACATATCTACTTTTCCTATCACTGTTTGTTAAGGACACTATTCATTCCCCATTAGTCTTATACTCTTGTCAAAAACCAATTGAGCACAGACGTATAGGGTTTATTTCTGGACTCTTAATTTTGTACTATTGATCTATATGTCTATCTTTATGCCTGTATGACCCAGTTTTCATTACTGTAGCTTTGTAGTAAGTTTAAAAATCAGAAAGTGTGAGTCCTCCAACCTTGTTCTTCTTTTGCAAGATGGCTTTGGCTTTTTGTGGCCCCTTGCAATTCCATATGATTTTTAGGATCAGCTTTTCCATTTCTGCAAAATAGGCAATTAGGGTTTTGATAGGAATTACATTGGATCTATAGATTACTTTGGATAATAATGACATCTTATCAATATTAAGTCTTCCAATCCATGAATGAGATGTCTTTACATTTATTAAGGTCTTCTTTAATTTCTTTCAGCAATGTTTTGAAGTATTCCTAGTATAGGTGTTACACATCCTTGGTAAAGTTTATTTTTGAGAATTTTGTTATTTTGATGCTATTGTAAATAAAATTATTGTCTTAATTTCTTTTTCATATTGCTCAATACTAATGTATAGAAATGCAACAGATTTTTGTGTGTTGAGCTGGTATTCTGTAACTTTGCTGAGATCATTTAACTCTGACAGTTTTGTTGGTTTTGTTTTTTTTGTGATAGAATCTTTAGGATTTTCTATATATCAAATCATATTATCTGTTAATAGAGATCATTTTATCTCTCCCATTCCAATTTGGATGTTTTAAAACTTCATTTTCTTGGCTAATTGCTCTACCAAAAACTTCCAGTATAACATTGAATAGAAGTCATGAAAACGAGCTTCCTTGACTTCCTGATTTATAAGGAAATTTTCATTCTTTTACCTTTGATGATATTACCTGTAGATTTTTCACAAATGCCCTTTATCATGTTCAGGAATTTCTTTTCTATTCTTAGTTTGTTGAGTGTTTTTATCATGAAAATGTGTACGATGTCAAATGCTTTATTTCTTTTTCTAAATTAATGTTGTCACAAATGGTACTATTTCTTCTTTTCTTATGGCAGAATAGTATTCCATTGTGTATATATGTCACATTTTCTTTATCCAATCATCTATCGGTGGACACTTCGGTTGTTTCCATGTTTTGGCCACCGTAAATAAAGCTGCGATGAGCATTGGAGCACATATATCTTTATGAATAAATGTTTTCAGGTTTTTTTGGTATATACTCAGGAGAGGGATTGCTGGATCATATGCTCATTCTATTCTTAATTTTTTGAGGACCCTACACACTGCGTTCCATAGTGGTTGCACCAATCTGCATTCCCACCAAGTGTATGAGGGTTCCTTTTTCTCCACAGCCTCTCCAACACTTATTATCTTGTTGATGATAGCAATTCTAACTGGTGTGACGTGAAATCTCTTTGTGGTTTTTATTTGCATTTCTCTGATGATTAGTGATGTTGAACATTTTTTCATATGTCTATCAGCCATTTGTATGTGCTCTTTGGAGAAATGTGTCTTCAGGTCCTCTGCCCGTTTCTTAATTGGATTATTTGTTTTTTTGTTGTTGAGTTGTATGAGTTCCTTATGTATGTTGGATATTAGCTCCGTATCAGAGGCATTGTTTGCAAAAGGAATTGTTTTTGTTTCATTTTATGAGATTTCACTCTTAGTATATAGGAATGCAACGGACTTTTGTACATTGATTTTGTAGCTGGAAGTTTACTATATTTGTTTATTGTTTCTAATAGCTTTGTGGTGGAGTCTTTAGGGTTTTCTACATATACAATCATGTCATCTGCAAAAAGTGACAATTTAACTTTTTCATTCCCAATTCAGAGGCCTTTTATTTCTTTCTCTTACCTGATTACTCTGGCTAGGAATTCTAATACTATGTGGAAAAGTAGAGGTGATAGGGGACAGCCCTGTCATGTTCCTGAATGTAGAGCAAAGGGCTTCAGTTTTTCACCATTAATTATGATATTAGCTAAGAGTTAGTCATATATGGCCTTTATTATGTTAAGATATTTTCTTTCTATACCTATTTTATTAAGTGTTTAATCATAAATGGATGTTGTATCTTGTCAAACACTTTTTCTGCATCTTTTGATATAATCATATGATTTTTGTTCTTTCTTTTGTTTATGTGGTGTATCACATTGATGGATTTGAGTATGTTGAACCATCATTGTGCCCCTGGAATGAACTCCACTTGGTCATGATGTATAATCTTTTTAATGCATTGCTGCATTCGATTTGCTAGACTTTTGTTTAGGGTTTTCTTATCTGTATTTATCAGAGATATTGGTCTTTAATTTTCTTTTTTTGTGTTATGCTTACCAGGTTTTGGTGTCAGGGTAATGTTGGCCTCATAAAATGAATCAGGGAGTATTATATCTTTTTCAATTTTTTGGAAGAGTTCGAGTAGGACAGATATTAGATCCTCTTTGAATGTTTGGTAGAGTATACTAGTGATGGCATCTGGTCCTGGACTTTTTGGTTTTGCGAAGGTTTTGGATGACTGATTCAATTTCCTTACTGTTGATCAATTGATTTAGATTTTCCAATCTTCATGATTCAGATTAGGAAGGCTATATGTTTCTAAGAACTTGTCTATTTCTTCCAGGTTATTGAATTTGGTGGCATGTAATCCTTTTTAGTATTCTTGGATAATCCTTTGTATTTCTGTGGCATCAATGGTAATTTCCCCTCTTTCATTTCTGATTTTGCTTATTTGTATCTTTTGTCTTTTTATCTTAATGAGTCTAGCCAAAGGTTTGTCAATTTTATTAATCTCTTTAAAGAACCAGCTCATTGTTGCATTAATTTTTTCTGTTGTGTTTTTGTTCTCTGTTTCATTTAGTTCTGCTCTGATTTTTATTAATTCCCTCCTTCTGCTGACTTTGGATTTTATTTGTTCTTTTCCTAGTCCTTTAAGGTGTTATGTGAAGTTATTTATCTGGAATTTTTCTTCTTTCTTGAGGTAGGCTTTAAATTATATAAATTTCCCTCTTAGAATTGCTTTCACTGCATCCCTAAAATTTTGGTAGGATGTATTTTCAATGTCATTTGTTTCTATGTATCTCTCAATCTCTCCTCTTATTTCTTCTTTGACCTAGTCAATCTTTAAAATTATGTTGTTTAGTCTCCACATAATTGTGGATTTTCCTGCTTTATTTTTGATGTTCATACCCAATTTCAAAGCTTTGTGATCAGAGAATATGCTTGGTATGATTTCAATCTTCTTCAATTTGCTGAGGCTAATTTTATGTCACAATGTATGATCTATCCTTGAGAGTGTCCCATGTACACTAGAAAAGAATGTATAGTCTGATGTTCTAGGATGAAGTACTCCATAAATGTCAATTATGTTTATTCATCTAAGGTGTCATTTAAGACTGATATTTCTTTATTTATTTTCTGTTTGGATGATCTATCCATACCTGTCAATGATGTATTTATGTCCCCTACTATAATTGTGTTTTGGTCAATTTCTCCCTTTAGTTCTGTTAGTTGTTGCTTGGTATATTTTGGTCCTCCCTGATTGGGGGCATAAATATTGATGACTGTTATGTCTTCTTGTTGTATAGTCCCCTTTACCATTATGAAATGTCCATCTTTGTCTCTTGTTACCTTTTTTATCCTGAAGTCTCTTTCATCTGATATCAGTATGGCTACACTTGCGTTTTTCTGGATACCATTTGCTTGAAGTGTCAATTTCCACCCTTTCACTTTGAGTCTATGCTTGTCCTTGTAGCTGAGATGTGTCTCTTGGAGATAGCGTATGATTGGATTTAGTTTTTTGATCCAATCTGCTACTCTGTGCCTTTTTATTAATAAGTTCAGTCCATTTATATCTAGGGTGATTATTAATATATGAGGATTTTCTATTATTTTATCTTTGGTATTCTGGTGGATGGAGTCTCCATTGTTTCTTTGCCTCTTTGTGCTGTCTGCTATTTCAGTGTGGTTTATTCTATGATGTTTGCCTCCCATTCTTCTTTTTAAAAAATTTTGTTATAAATTTCAGTTCTGGATTTTTTTTTGAGTGGTTACCATTACTTTATGTAAAAGAAAGTTTCATATTTAGAGTATTCCATTTTGTTCAGCATGCTACCTTTCTTCATCCCTTAGCCAGTTCATACCTGTACTCTCTCCCCTTTTATGTTTTTGTTGTCAGAAATTTATGTTATTTATGTTATTTATGGTGTGAGTTGATTTCTGAGCTATACCAGCTAGCTGTAACTTTTTAGTTTGTTTTTTTAAGTGTTTTTTTTTTTTTCCTTCTTTACCCTGTACGTCATCTTTAAGTATAGAGTGTCTCATTTGGTGTAGGGCTTGCCCTTTCCTACTTCTATCTGTCTGTTTGTAATACTACTCATGGTTCTGTATTCTTTTGCTCTTTTGTTTCAGTTCAAATAGCCTCCTTCAATATTTCTTGTAGTACAAGTCATGCGTTAGAAAATAATCTCACCTTCTGTCTGTCTGGAAAGGTCTTTATTCCTCTTTCATGTCTAAAGGATATCTTTGCTGGATATATTATTCTTGACTCATAGTTTCTCTCTTTCAATAGTTTGAATATTTGATCCCACCCCCTCCTGTATAGTTTCTGTTGAAAAATCTGATGATAACCTAATGGGCTTTTCTTTGTAGTTTACCATCTTCTTTTCCCTGGATGCCTTGAGGATTCTTTCTTTGTTCTTAATTTTTGACAGCTTCAATACAATATGTCCTGGAGACGGCCTCTTGGGATTGAGATAATTAGGTGTTCTATTTACTTCTTGGATTTTGGGATCCAGTTCTTTCCACAAGTTTGAGAAGTTCTCACCAATTATTTGTTTGAATATACTCTCTGTTCCCTTCTCCCTTTCTTCTCCTTCTGGTATGCCCATCATTCTGATATTGCTCTTTCTGATAGAGTCAGAAAGTTTTTGTAGTGTTTTTTCATTTTCTTAAACTCTCAAGGCTCTCTCTTCTTCCATTTGTGTCATTTCCAGATTTTTACCTTTGATTCACTGATTCTTCCCTCTATCTAGTCAGCTCTATTACCTCAGGTAGCTATTTCTTTCTTCATTTCTTTTATCGAGTTCTTGATCTCCAGAAATTCTATTTGGTTCTTTTTTAAAACTTTAGTCTCTTTGGTAAAATGTTCATTTTGTTCTTGATTGTGTTTATGAGTTCATTAAATTGCCTGTCTGTGTTTTCTTGCATCTCATTGAGTTTTTTAAGAATTGCATTCTTGAAATGTCAGTCATGTAAGTCACATATCTCCATGTCTTTAAGTTTATTTTCTGGAGACATTTCATTTTCTTTCAGAGCTGCCTTATTACCTTAGTTTCACGGCAGTTAATGAATGATTATTTCTCTTCCTAGGCATCTACATGAGTGGATTCTGCAACAGGTTGATAGGAAGAGTTCTTTGTTTTGCTTTCCAGTAGTGTTGCTGAAATGTTTTATTTTCTCTTCTGCTGCAGCCTTAAAATCTCTCTCACTGCAGTGTTATATTTTCTCTGCACTGTTTCAGCTTCTTACGCATTTGGGGGGGAAGTTGTGTTTCTTCTCTGTTAGCAGATGGCCTGGGTGTCAGGGCACTATCTTCATGTGTGGATATGGAGAGCTTCTGAAGTTCCAAAGTTCTTCCTGTACCAGTTTCAAAACCTGTGGGTTTCAGTGGCTCTGTTTATCCCTACAGGGATCCTCCCAGATAGGTGGGGGCAGGAGCAGAGTGGGCTTTGAGAGGTGGCACTGAGCAATGGTATTGACCACCAGCACAGCCAGTCCTGCACCCACGGCTCCCTCCCCTTCGCTGGAACTAGTTGGGCAGAGAGTTTGTGGCTGTGGGGCTGCAGTTTTCAGCACTGCAAATTTTCTGTTCTTTTGGTGTGACACTGCTTCCATTCTGCTTCTAGTACTGGGCAGATGGTGGTGGGGTGAGCTCTGGGAGAGTAGGAAGGGGTGTCTAGGCTCTATGCCTGTCTTCTGGCCTCTCCTTGGCAGAGAGAGCTTAAACCACTGTTTTCCTCCTTTCTCCCTCAGTGTTTGTTCCAAGGTCTCTGCCTTGAGCATTGGGTTCAGCCGTGTTATATGTTGATCCCATAGGTGGGACTGTGGGCCATAAGGGGAGCGCTAGCAGTCTGAATTCTTTCCTCTCCTATGGCTGGGGTAGCTGCAGAATGCATGGCTCTAGGAGCTCCGAGCTCTTATCTGAGACCATCCTGTGGCATGCTTGGCTCACGTCTCTGCAGTTCCCCCTTCCCTCCCTCTCTGCTCACCCAATTCGACCATCTTTAGATGATTTCAATTGCGCGTCTCTTGGTCTTGCCTGTCTGCTGCTCAGGGAGTCATTTGTGGAATTATAGCTGTTCAATGTGTTGTAAATTCCAGGGGAGATTTCAAGAGAGTCACCTCACACCCCCATTTCTATGAAGTCTGTTTTTTTTGTTTTTTGCATCAGTTGAGATGACAATGTTTTTTACCCCCTTCATTCTATTTATGTGGTATATTACACTGATATTTGCATGCTGAACCAGTCTCTATTCCTGGGATAAATCACAGTTGGTCATGGTTTATAATCCTTTTACTATGCTTCTGAATTCAGTTTGCTATTGTTTGTAGAAAATTTTTGCCTTTATACATATAAGGGGTATTTGTCTGTAGTTTTCTTGTTATCAGGGTCATGCTGACCTTGTACAGTGAGTTAAGAAGTTTTCTCATCTCTTCTATTTTTTGAGAGTTTGAAATACCGGTAGTAATTCCCTATTTTTATTTCTGATTTTAGTAATTTGAGTTTTCTTTCTTTTTTTCCTTAGGCTAACAAATGTTTGACAATTTTGTTGTTCTTTTTGAAAAACCAATTTTTGGTTTAATTGTTTCAATTTTTTTGATTGTCTATTTTATCTCTATTCTAATCTTTATTATTTCCTTTCTTTTTCTAGCTTTGCATTTAGTTTGCTCTTCTTTTTCTCGTTCCTTAATTTGTAAATTTAGGTTGTTTATTCTAAAGTTCCACTGACACCTCTTCCCTTCTCCTTTCTCCTCCTTCATCATCCCACCCCTTCTCCTTCTCCTTATTTGGCTTACAGTCTCTGGATTTATTAGATCAGAATCTCCAAATAAGTTAGCTCTCAAGTAAGCTTGCCAATCTAGTTGATGGACACCCATGTGAAATTTCATCCTTTAAGTTCATTAAAATTTTATGGAATTACATCTAATGTTTCCCTCTGAGTTTTGCTTTTATTTTATTTCCTAGTTTTTGTATGTTATTTTTAAAAATTTTTCTCAAAGTTTTTAAAAATTCCACTTGTAATTTATTTGACTCATTTGTTGCTCAAGTATGTTGTTTAAGTTATATGTGTGTATTTTCCAATTTTACTTCTCATATTGATTTTTAGTTTTATCCCATTATAGTTAGAAAAGATTGTATATTTCCATCTCATTTAATTTTCAAAACTTGTTTTGTGACATATCATACAGTCTATCCTGGAGAATGTTCCATGTGCACTTGAGAAAACTCTATATTCTGTTGTTTTTGAGTGGAACATTCTATTAATTAATGTCTGTTGGACTTAGATGGTGTACAATGTTGTTCAAGTCCTCTTTTTTCTTATTGATTTTTTGTCTGATTGTTATATCCATTATTCAAGGTGGAGTATTAAAGTTTCCAACTATTATTATAAAGTATTTCTCCATTCATTTCTGACCATTTTTTTGCTTTACATATTTTGATGCTTTGTCAGTAAGTGCATACATTTTAATAATTCTTATCTCTTCTTGATAGATTGACCCCTTTATCAATGTATAATGTCCTAAGATTAGCTGTTCTTAAATGGATTTTGTGAAGTTACATTGCAAGATATTCTCTTGGTTCCTTTATAGATCACAGTTGGAGACGTTGGAATGCTCTTTAAGATTCGTATTGGTCATACCAACTCTGGACTCTCCCCTTCTTGGCACTGTAAAGAGGTAAAGACATATCAACACGCCCATCCTTTGCAAATCCTTTGCAAATTCTATTTAGGAATTAAACCTCAAGGAGGCATTGCATGCCTATTGTGAAGTGATGGAGTCAAACCTGAGCCTTTCTGGCCTTTTTACCACATGCCTGTATTAATCCCTAATTAATTGAAGGGAGCACCTTAACCAAACAATTCTTTCACCTCTTTGCAGAGAAAATATAACACTTGGGACTCTGGATTAATTTGCATTGCTTCTTGATATGGTTGCATTAGTGAGAAAAATTTAACTATGTGGATGTTATCTGCTTCAGAAGATAATGTGTTATCTGGTCTATTGTAAAAATAGACCATTGTATTGGTGAAATAATAATCTACTAGACCTTGAATGCCAGATCTCAAATTTAGTCTGCTCAAGCTAACCAAGATAATGCCCCCTGAATACTTTCAGGAGTAAAAAAAAGCTTAAATTTTCTACGTTGTTTAGAATTAAAAAAAAATTACTTATTACCATGATTGCCAATAAATGCAGATATTTAAAATTGGAAACAATACAACTTGTCATTAATTTTAATATGTATTTCCATCTTTTGTCATTTCACAACAAATGATCTTTAAACGAGTTTCCAAAATGCAAAGAACATCTTGTCAAACTTCTGATTTGCTTGACAAACTTGTTCAATAGTTTTATAATACGTGACAAAATTGTTAAAAGATTTGTGGATGATGAACACAGTTTTTATTCTATTAGCAGAAACATATAGTTGTTAATGCCATCTTGTTTGCATTAAAGTCACAAAAGATCCGGAGGCAGAATGGAAAAACAAAATTTACTTTGTGAAAACACAGAAGGTAGAAGTTTCAGAATTCAAAATTACTGCCTGACTTCAATATGAAATAATTTTCTCTTTTATACTATATAGAGCTTTTTAAAGTATGATATTCAAATTGATACTTAAGTGATCATATATAATAATAATATCTTTTACATTTTTTTCCTATTTAAGTAAACAAATTTATGAAAATTATCATTAATCCTCCTACCATTTAATTTGATTGATAACAAATATTATATTCATTATGAAACTGGAATGCTGAGACAGTGGTTAAATGATCTGAAAAGTTTATATAATATTGGAAAGACAAAAAATCAGGCTGAAAATTCCTATTGTCATTTTCTCTATGGCAAGTAATTTTCTCATTGCAAGGTAACTTGTTTGCCTGAAGTTAACCTTACCTGTCTTTGAGAACCAGTGAAGAAGAGATACATATTCTTGATTTGATTTTATTCTGAGTATATAAAGGCTGTATATAATTTGCTCATTTGGCCAAGTAACATGCTAGATTGTGGGTTGGAGATTTTCTGTTCAATTCTTATACAGTTTAGAGTTTGAAATTTAAAATTTGATGTAAGCCAACTTGTGCCTATAACTTGAAGGAATTTGAATTAAAATACAGTTTAGTACAGCAATGATGATATAACATTTTCAGAACCCATGAAGTATTCACATTGCTTTTATGACCTTAATCTTGATTATTTCAAGTTTAGTTAAGGAAGGTTACAAAATAATAAATTTCAAATGGTAATTTATTTTGTAAATTACCATTTCTGAAATAATCTGCCTTGAGCCTTAATTAAAATATCCAAATCAAATACTGGTGGCAACAGTAACAGACTTATAAATCAGTGGTAATTCTGTGTAGTTTTCAGGGAGCCCTTCTAAAAGTTAGCTTACACCAGAATCACCCCTGATGTAAATTTATGAATGCAAATTTCTGGGGCTTAACAAGACCCACAGAATTATTAAATTTAGGTATTGAAAACCTACCTTTATAGCAATGTGAATTCTTAAACACATTAAGTTGAAAATGTCTGACTTAAGGCATTTTAAAGATAGTAAGATTAATTTAACAGATACAAATGACACCTCACTGAAGTTTTAAAAAACAGAATAATAGTACCCTATTCATGAAAGCCTAGATTTTAGAAATAGAAAACATAATTTCTACTTTTTGATGATTTTTGACATTCATCTGATCCTACCAGAGTTTATTAACATTTTTGTTTAACTCAAAAATAAATTGACTAGACATGATATGGTATAATAGGTACTCAAATAAATAATTATTTATTGAATTTCATTTATTGCTAAGGACCCAAAGAAGTAACTCTATCAGTTTGAATCTTTAGTGCATGAAATCTAAGTTTGTGCTAATATATTATAAGATCACTTTAAAAAATCATTACTACAGATTTAGAATAGAGAAGTAATAAATTTTAAAAATTTGTAAATCTGAGGTGGCTGGATGGTTCAATTGGTTAGTGTGTGAGCTCTTAACAACAAGGTTGCCAGTTTGATTGCCACATGGGCCAATGAACTACGCCCCCCACAACTAGACTGAAGAAACAACGACTTGACATGGAGCTGATGGGTGCTGGAAAAACACACTGTTCCCCAATTTAAAAAAAAAAATTGTAAATTTCTCTGTCTCTAAATAGGAAAATATTGATGACAGAAAATTTTGTAGGAAATTGGCATGTTGAACATTTCAATAGGGATAAATTAGAAATAGAAACATTTCAAAATAGAAAAGAAATGCCATTGTGTTTGAGATAGCAATAAAAGAAAGTAGCACTTTTCTTGTCAAGTATTCAACAACTTTTATAGAAAAAGGAAAATGATCTTTTCTGAGTTAAGTACCCAGGTTTGGACAAAAATTTTTATTTGACTTTTTATTAAAGTATTTTTATATTTTTTGAAAAGTAATATTGTTGCTGTTGTAGATACAATTGTGGAACATGAATTCTGGAGAACATTTTTATATACCTGTACAACGATGGTTGGCACGAGATCAAGAGGATGGGCAAATCTCTCGAGAATTTCCAGTTTTAAACAGAGGAAAACCCATTCTACCAGGTAGGAAAAATCCAACTATAGGTAGTACAAATAAGATTGGCTAAATGCTGAAGAATAGGGAACTTGATAAATATGAGTAAATGAATAAATGAATGAATGAATGATTGAGGAAATGCTCATTTTGTACCCATTACCTCTGCTGGTGTTATAGCTACATTTACATATTTTACAGTTGTTTCATGTACTGCCATTCAGGAATATGTTCTTGTCAACCTTTAACACTGTAGGAATGTCAGCTGAAGTGCCTCTTAATCAAAACGAGAAAATTAATTCTTAGAAGGTTGTGAGAAAATTGAATGTCTGATAAACTTACTTACAGGGCTAAGAAATGCAAGTCAATGTATGCTTTCCCCACAGGCTCTGCCTTATTTTTTGAAAATTTATCGATTTGATCAGGAAATGAAAACACGACTGCTCAATGAATTTCTAAGCATTTGGCCAAAAGCAGAGGTGTATTCAAACCTTCTGTAAACATGGCTGAGAAATAGGTTCTGCTCAGGATTAGACTATCACTGCTCACTGCCACAAGGATTCAGGGTGACTGTCCATAGGAGCTGTTTGCTCTTGTGTCTGCTGGCTTCTGTTTTGGAAGAGAATAGGAAAAGGGCATATGAGAATGATTAAATAGACAATTGATAAAAATAGATTTTTCTCAATCCAGAATATTTTCTACAAAAATATAATATCTTAGCTTTCTAAAGAAATAAATGATAATAAATATTATGTGACAATGAGGAAGAGCTACACATGTAATATAATCTAACATTAGGTGTAGGTACATACCTTCGATAACTTTTTTAGGAAATATAGGTTGGTAAAATATTTTCAGGGACTGATGATTCCTTTGTGGTTTTTGAGTAAGATATAATCAACTCTTTGTTAAGTTTCTAAAGTTAAAATACTTTTGAAGCAATATGAATAGTTCCATTTGCTGAAAGGTGAAGGCTTGTATGAGCATTGTTCTCACCAATCCTAAATTTTCTTCCTCATCAGTCCATTCTCTTAATCCAGGAGACATTTGCCAGGTTCCCTGTTCCTATCCACTGTTAGAGCAATGATGCAGAGGTCACTTTTTGCTTCTTTGTCTCTCAATTTAATTGTATAATTCTGCTCAAAGAAGGCATATTTTGCAAATGCATATTGATTTCACTTGTCTTCCCTGTAGTACTTTGTATTAGTGGTTTATTAATAAACATTTATATTTCCACATGTTCCACATGGCTTGGAGAAACCTCTCATGTGTTATCTCTCATGTGCTAGCTATATCATATTATGTGCTATTTATAAACTTGGTAAGCCTTTGGTTATTTAGGTCAGTGGTAGATATAGCTATACTTAGATAAAATCTGAACTGACCAATACTACTAACAAATCAAATCAGTAATCAAAAAACTCAACAAACAAAACTCATCGACTGGATGGCTTCATAGATAAATATTAACAAATATTCAAAAAAGACTTAACACCTATCATAAAACTACTCCAAAAAAATTCAAGAAAAAGGAGGTGTCCCAAGCTCATTTTATGAGGCCAGCATTACCTTGACTCCAAAGCCAGAAAAATACATTACAAAAAAATTTTTAAAAGGCTGATATCACCGATGAACATAGATGAAAAAATCCTCAACAAAATATCAGCAAACTGAATTCATCAATACTTAAAAAGATCATACACCCGATCAAGTGCATATTATTCCTGGGACGCAATGTTGCTTCAACACCCACAAATCAATTAATGTGATACACCCCTGTTGTGCGGGGCGGCCTGTGGGGTCTCAGCTCCTGCTCCCCACATAAGAACTCAGGATGTGGCTAGGCCAAAATGGAACCCCCACGGAGCCATAGGTAGGGAAGTCACACCACTATGGTCTGACTGGAGGCGGGATTAACACGACCTGCAACCTGCTGTCAGCTTTTTTTCTGCCTGCCAACCAACAGACTCACTTGACTCGACTCAACTCACTAGCGCAGCCATGGCAGTTAGAACTGGCTAACTGGTTACAGCTGACCGGCAACTAGCCACTGCTGATGGCCATCTATTACCCGAGCCGGCACCTTTCCACGTGAGGCGGAGAGCCTGGAAACTGCTCTCTGGGACTCTGTTCCCACACCACATAAACAAAATGAAGGATAAAAATCATATGCCATATCAATAGATGCAGAAAAAGCATTTGACAAAATTCAACATCCACTTATGACAAAAACTCAGCAAAGTGGGAATAGAGGGAACATACTTCAACATAATAAAGGCCATACATGACAAACCCATAACTAACATCATACTCAATCGTGAAAAGCTAAAAATGTTTTCCTTAAGATCAGAAGCAAGAAAAGATTGTCTACTTTCATCACTTTTATTCGACGTTGTATTGGAAGTCCAGAACACAGTAATGAGACAAGAAAAACAAATAAAAGGCATGGAAATTGGCATAAAAGAGTAAAACTGTCATTATTTGCAGGTGACATGATACTATACCTATATATAGATATACAAGGTTTGAAAATTAAGTTCATGAACGTGTTGCAATGATGTTGCTAACCTTTTTGGATATTACAAGGATTATTCATTACAATTTTGTACCAACTGGACAAGTTTACTATTTGGAAGTGCTGCAAAGGTTGTGTGAAGAAGATAAAAACGACCTGAACTTTTTGCCAACAATTCATGGCTCTTGCATCATGACAATGCACCAGCTCACAGGGCACTGTCTGTGAGGGAGTTTTTAGCCAGTAAACAAATAACTGTATTGGAACACCCACCCTACTCACCTGATCTGGCTCCCAATGACTTTTTTCTTTACTCAAATATAAAGGAAATATTGAAAGGAAGACATTTTGATGACATTCAGAACATCAAGGGTAATATGACAACAGCTCTGATGGCCATTCCAGAAAAAGAGTTCCAATGTTGCTTTCAAGGGTGGACAAGGCACTGCGCATCAGTGTATAGTTGCCCAAAGGGAGTACTTCAAAGGTGACCATAGTGATGTTCCGCAATGAGGTATGTAGCACTTTTCCTAGGATGAGTTCGGGAACTCATTTGTCCAACCTTGTAGATATAGATAGGAGGTCTGATGATTATGTCTGTGAACTCATCATAGAAGAAGTGCTACATAACTCATTGCAAAATATCACTATGGTCACCTTCAAAGTACTCCCCTTGGGAAGCTATGCACCAATGCCGTCGGCTAGTTCACACTTAAAGCAATTTGCTATTTGTTTACTAGCTAAAAACTCCCTTTGCTTTTGTTCATGGGTGAGCTCCTTTGGGACTGTTTTTGCACACATCTTTCTCATGCCAAGATTTTCAGTTAAGATTTTCCTGTTTCTCTATTTATGTTTACTTGGTCTGCTATGCTTCTGACAGTCAGCCGACAATTTGATGCACAATTCGAAAAATGTTTGCAGTGTTTTCCTCAGTTCTGCTCGTTACTGGCCACTCTCATCTGTCTTCATCAGTGATGTGTTCTCTCACCTCAAAAAAATGTTTAATCTATTTGTACAGTGCTGTTTTTTTAATGGCATTATTCCCATAAACTTGGACTAACATGCCCCTGATTTCACTTCCACTCTTGCCAAGTGTAACAAGAAAGTTAATGTTAGTTCGTTGCTCTAATTCAAGGTCAGACATTCTCACAATGGCACATAAAAAGATGCAACAACAATAATGAATGCCAATCAACAAGACACCACAACACGTCGACACAAACACAGCTGTCAAATACTGATATACCAAGGTTATGAAAATTTACCAAGTTGTTTGTACAATGTAAGCACACAATGGCAAATTCATGAACTTAATTGTCAGACATCGTATATATCTGTATGTATGTATGTATGTATGTATGTATGTATGTATCTATCTATCTATCTGTCTAGACAGATATATATCTATATGTCTATATCTATCTATCTTTCTATGTATATATACCATATTTCCCCATGTCTTTTATTAATTTTTGCTCCAAAACACACATTAGGGCTTACTTTTAGGAGATGTTTTATTATTTTTTTCATGTACAACAATCTACATTTATTCATGTACAACAATTTACATTTAATCATTTATTCATGTACAAAAATACACATTTATTCAAATACAGTCATGTCATCTTCTTCTGGAACATCGTCGTAACTCTCCAAATCCTGAATTCTGGCTTGAATTTCTTGTGACTCCATTTCCTGTGGAATCATTGGCCCCAATCTCTCCTGTCCAGCAATAGAGCTCTCCTTAAAAATGAGCACTTCTTGTCCATGTAACCTGCTCATAGTGCTGTGGCAACACTGCTGTCAGTGATTTTATCCCATGAATTCTTCACCCAAGTGACGACCTCTTGTAGGCTAGGATTCACAAAGTTTCCACGTTGATTTCTCTCCATTCTATTTTCAATGTAGTAATTGATTTCCGTGCACTAATGGTCTTTAAATGGCTTGTTTATTGCAATATCAAGAGTCTGGAGATAGGCTGCGATTCCTGCGGGAATCATTATTTTATCTATTCTTCTCTCTGCAAGGAAGTTTTTCATGTCTTTAGCACAGTAAGTGCTGGCTGAATCCCAGATTAGCAGACATTTCTGGCCACCTTACAAAACAAGTGGAAGCATTGAATCGACCCACTTTCTTCTAACTGCTTGTGTGCACCAGGCTTTTTCAGTTTCAAGAACATAAATGCCTGAAACACGTTCAACCTTATCTTGCTTGCCTTTAGTGATGATTAGAGGTAGGGCTTTCTTTCCATCTAGACAAATTGCCAAAATACAGGTAACACATGCACTTTTGTAACTAGTGGAGGGAATGTAGATTGACGAGGTGACCCTCTGATCAATTGTCATTTGAGATCCTTGGCCGATAAACACCACAGTTTCATCCATAGCAATCATCTTGGAGAGTTCGTATTTAGAAAAGTTGATGCCATCAACAAAGGACTTGAATGCAAGTGCACATTTAATAACTTCAGTATCTTCCAGCTTAAACAGTGTTGTTGATCTTAGAGACAGTTCATATCACTGAAGGAAGCCATCCAGCCAGTGTTGTGGTGCTTTGAATTCTTCTGGGAATATTTCTAACTGTGGTGCCCATTGCAAGGGCAAATGCTTGAATATCAGCCCTGCACACAACCAAAGGCTTTGCTCTCCTGTCAGCAATTCATTCACAGATGATGTCTTCCAGATAAGGAAATAATGATTGCCAACCTGATCCACACTTGTGCTTCTTAGCATTTCTCTTGTTCACACATTGACTGAGGTTATCATACTCTGTTTGCCATTTTCGGACCATTCGAAGATCCAACTTCTTCTTTTTACAGAAAGCCATAAGATTCTTGCCCGGGAGTCCTCCATGATTCTTTTCTTGTACTCGATGGAATAGCAGGAAGTTTTTGCACTTGTCTTGTCGGGGTCAAAATATTATTCCTTTTAAATCTACCATTAAATCAAGTGTTAATTGAAGATTTACGTTACAAGACAGGAGTGGCAACAAAACTGATGACAGTTAAGAATGATGGTCCACACAAAAGCAGGCACCAAACGAAAAATTGCAGGCACCAAAATTCAGAAAATGTTTGTTTATTTCACACAAGTGCATTAAGTATGTCCGTTAAAACACACAACATATTGAATAATGAAGATTAATATTAGACACAACCACGTCTGTTTGTTATCAAGTGCATACATTATTCGTGCATTGTGTCTGTACTCCGATTGGTCATTTGGCAATAAGTCTCGAGTTCATGTGTTTACATAGGCATTTACCTCTTGTCCAAAGGTGCTCACTTGGGTATTTACAAATACTTAGTTATAATTTATATTATCATTTATTTTAAGTGTTAATGTCAATAATATTATTTATTTATATTTAATTATACATTAATATTATTATTTTATAATTCAATACGTCTATCTTCTGTTGCAACGGATGTGCTAAATGTGTCTGTCTCTCTGACGATCTTAACTGAGCTTATTTTGGGGGTAGGGCTTATATTATGAGCATCCTGAGAAATCATGGTAGGGCTTATTTTCTGGTTAGGTCTTATTTTCAGGGAAATATATAGACATATGCAGATATATATGTATACATATGTATGTATATATATATAAATATGTATATGTATGTGTATAAATATGTATATGTTACATGTATAAATAAATTTAACCAAGTAGGTAAAAGACCTGTACTTGGAAATCTATAAGACATTGAAGAAAGAAATTGCGAGACGTCCTCAAAATGGCGGCGAGAGGTGAGCCTCTGTAAAGCTCCCCTGGAATTTACAACTAATTGAACAACAATAACATCACAAAGGACTCCCTGCACAGCAGACAGCCAAGACGAAGAGGCCCATTACTGAATTCACCTACAGGTGGGAGAATAGTGCGAGCGAGGGAGGAGGGAAGGGAGAAGTGCGGAGATGGAGCGGGTGCAGGAAGTGGACCTAGCTCAGTGCTCCAAGCACGCTGCATCCTGGACCTACCGCAGCTGTGGGAGAGGGAAGAACTCAGACTGCTAGGGCTCCGCTTATTGCCCACAGGGCAGAGGGGGCAGCATATAACATGGCTGAACACAATGCTCACGGCAGAGACCTCGGAGAAAAGACTGAGGGAAGAAGGCTGAAAATGGTGGTTTAAGCCCTCATTGCCGAGCAGAGAACGGAAGCCTTAGGCACTGAGACTAGCCACCCCCTGCCTACCCTCCCACAGCTCGCCCCGCCCTCACTTCCCCGGTGTTAGAACCGGAACAGTAGCAGTGTCAGATCAAAAGAACAGAATATTTGCTGGTCTAAGAACTGTGGACTGCAGACACAGGTTCACAGCCCAACTAGTTCCGGCAAAGGGGAGGTAGCTGTGGAAGCAGGACTGGATGTGGTGGTGGTCGCCGCCATTGCTCTGGGCCACCTCTCAGAACTCACCCCACCCCTGGCCCCACCTATCTGGGTGGATCCCGGCAGGAATAAACAGAACTGCTGAAACATACGGGCTCTGAATCTGGTGCAGAAAGAGCTTTGTAACTTCAAAACGTATCTGCATCTCCACAGGGACGTGTTGCCCTATGACTCAGGTAAACTGTTAACAGAGGAGAAGCCCGTGTCCTAGGGAGTCACCCCATTGTGTGAGAAGCTGGAATAATGCAGAGAAAACATAGCCCTACTGTGTGAGAGAGGAAACAAAAGGCTGCAGTCGGAGAGAAAATAAAGCATTCTACCAACACGTACTGGAAAACAAAAGAAAGACTTCTTCCTATCAATCTGTTGCAGAAGCCACTCCTGTAGATGTCTAGGAGAGAAATAATAAATCAGTAATTGCCATGAATAACCAAGGCAAGAAGACAGCTCAAAAAGAAAGTTAAAAGTCTCCAGAAAAGGAACTTAAAGATATGGAAATATGTGACTTAAAAGACAGAGAATTCAAGATTGCAGTTCTGAAAAAACTCAACGAGATGCAAGAAAACACAGAAAGGCAATTTAATGAACTCAGAAACGCAATCAAAGAACAACATGAGCATTTTACAAAAGAGATTGCAATTTTAAAAAGAACCAAAGAAAATTTCTGGAGATTAAAAATTCAATATAGACACAGAATCTTCTTACCTAAGCTGGTAAGAATGAAATAACCAGCTTAGGTAGTAGAGTTGACAAGATGGAGGAAAGAATCAATGACATCGAAGATAGAAACCTGGAAATTACACGGATGGAAGAAGAGACTTGAGACTTAAAAGAAATGAAAGAACTATACAAGAACTTTCTAACTCTATGAGAAAGAACAATATAAAAATAATGGACATACCAGAAGGAGAAGAAAGACAAAAGGAAACAGAGACTATATTAAAACAAATTGTTGATGAGAACTTCCCAAAATTGTGGACAGAAATGGATCCTCAAATTCAAGAAGCAAATAGAACTCCTAATTACCTCAATCCCAACAGGCCTTCTCCAAGACACATTTTATTGAAGCTGTCTAAAATCAACAACAAAGAAAGAATCCTCAAGGCAGCCAGGGAAAAGAAGACGGTAACCTAAAAAGGAAAGCCCATTAGATTATCATCAGATTTTTCAACAGAAACTCTACAAGCCAGGAGGGAGTGGAACCAAATATTCAAACTATTGAAAGAGAGAAATTATGTGCCAAGAAAGTATATCCAGCAAAGATATCCTTTAGATATATGAAGGAGGAATAAAGACCTTATCAGACATACAGAAACTGAGGGAATTTTCTAATATATGACCTGCACTACAAGAAATACTAAAGGAGGCTATTTGACCACCATCAACAGGGACAATTTGTGGCAACATAAAAAAAAGGGGAGAGTAAAGGCCTGAACCGGAATATGGGAATGGAGAAAGTAAGCGTGCTGAAGAAAATGGAATACTCTAAATATCAAACTTTCTTTTACATAAACATAAGGGTAACCACTCAAAAATCATCCAGAACTGAAATATATACTGTAATAAAAGAAGAAACAGAGGGAAAAGTCGTAGGATACCACCACACAGAAATAATAGACAACAACAACAAGGCAAAGAGACAATGGAAACACAGCCTTACCAGAAAACTAAAGATACAATGACAGGAAATCCTCACATATCAATAATCACCCTAAATGTAAATGGACTGAACTCACCAATAAAGAGACACAAAGTAGCAGATTGGATCAAAAAACTAAACCCAACCATATGCTGTCTCCAAGAGACACATCTCAGCTACAAGGACAAGCATAGACTCAAAACGTAAGGGAGGAAATTGACAATACAAGCAAATGGTACCCAGCGAAAATCAGGTGTAGCCATAATGCTATCAGATGAAACAGACTTCAGGATGAAAAAGATAACAAGAAATAATGATGGACATTTTATAATGGTGAAGGGGACTATAAAACAAGAAGACATAACAGTCATCAATGTTTATGCCCCCAATCAGGGAGCACCAAAATATACCAAGCAACTACTAACAGAACTAAAGGGAGAAATTGACCAAAACACAATTATACTACGGGACTTAAATACATCATTGACAGCTATGGATAGATCATCCAATCAGAAAATAAATAACAAAATAGCAGCCCTAAATGACACATTAAATGAAATGGACATAATTGACGTATATAGAGCACTTTATACTGAAACTTCAGACTATACATTCTTTTTGAGTGTACATGGAACATTCTAAAGGATAGAACATATATTGGGACATAAAATCAGCCTTAGCACATTTAAGAAGATTGAAATCTTATATTCTCTGATCCCAAATCTGTGAAATTGGATATCAACTGCAAAAAGAAAGCAGGAAAAAACCACAAATACATGGAGATAAAACAACATACTTTAAAGCACGATTGGGTGAAAGAAGAAATTAGAGGAGAGGTCAAAATATACATAGAAAGAAATGACAATGAAAATATATTCTACCAAAATTTTTGGGATGCAGTGAAAGCAGTTTTAAGAGGGATATTTATGTCATTAGAGGCCTATCTCAAGAAACAAGAAAAATCCCAAATAAATAACCTCATGTTACACCTTAAAGAACTAGAAAAAGAAGAACAAGTGAAACCAAAGGTCAGCAGAAGAAAAGAAATAACAAACATCAGAGCAGAACTAAATGAAATACAGAACAAAAAGACCAGAAAAAATTAATGTGACAAAGAGCTGGTTCTTTGAGAAGATTAACAAAATCGACAAACCCTTTGCTAGACTCACTAAGATAAAAAGAGAGAAGACACTGATTCACAAAATCGGAATGAAAAAGGGAAAGTTATCACGGACACCACAGAAATACAAAGGATCATCCAAGAATACTATGAAGGACTATATGCCATCAAATTCAATAACCTAGAAGAAATGGACAAGTTCTTGGATACATATAGCGTTCCAAGGCTGAACCATGAAGAACTGGAAAATCTAAACAGACCGGTCACCAGTAACGATATTGAATTTGTCATCCAAAACGTTCCCAAAGGCAGAAGTCTGGGAACACATTGTTTCACTAGTGAATTCTACCAAACCTTCAAAGAGGATCTAATACCAATCCTGTTCAAACTCTTACAAAAAATTGAAGAAGAGACAGTACTCCCTAACTGATTTTATGAGGCCAACATTACCCTGATACCAAAACCTGGTAAAGACAACACACAAAAAGAAAACTACAGACCAATATCTCTGATGAATACTGATGCAAATATCCTAAACAAAATTCTAGCAAATCGAGTACAACAATTTATTAAAAAAGATTTTTCATCACGACCAAGTGGGATTGATCCCCGAGGCACAAGGATGGTTCAACATTCGCAAATCCATCAATGTGATACATCACATAAACAAAATAAAGGACAAAAGTCATATGATTATATCAATTGATGCAGAAAAAAACATTTGACAAGATACAACATCCATTTATTATTAAAAAACTTAATAAAATAGGTATAGAAGGAAAATACCTTAACATAATAAAGGCCATATATGACAAGCCCTCAGCTAATCTCATAATTAATGGTGAAAAGCTGAAGCCCTTTGCTCTACGTTCAGGAACACGACAGGGCTGTCCCCTGTCACATCTGCTTTTCAACATAGTGTTGGAAGTCTTTGCCAGAGCCATCAGGCAAGAGAAATAAATAAAAGGCATCCAAATTGGAAATGAAGAAGTTAAATTAGCACTTTTTGCAGATGACATGATGTTATATATAAAAAACCCTAAAGACTCCACTAAAAAGCTGTTAGAAACAATCAACAAATACAGTAAAGTTGTTGGCTACAAAAATCAACGTACAAAGTCCATTGCTTTCCTATATACTAACAATGAAATCTCAGAAAAAGAAATACAAAAAACAATTCTCTTTGCAATTGCAGCAAAAAGAATAAAATACCTAGGAATACACTTAACCAAGGATGTGTAGCATTTGTATGCTGAAAATTATAAGACTTTTAGGAGAGAAATTGAAGAAGACACAAAGAAATGGAAAGACATTCCGTGCTCATGGACTGGAAGAATCAACATATTTAAAATGGCCATATTACCCAAAACAATATACAGATTTAATGCAATCCCCATTAAAATCCCAATGGCATTTTTTAAAGAAATAAAACAAAAATCATCAGATTTGTTTGGAACCACAAAAGACTCCGAATAGCCAAAGCAATCTTAAGACAAAAGAAGAATACTGGAGGTATCGCACTCCCTCACTTTAGCTTGTACTACAGGGCTACAATAATCAAAACAGCTTGGTGTTGGCGGAAAAACAGACACATGGAGCAATGGAATAAAATTGAGAACCCAGAAATAAAACCACATAAATATGGACAGATAATTTTTGACAAAGAAGCTAAAAACATACAATGGAGGAAAGACAGCCTCTTCAATAAATGGTGCTGGGAGAATTGGATAGCCACGTGCGAAAGAATGAAACTGGACAGCTTTTTGTCACCATGTACCAAAATTAATTCAAAATGGATCAAAGACTTAAGCATAAGATCTGAAACAATTAGCTGTATAGAAGAAAACATAGGTACTAAACTTATGGACCTTGGGTTCAAAGAGCATTTTATGAATTTGACTCCAAAGGGAATGGAAGTAAAAGCTAAAATAAACAAATGAGACTATATGAAACTTAAAAGCTTCTGCACAGCAAAAGAAACCATCGACACAATAAAGAGGCAACCGACTGAATGGGAGAAAATTTTTGCAAACAGTGCCTCCGATAAGGGGCTAATATCCTAAATATACAAAGAACTCATGAAGCCCAACAACAGAAAAACAAACAACCCAATTGAAAAATGGGCAGAGGACCTGAAGAGACATTTCTCCAAAGAGGACATACAAATGGCAAATAGACATATGAAACAATGCTCAACATCACTAATCATCAGAGAAATGGAAATGAAAACCACAATGCGATATCACCTCACCCCAGTCAGAATGGCTATCATCAACAAGACAAATAGTAACAAGTGTTGGAGAGGCTGTGGCGGAAAAGGAAACCTAATACACTGGTGGTGGTAATGCAGACTGGTGCAGCCATTATGGAAGGCAGTGTGGAGGTTCCTTAAAAAATTATGAATAGAATTACCATATGAGGCAGCAATCCCTCTCCTGGGTATCTACCCAAAAAATTTGAAAACATTTATACATAAAGACACGTGTACTCCAATGTTCATTGCAGCTTTGTGTATGGTGGCCAAGACATGGAAACAACCTAAATGTCCTTTGATAGATGAATGGATGAAGAAGTTGTGGTATATATACACAATGAAATACTATTCGGCAGTAAGAAAAGATGATATAGGAACATTTGTGACAACATGGATGGATCTTGAGAGTATAATTCTAAGCGAAATAAGTCCGACAGAAAAAGCAGAGAACCCTATGATTTTACTGATATGTGGTATATAAACCGAAAACAACAAAAGAACAAGAGAAACAAATGAGAATCAAGAACTCATATTCAGAGACAATAGTTTAGTGGTTACCAGAGTGTAACCAGAGGGGGTTGGGGGAAGGGAGATGAGGGTAAGAGGGATCAAATATATGGTGATGGAAGGAGAACTGACTCTGGGTGGTGAACACACAATGGTATTTATAGATGATGTAATACAGAATTGTACACCTGAAATCTATGTAATTTCACTAAGAATTGTCACCCCAATAAATTTAATTAAAAAAGAATAAATCATCCTTAATTCCCTGATAAAGATAATCATTCTATAAAAAAAAAAGAAATTTCAGAAGTTAGAAATAAATAGAGGTATATACCGTGCTCATGGATAGAATTAACATCGTTAGAATGTCCAAAGCAATCTATAGACTCTATGCAATCTCTATCAAAATAACAGTCATTTTTCACAGGACTAGAACGAATTATGCTAAAATTTATGTGGATCCCAAAAAATCTCAAATAGCCAAAGCAATCTTGAGAATGAAGAACAAAGTTGGATGTTTCCGTCTACCTGATATCAAACTTTACTACAAGGCTATAATAATCAAAATAGCATGTTACTGGAATAAAAACAGACATTAAATTAATGGACTAGAATAGAGAGTCCAGAAATAAACCCACACCTATATGAGCAATTAATCTATGACAAAGATGGCAAGAATGTACAATTGGTTAAAGACAATCTCCTTAAGAAATGCTGTTGTGAAAACTGGACATATACATGCAAAAAAATAAAACCAGACCAGTTTCTTTCATATACAAGAATCAACTCAAAATGGATTAAAGTCTTACATGTAAGAACTGAAACCATAAATCTCCTAGAAGAAAACATA
The DNA here is from genome assembly GCF_964194185.1 of Rhinolophus hipposideros. Lineage (NCBI taxonomy): Eukaryota > Metazoa > Chordata > Mammalia > Chiroptera > Rhinolophidae > Rhinolophus > Rhinolophus hipposideros. The sequence goes on from NC_138059.1 coordinate 51,913,813, forward strand.
GGGAGTAAATTCTTTGACATTTCTCTCTCTCTCTCTCTCTCTCTCTCTCTCTCTCTCTCTCTCTCTCTCTCTCTCTATATATATATATATATATATATATATATATACATATATATCACACACACACACACACACACACACATATATATATATATATATATATATATATATATATATACACACACATATGTAGATGTGTCTTCTATGGCAAGGGAAACAAAATAAAAAATGGGACTACCTTAAACTAAAGAGTTTTTGCACAGCAGAGGAAACCATAAACAAAACAAAAAGACAACCTACTTAATGGGAGAAGATATTCACCAATTTTCCATCCAATAAAGGGTTAATATCCAAAATATATACAGTACTCATACAATTTAAAACCAAAGAAAACCAAACAACTTAATTTAAAAAATGGGCAGAGGACCTGAATAGACATTTCTCTGAAGAGGACATACAGATAGCCAATGGACATACGAAAAGATGCTCAACATCATTAATTATTAAGGAATTCAAATGAAAACCTCAATAATATATATCACCTCACACCTGTCAGTATATCTATGATCAAAAAATCAACACACAAGTATTGGCAAGGATATGGAGAAAAGGGAACCATTGTGCACTGTTGGTAGGATTGCAAATTGGTGTAGCCACTATGGAAAACAGTTTGGAGGTTCCTCAAAAAATTAATAATAGAACTCCCTTATGACCCAGGAATTTCACTTCTGGGTATGTAGCTGAAGAAATTCAAAAAATCAATTCAAAAAGATATATGCATGTCTCTTTTTATTGCATCATTACTAACAATAGCCAAACTGTGGAAGCAACCTAAGTGTCCATCAATAGAAAACTGGATAAAGAAGATGTGGTGCATATATACAATGGAATATACTTGGTCATGAAAAAATGAAATCTTACCATTTGTGATAACATAGCCAGACCTAGAGTGTATTATGCTAAGTGAAATCAGTCAGATACAGAAAGACAAATAGCATAAAATTATACTTATATGTGGAATCTGAAAAAAATCAAAATAAATGAGCAAACAAAATATGTATTAACAGAGTCATAGATACAGAGTAAAAACTGATGTTTGCCAGATGGGAGGGGACTTTGGCGGCTGGGCGATAAAGGTGAAGGGATTTAGAAATACAAATTGGTAGTTACAAAATAGTTATGAGGATGTAAAGTACAGTATTGGTAATATAATCAATAATATTGTAATAAAAATGTATGGGTACTACACTTATCTGTGGGATCAATTTGTAAATTATATAAATGTCTAATCCCTATGCTGTAAATAAATGTTAACTCAACCTAAGTGAGCATAAGTATATTATTATGAATTCTTCCATAAACAAGATCATTCAAAACAATAAACAAAAGTGTTTGCCTGGTTTACAAGTATACTATTGTGTGTACCTGAAAATTATGTTTTGTAATTATGGAATTATTTTCCTGGATAGCATAGGGGTTGCTAAGAAAACCAGTTTAAAATGGGCTTTCTCAAGTTGTGCGAGGAATTTTTTTTAAAAAAAAAATTTAATTGTGGTAATGAACACATAACATTAAATTTAATATCTTATACATATTTAAGTATACATTTTGGGATACTTAATTGGTGAATATACGAAAAGATGCTCAACATCATTAATTATTAAGGAATTCAAATGAAAAATTTACTTCATTCATTTGTTATGCAACAGAGCTTTAGAACTTTTTTCATCTTTTTAAAAATTAGTTTCAGGTGTACAAAACAATGTAATAGACATTTACACCTCTCACAATGTGATAATCCCCTCCCCCAATGTACTAACCCTCTGATATCGTATGAATCTGTTACAATTCCATTGACTCTATTCCCTATGCTGTACTCCGTTACTATATATATATATTTTGTGTTTCCCTGAAAATAAGACCTAGCCGTTCAATCAGCTCTCATGTGTCTTTTGGAGCAAAAATTAATATAAGAAGTGGTAATATATTATATTATATTATATTATATTATGTTATGACCCAATCTTATAGTAAAATATGACCTGGTATTATATTATACTCATATTATATTATATTATAAGACTCAGTCTTATATTATAGTAAAATAAGACCGGGTCTTATATTAATTTTTGCTCCAAAAGATGCATTAGAGCTGATTGTCATGCTAATTCTTATTTTTGGGAAACACGGCATATGTATATTTATTTATTTTAAATTATAGTTGACATTCAATATTATTCAGCTTCAGCATCAGGTGCATAGCTCAGTGGTCAGACATCTATCTACACAGTCCATGAGGTGGTCTCCCTAATAAGACAAGTGTCCATCTGACCCCCTTCAAAATCTTTAAAACATTGATTATATTCCTCAAAGTATTTCATATCCCTGTGGCTATATTGAGACTACTAATTTGTACTTTCTAATCTTTTTACCTTCTCCCCCACCCCCAACCCCCTCCCATCGAGCACCCCTCAATTTTTTTCTCCTACATCTCTGAGTTCATTGGTGTTTTGTTTGTTCGTTTAGTCTATTGTTTAGATTCAACATTTAATGAGATGATATGGTATTTGTCTTTCTCTGTCTGACTTATTTCACTTAGCATAATATTTTCTAGGTCGATCCATGTCATTGCAAATGGCAATATTTCATTCTTCTTTATGGCCAAGTAATAATACTCCATTGTTTCTTTTATCCAATTGTGTATCGATGGGCATTCCATATCTTGGCTATTGTGAATGCTGCTGCAATAAACATAAAGGTGCATATATTTTGTCAAGTATGTGTTTTCAATTTCTTTGGTTAGATATCCAGAAATGGAATTGGTGGGTCATAAGGTAATTCCATTTTCAATTTTTTGAAGTATCTCCATATGGTTTTCCATAGTAGCTGCAGAAATCTGCAATCTCATCAACAGTGTACAAGGGTTCTCTTTTCTCCCAATCCTCACGAGCACTTGTTGTTAGTTGATTTATTGATGATAGCCATTCTGAAAGGAGTGAGGTGCTATCTCATTGTCATTTTTATTTGCATTTCTCTAATGGTTATTGACGTTGAGCATCTTTTTATATGTCTGTTGGCCATTGGTATGTCCTTTTAGAGAAATGTCTTTTCATATCCTCTGCCCAATTTTTAATTGTTTTGTTTTTTTTTTTGGTGTTACATGAGTTTTTAAAATAAATTTTGGGTATTAACATCTTATCAGATGTATCATTGGCAATTATCTTCTCCCATTCAGTAGGCTGCCTTTTTGTTTTATTGATGGTTTCCTTTGCTGTAAAAAAAGCTTTTTAGTTTGATGTAATCCCACATGTTTATTTTGTCTTTTGCTTCCCTTGCCCAAAGGGATATATCAGTAAAGATATTACTAAGAGTAATGTTTGCAAATTTACTTCCTGTATTTTATTCTTGTTTTATTGTCTCGGTTCTTATATTTTAGTCTTTCATCCATTTTGAATGTATTATTGTATATGGCATAAGAAAGTGGTCCAGCTTCAATTTTTTTGCTTGTATTGGTCCAATTTCCCCAGCACCATTTATTAAATAGACTGTCTTTATCCCTATGTAAATTCTTGCTTCCATTATCATAGATTAAATGACTATTTCTTGGATCTTTATTCTGTTCTATTAGGTGTCTTTTTTTTTTTTTAGTTTTTTTTTTTTATGCCAATACCCTTCTGTTTTGAGTATTATAGCCTTGTAGTATGATTAGATATCAGGTAGCGTGATACCTCCCACTTTGTTTGTATTTCTCATGACAGCCATGACTGTTTGGAGTCTTTTATGGTTCCATATAAATTTTAGGATTATATGTTCTAGTTCTGTGAAAAATGTTATTGGTAATTTGATAGGGATTGCATTGAATCTATATATTGCCTTAGGTAGTATGGATATTTTAACTATATTAATTTTTCCTATACATGAGTATGATACATGTTTCCATTTATTTGTAGCTTCTTAATTTCTCTCTTCAATGTCTTCTAATTTTCTAAATACAGGTCTTTTTCTCCCTTGGTTAAATTTATTCCTATTTTCTTGTTTTTGAGGCAATTGTAAATTGTTTTATTAATTTCTCCTTCTGATAGTTTGTTATTGGTGTATACAAATGCAACTGATTTCTGAATATTAATTTTGTATCCTGCTACTTGACTAAATTCATCTATCAGTTCTAATAGTTTTTTCATGGAGTCTTTGGGATTCTCCATACTGGGGGTGCCAAAATAATGTATACACATTTTAAGAGATGTTATCTCTGTATTACTTTTCAAAGTTGAATTGAATCACAGTAGCAAAATTTAGTATGACGTTCACTCAAAAGATGACTTTAATCAAATGAATGCTAGCATCACCATGTGACAGGCAGGACAGTCAACGAAAATGGTAGCAGCACAGTTGTTGATTGAGGAGCACAAGACCATTTTGAAGTGGTATTTGAAATTCGAGAATGTTCTCCTGACTTAATGCCTATGTGGGATGTTAAAGGATGTGGTATACCATAGAAAACTGTCTACACTGCAGTACTTCAGGAAAAAAATTGAAACAGCGTGCACAGCAATACAAGTGGATACTTTGGTCAATGTTACTCAAGGAGTAGTTTGCCATAATCAGAAGTGTCTGGACACTTATGGTAACCACTTTGAGCACCTCTTGTAATTGCAGAAGTCAAACATGACTTGTATTCATCTTTTGTTATTGGTATATATTGAGTATTAAAATTTTAATACAGTTTTTTCATTAAAATGTGTACACATTGTTTTGGCACCCTCTGTATATAGTATCATGTCATCTGCATGAAATGACAATTTACTTCCTCCTTTCCAATTTGGATGCCTTGTATTTCTTTTTCTTGTTTAATTGCTGTGGCTGGAACTTCCAGAACTATGTTGAATAAAAGTGGTGAAAGTGGGCAAACTTGTCTTGTTCCTGATCTTAAAGGGAATGTTTTAGCTTTTTCCCATTAAGTATGATGTTAGCTGTGTGTTTATAATATATGGCTTTTATTATGTTGTGATATAATCCTTCTATTTGCACTTTGCTCAGAGTTTTGATCATAAGTGGATGTTGGATTTTGTCAAATGCTTTTTCTGAATCTAGTGATACAACTATGTAATTTTCATTTTTCATTTTGTTAATGTGGTATATCACATTGTTGATTTGCAGATATTGAACCAAACTTGCATACTAGGAATGAATCTCACTAGGTCATGATGTGTGATCTTTTTAATGTATTGCTACATTCAGTTTGCTAATATTTTGTTGAGGATTTTTGCGTGTATGTTTATTAGGGATATTGGCCTATAGTTTTCTTTTTTTGCAATGTTTTTGTCTAGTTTGGGCTTCAGGATGATAGTGGCTTCATAGAATGAGCTTAGGAAACTTTCCTCTTTCTGGAGTTTCTTGGAGTAGTTTGAAGAGAATAGGTGATAATTCTCTTTTGTATGTTTGGTAAAATTCACCTGTGAAGCCATCTGGTCACGGGCTTTTTACAGTTGGGAGTTTGTTGATTGGTGATTCAATTCCATTGGTAGTAATTGGTCTGTTCAGATTTTCTGTTTCTTCTTGATTCAACTTTGGATGATTGTATGCATCCAGAAATTTATTCATGTCTTCCAGATTGTCTAATTCGTTGTGAATCATTGCTCATAGTATTTTCTTAATTTTTTTTTTTTTGTATTCCTGTGGTGTGGTGTCTGCCATCATCTCTACTCTTTTATTTCTGATTTTATTAATTTGGCTCCTCTCTCTCTTTTTCTTGATGAGTCTGGCTAAAGGTTTGTCAATTTTGTTTATCTTGTCAAAGAAACAGTTTCATTGATCTTTTGTATTGATTTTTTTGGTCTCTGTTTCATTTTATTTCTTCTCTGATCTTTATTATTTCCTTCCTTGTACTCCCTTTGGGCTTATTTAACTGTTCTTTTTTCAGTTCCCTTTGTTGCAAAGAAAGACGCTTGATTTGAGATTTTTTTTTTTGCTTCTTTTGGTAGGCCTGCATTGCTATGAATTTCCCTCTTAGGACTGCTTTCGCTTCATCCCATAGATTTTGGATCATATTGTTTTCATTTTCAATTGTCTCTAGATATCTTTGGATTTCTTTCTTGATCTCATTGTTGACTCATTCATTATTTAGTAGCATGTTATTTAGCCTCCATGTGTTTGTGTGTTTTCTGCTTTTCTTCTTGTAATTGATTTCTAGTTTCATTACACTGTGGTAAGAGAAAATTCTTGATATGATTTCCATCTTCTTAAATTTATTGAGACTTGTTTTGTGGCCGAGCATGTGGTCTATCTTGGAACATGTTCCATGTGCACTTGAGCAGAATGTATATTCTGCTGTTTGGGGGTAAAATACTCTAAAAATATTGATTAAATCCAACTGGTCTAATGTGTTATTTAAGGCCACTCTTTCCATATTAATTTCCTGTCTGGAGGATCTGTACATTGCTATCAGTGTGGTGTTGATGTCCCCTACTATGATAGTGTTACTGTTGATTTCTGTCTTTATATCACTCAATATCTGTTTTATATGTTTAGGTGCTCCTATGTTGGGTGCATAGATGTTTACTAGGATAATATCTTCTTGTTGAATTGATCCCTTTATTATTATGTAGTGTACATCTTTGTGTTTTATTATGGTCTTTATTTAAAGTCTATTTTGCCCAATATAAGTATTAATACTTCAGATTTTTTTCATTTCCATTTGTGTGAAATATCTTATTCCACCCCTTTACTTTCAGTCTGTCTGTGTCTTTTGAACTGAGGTGGGTCTCTTGTAAATAGCATATGCATGGGTCTTGTTTTCTCATCCACTCAGCTACCTTATGTCTTTTGATTGGAACATTTAATCCATTTACATTTAAAGTGATTATTGATAGGTACATAATTATTGCCATCTTTATTTGTATTTCTGGTCTTCATTAGTTTATTTTCACCTTTCTTCTGCGTAGAGAAGCCCTTTTAACATTTTCTGCAACACTGGCTTGGTGGTAATGAATTCCTTTAGTTTATTTTTTTTTTCTGGGAAGCTCTTTATCTTTCCTTCAATTTTGAATGAGAGCATTGCTGGGTAAAGCAATCTTGGTTATAGGCCTTTGGTTTCCATCACTTTGAATATTTCCTGCCACTCCTATTGTCCTGCAAACTTTCTGTAGAAAACTTATGGGAGCTCCCTTGTAAGTAACTAGCTGTCTTTCTCTTGCTGTTTTTAGAATTCTTTCTTTGTCTTTAACCTTGGCCATTTTAACTATGATTTGTCTTGGTGTGGGCCTGTTTGGGTTTATCTTGTTTAGAATTCTTTGCATTTCCTGGGCTTGTATGTCATTTTCCTTCACCAGGTTAGGGAAGTTTTTTGTCATTGAATTTTTTTCATTTTAAAAGCTGAAATTCTATTTCTTCTTGTTTGAGTTTTGGCAGATTGTGGTTTTCAAAGAATCAGTTTACTTCATCTAGGTTATCAGGTTTGTGGGCATAGCATTGCTGATGGTATTCCTTTGTTATTATTTTGATTTTCCATAGGATTTTAAATGATATTCTCTCTTTCATTTCTGATAGTAGTAATTTGTGTCCTCTCTCTTTTTTACTTAGTTAGCCTTACTAGTGGCTTATCAATATTTTCAAAGAACCAGCTTTTGGTTTTATTGATTTTCATTACTGATTTCCTGTTTTCAATTTCATTAGTTTTTGCTCTAAATCTTGTTTCTTTTCATCTTTCTTACTTTATATTTATTTTGTTCTACCTTTTCTAATTTCCTAAGGTAGAAATTTAGATGATTAACTTTACATTTTTCTCCCTTTCTAACATATGCATTCAATACTATAAGTACCTCTAAGCATTGGTTTTGCTACATCCCACAAAATTTGATAGGTTGTGTTTTAATTCTTGTTTAGCTCAAATATTTTTAAATTTGTCTTGAGATTTATCCTTTGACCCATGTGCTATTTAGAAGTTTGTTATTTAATCTCCACATATTATCGGATTTTTCCAATTATAATTCTGTTATTATTTTCTAGTTATTTCCACTGTGGTCTCAGAGCAGTCATTGTATGATTTCTATTCTTTAACATTTGTTAAGGTGGATGTTATGGTTCAGACTTTGGTCTATTTTGGTGAATATCTCCTTCTTTACCCTGTATGTTATTTTTAAGTATAATGTCCTATTTGGTGTAGAGGTGGCCCTTTTCTGCTTCTGTCCATTTGTAATACTACTCATGATTTTGTATTCTTTGGGGTTTTTGTTTCAGGTCAAATAGCCTCCTTGAGTATTTCTTGTAGTGCAGGTCATGTGTTAGAAAATTCCCTTAGCTTCTGTATATCTGGCAAGGTTTTTATTCCTCTTTTATATCTAAAGGATATCTTTGTTGGATATATTATTCTTGGCTCATAATTTCTCTCTTTCAATAGTTTGAATATTTGATTCCACTCCCTCCTGGCTTGTAGAATTTCTGCTGAAAAATCTGTTGATAATCTAATGAGCTTTCCTTTGTAGGTTGCTGTCTTCTTTTCCTTGACTGCCTTGATGATTCTTTCTTTGTTCTTAATTTTTGACAGCTTCAACACAATGTCCATTGCAGAAGGAATGTTGGGATTGAGGTAGTTAGATATTCTATTTGGTTCTTGGATTTGAGGATCCAGTTCTTCCACTAGTTTGGGAAGTTCTCGTTGACTGTTTGATTATACTCTCTGTGTTCCCTTCTTCCTTTTTTCTCCTTCTGATATGCTTATTATTCTGATATTGCTCTTTCTGGTGGAGTCAGAAAGTTCTTGTAGACTTCTTTCATATCTTTTAACTCTCAAGTCTCTCTCTTCCATCTGTGTCATTTCCAGATTTCTATCTTTGATGTCACTGATTCTTTTCTGCTGGTCAACACTATTACCTCAGCTGGTTATTTCATTCTTCATTTATTTTACTGAGTTCTTAATCTCCAGAAATTCTATTTGATTCTTTTTTAAAATTTCAGTTACTTTGGTAAAATGTTCATTTTGTTTTTTGATTTTGTCTGAATTTATTAAACTGCCTGTGTGTATTATCTTGCATCTCATTGAGTTTTTTAAGACCTGCAATCTTGAATTCTGTCATTTAAGTCACATATTTTCATGTCTTTAAGTTCATTTTCTGGAGACTTTTCATTTTATTTCTGTCTTATTACCTTGGTTATCCATGGCAATTAATAAATTACTATTTCTCTTCCTAGACATCTATAGGAGTGGGTTCTGCAACAGGTTGATAGAAACAGGTCTTTCTGTTGTTTTTTTGTAGGTGCTGGTAGAATGTTTTATTTTCTGTCCGAGTGCAGACTTTTATTCTCTCTCACACTGTAGTGTTATATTTGTGATATTTTCTCTGCAATGTTCCAGCTTCTCACACAATCAGGGATTCCCTGTAAAGTGGGCTTCTCCTCTGTGAACAGTTCACCTGGGTCACACTGCACCACCTCTGTAGGGGGATGTGGAGAGCTTCTGAGGTTCCAAAGCTCTTTCTGCAAAAGATTGAGAGCTTGTTTGTTTCAGTGGCTTTGTTTACTCCTGCAGGGATCCACCCAGATAAGTGGGGACATGGGTAGGTTGGGTTGTGAGAGGTGTCTCAGAGCAATGGCGGTGACCACCAGCACAGCCAGTCCTGCACCCAAACTCTCTGCCCTTTGCTGGAACTAGCTGGTCTGCGAGTCCTTGACTGTGGTTCACAGTTCTCAGAACTGTACATATTGTGTTCTTTTGATCTGACATTGCTACCTTTCCACTTGTAGCACTGGGAGGGTGGGGGTGACACAAACTCTGGGAGGGTTGGGAGGGGCCTGCTAGGCTCCATGCCTGTGCCTTTGATTGTCTGCTTGGCAGTGAGGGCTTAAACCACCATTTTCACCCTTCTTCCCTCAATATTTGCTCTGAGGTCTCTGCCGTGAGCATTGGGTTCAGCTATGTTATATGCTTATCCCTCAGGTAGGACTGTGGGCCATAAGTGGAGCAATAGCAGTCCGAATTCTTCATTCTCCCATGACTGTGGTAGCTCTGGAATTCAGGGACCTCAGAGATCAGAGCTTTGGTGTGCTCCTGCGTCCCTGCGGTCCGCATCTCTGCACTTCCCCCTTCTCTCCTTTCCCGCTCACTCAGTTTACCCACCTTTAGCTGATTTCAGTTGTGCACCTCTTAGTCTTGCCTGTTGTTGTGCTGGGAGATTTTTGTGGAATTATAGTTGTTCAATTTGTTGTAAATTTTAGGGGAGATTTCAAGAGACTGACCTCGTGCCACCATTTTTATGACGTAGAAATTGTTTTCTGCTTCTTTGTTTGGTTGATGGTTTCTTTTCCTGTGCAGAATCTTTTTCTTTTGATATAGTCCCTTTCATTTATTTTAGCTTTTTCTTCCCCTGCCTTTGAGGTCAAATTCATAAAATCCTCTTGGAACACAAGGTCCATGAGTTTAGTGCCTATGTTTTCTTCTATGCAGTTTATTGTTTCAGATGTTATGTTTAAGTTTTTATCCATTTTGAGTTAACTTTGGTATGTGGTGACAGATAGAAGTTGAGTTGCATTCTTTTGCATGCGACTTTCCAATTTTCCCAGCAACATTTATTAAAAAGGCTTTCTTTTCTCCATTGTATGTTTTAGCTCCTTTTTTGAAAATTATCTCCCCATGTTTATGTGGATTTATTTCTGAGTTTTAAATTCTATTCCACTGTTCTCTGGGTTTTTTTGTTTGTTTGTTTGTTTGTTTTTTTGTTTTTTGTTTTGCCACTACCATGCTGTTTTGATTATTGTTGCTCTATAGTATGAGCTGAAGTCAGGGAGTGTGACACCTCCAGCCTCTTTTTTTTGTTGTTGTTTTTTTTTTCCTTAGTGTTGTTTTGGCTGTTCGGGGTCTTTTGTGATTCTATACAAATCTGACAATTTTTTGTTCTATTTATTTTAAAATGCCATGTGATTTTGATGGGGACTGCAATAAATTTGTGTATTGTTTGGGGTAATATAACCTTTATAACTATTGAGTGTTCCATTCTATGAATATGGAATATCTTTCCATTTCTGTGTCTTCTTCTATTTCTTTTAAAAGTGTCTTATAATTTTCAGTGTATATGTCATACACATCACTTGTTAAGTTTATTCCTAGATATATTTTTTTTTCTTTGAAGTTTTTTTTTTTTTTTATTAATTTTATTGGGGTGACAATTGTTAGTAAATTTACATAGATTTCAGGTGTACAATTCTGTATTACATCGTCTATAAATCCCATTGTGTGTTCACCACCCAGAGTCAGTTCTCCTTCCATCACCATATATTTGATCCCCTTTACCCTCATCACCCACCCCCCACCCCCTTACCCTCTGGTAACCACTAAATTATTGTCTGTGTCTATGAGTTTTTGTTTCTCATTTGTTTGTCTTGTTCTTTTTGGTTTATATACCACATATCAGTGAAATCATAGGGTTCTCTGCTTTTTCTGTCTGACTTATTTCACTTAGCATTATTCTCTCGAGATCCAACCATGTTGTCACAAATGCTCCTATATCATCTTTCCTTAACGCCGAATAGTATTCCATTGTGTATATGTACCACAACTTCTTTATCCATTCATCTATCGAAGGACATTTTGGTTGTTTCCATGTCTTGGCCACCGTAAACAAAGCTGCAATGAACATTGGCGTACACGTGTCTCTATAGAGAAATGCTTTTATATTTTTGGGGTAGATACCCAGGAGAGCGATTGCTGGGTCATATGGTAATTCTATTCGTATTTTCTTGAGGAACCTCCACACTGCCTTCCATAGCGGCTGCACCAGTCTGCATTCCCACCAACAGTGTATGAGAGTTCCTTTTTCTCCACAGCCTCTCCAACACTTGTTACTATTTGTTTTGTTGATGAAAGCCATTCTGACTGGGGTGAGGTGATATCTCATTGTGGTTTTCATTTGCATTTCTCTGATGATTAGCGATGTTGAGCATTTTTTCATATGTCTATTTGCCATTTGTATATCCTCTTTGGAGAAATGTCTCTTCAGGTCCTCTGTCCATTTTTCAATTGGGTTGTTTGTTTTTTTGTTGTTGAGTTTCATGAGTTCCTTGTATATTTTGGATATTAGCCCCTTATCAGAGGAACTGTTTGCGAAAATCTTCTCCCATTCAGTTGGTTGCCTCATTATTTTGTCAATAGTTTCTTTTGCTGTGCAGAAGCTTTTCAGTTTCATATAATCCCATTTGTTTATTTTAGTTTTTACTTCCATTGCCTTTGGAGTCAAATTCATAAAATGCTCTTTGAACCCAAGGTCCATAAGTTTAGTACCTATGTTTTCTTCAATGCAGTTTATTATGTCAGGTCTTATGCTTAAGTCTTTGATCCATTTTGAATTAATTTTGGTACATGGTGACAGATAGCAGTCCAGTTTCATTCTTTTGCACGTAGCTATCCAATTCTCCCAGCACCATTTATTGAAGAGGCTGTCTTTCCTCCATTGTATGTTTTTAGCTTCTTTGTCAAAAATTATCTGTCCATATTTATGTGGTTTTATTTCTGGGTTCTCAATTCTATTCCATTGGTCTATGTGTCTGTTTTTCCGCCAATACCAAGCTGTTTTGATTATTGTAGCCCTGTAGTACAAGGAAAAATCAGGGAGTGTGATACCTCCAGTATTGTTCTTTTTTTTTAATATTGCTTTGGCTATTCGGGGTCTTTTGTGGTTCCAAACAAATCTGATGATTTTTTGTTCTATTTCTTTAAAAAATGCCATTGGGATTTTAATGGGGATTGCATTAAATCTGTATATGGCTTTGGGTAATATGGCCATTTTAACTATGTTGATTCTTCCAATCCATGAGCACGGAATGTCTTTCCATTTCTTTGTGTCTTCTTCAATTTCTTTCAAAAATGTCTTATAGTTTTCAGCATATAGGTCCTTCACATCCTTGGTTAAGTTTATTCCTAGGTATTTTATTCTTTTTGCTGCAATTGCAAAAGGAATTGTTTTTTCTATCTCTTTTTCTGAGATTCCATTGTTGGTATATAGGAAAGCAATGGACTTTTGTACGTTGATTTTGTAGCCAGCAACTTTACTGTATTCATTGATTGTTTCTAATAGCTTTTTGGTGGAGTCTTTAGGGTTTTCTATATATAGCATCATGTCATCTGCAAAGAGTGACAATTTAACTTCTTCATTCCCAATTTGGATGCCTTTTATTTCTTTCTCTTGCCTGATAGCTCTGGCGAGGATTTCCAACACTATGTTGAAAAGCAGAGGTGATAGGGGACAACCTTGTCGTGTTCCTGAACGTAGAGCAAAGGGCTTCAGCTTTTCACCATTAATTATGAGATTAGCTGAGGGCTTGTCGTATATGGCCTTTATTATGTTGAGGTATTTTCCTTCTATACCAATTTTAGTAAGTGTTTTAATCATAAATGGATGTTGTATCTTGTCAAATGCTTTTTCTGCATCAATTGATAGAATCATATGATTTTTGTCCTTTATTTTGTTTATGTGATGTATCACATTGATGGATTTGCGAATGTTGAACCATCCTTGTGCCCCGGGGATGAACCCCACTTGGTCGTGATGAATAATCTTTTTAATGCATTGTTGTATTCGATTTGCTAGAATTTTGTTTAGGATTTTAGCATCTGTATTCATCAGAGATATAGGTCTGTAATTTTCTTTTTTTGTGTTGTCCTTACCAGGTTTTGGTATCAGGGTAATGTTGGCCTCATAAAATGAGTTAGGGAGTATTGACTCTTCTTCAATTTTTTGGAAGAGTTTGAGCAGGATTGGTATTAGATCCTCTTTGAAGGTTTGGTAGAATTCACTGGTGAAGCCATCTGGTCTAGGACTTTTGATTTTGGGAAGGTTTTTGATGACTCATTCAATTTCCTTACTGGTGATCGGCCTGTTAAGATTTTCCAGTTCTTCATGATTCAGCCTTGGAAGGCTATATGTTTCTAAGAACTTGTCCATTTCTTCTAAGTTATTAAATTTGGTGGCATATAGTCCTTCATAGTATTCTTGGATAATCCTTTGTATTTCTGTGGTGTCCGTGATAACTTCCCCTTTTTCATTTCTGATTTTGTTAATTAGTGTCTTCTCTCTTTTTATCTTAGTGAGTCTAGCCAAGGGTTTGTCGATTTTGTTAATCTTTTCAAAGAACCAGCTCTTTGTCACATTAATTTTTCTATTGTCTTTTTGTTCTCTATTTCATTTAGTTCTGCTCTGATTTTTGTTATTTCTTTTCTTCTGCTGACCTTGGGTTTTGCTTGTTCTTCTTTTTCTAGTTTTTTAAGGTGTAACATGAGGTTATTTATTTGGGATTTTTCTTGTTTCTTGAGATAGGCCTGTAATGATATAAATTTCCCTCTTAAAACTGCTTTCGCGGCATCCCAAAATATTTGGTAGGATGTATTTTCATTGTCATTTGTTTCTATGTATCTTTTGAGCTCTCCTCTAATTTCTTCTTTGTCCCAGTCGTTCTTTAAAATTATGTTGTTTAATCTCTATGTATTTGTGTTTTTTCCTGCTTTCTTTTTGCAGTTGATATCCAATTTCAAAGCTTTGTGATCAGAGAATATGCTTGGTATGATTTCAATCTTCTTAAATTTGCTGAGGCTGATTTTGTGTCCCAATATATGGTCTATCCTTGAGAATGTTCCATGTACATTAGAAAAGAATGTATAGTCTGATGTTTTAGGATGAAGTGCTCTATATATGTCAATTATGTCCAATTCATCTAATGTGTCATTTAGGGCTGCGATTTCGTTACTTATCTTCTGTTTGGATGATCTATCCATAGCTGTCAATGATGTATTTAAGTCCCCTAGTATAATTGTGTTTTGGTCAATTTCTCCCTTGAGTTCTGTTAGTAGTTGCTTGGTATATTTCGGTGCTCCCTGATTGGGGGCATAAATATTGATGACTGTTATGTCTTCTTGTTGTATAGTCCCCTTTACCATTATGAAATGTCCATCTTTGTCTCTTGTTATCTTTTTCACCCTGAAGTCTGTTTCATCGGAAATCATTATGGCTACGCCTGATTTTCTCTGGGTACCATTTGCTTGGAGTGTCAATCTCCACCCTTTCACTTTGAGTCTATGCTTGTCCTTGTAGCTGAGATGTGTCTCTTGTAGGCAGCATATGGTTGGGTTTAGTTTTTTGATCCAATCTGCTACTCTGTGTCTCTTTATTGGTGAGTTCAGTCCATTTACATTTGATATGTGAGGTGATTATTGATATGTGAGGATTTCCTGTCATTCTGTCTTTAGTTTTCTGGTAAGGCTGTGTCTCCATTGTTTCTTTGCCTTTTTGTTGTTGTCTGTTATTTCTGTGTGGTGGTATTCTATGATGTTTCCCTCTGTTTCTTCTTTTATTACAGTATATATTTCAGATTTGGATGTTTTTTGAGTGGTTACCCTTGAGTTTATGTAAAAGAAAGTTTGATATTTAGAGTATTTCAGTTTCTTCAGTACACTTACTTTCTCTATTCCCATATTCCAGTTCAGGCCTTTATGCTCCCCCTTTTTATGTTTCGGTTGCCACAAGTTGTCCCTGTTGATGGTGGTCTAATAGCCTCCTTTAGTATTTCTTGTAGTGCAGGTCGTGTATTAGAAAATTCCCTCAGCTTCTGGATGTCTGGAAAGGTCTTTATTCCTCCTTCATATCTAAAGGAGATCTTTGCTGGATATATTATTCTTGGCTCATGATTTCTCTCTTTCAATAGTTTGAATATTTGTTTCCATTCCCTCCTAGCTTGTAGAGTTTCTGCTGAAAAATCTGATGATAATCTAATGGGCTTTCCTTTGTAAGATACCGTCTTCTTTTCCCTGGCTGCCTTGAGGATTCTTTCTTTGTCATTGATTTTAGACAGCTTCAATACAATGTGCCTTGGTGAAGGCCTGTTGGGATTGAGGTAATTAGGTGTTCTATTTGCTTCTTGGATTCGAGGATCCAGTTCTGTCCACATGTTTGGGAAGTTCTCATCGACGATTTGTTTGAATATATTCTCTGTTCCCTTCCCTCTTTCTTCTCCTTCTCGTATGCCCATTATTCTTATATTGCTCTTTCTGATGGAGTCAGAAAGTTCTTGTAGAGTTCTTTCATTTCTTTTAAGTCTCAAGTCTCTGTCTTCTTCCCTCTGTGTAAATTCCAGGTTCCTATCTTCGACGTCACTGATTCTTTCCTCCATCTGGTCAACTCTACTACCGAAGCTTGATATTTTATTGTTAATTTCTTCTATTGAGTTCTTAATCTCCAGAAATTCTATTTGGTTCTTTTTCAAGATTTCAATCTCTTTTGTAAAATGCTCATGGTGTTCTTTGATTGTGTTTCTGAGTTCATTAAACTGCCTTTCTGTGTTTTCTTGCATCTCGTTCAGTTTTTTCAGAATTGCGGTCTTGAATTCTCTGTCATTTAAATCACAAAGGTCCATATCTCTAAGTTCCTTTTCTGGAGACTTTTCACTTTCTTTCTGAGCTATCTTGTTGCCTTGGTTATTCATGGCAATCACTGATTTACTATTTCTCTTCCTAGAGATCTACAGGAGTGTCTTGTGCAACAGGTTGATAGGTATGCGAAGAGCTTTTGGAATTCCAAAGCTCTTTCTGCACCAGATTCAGAGCCCGTTTGTTTCAGCAGTTCTGTTTACTCCTGCAGGGATCCGCCCAGATAGGTGGGGCCAGGGGCGGGGTGAGTTGTGAGAGGTGGCCCAGAGCAATGGCGGCGACCACCACCACAGCCAGTCCTGCTTCCACAGCTCCCTCCCCTTTGCCGGAACTAGTTGAGCTGCGAATCTGTGTCTGCGGTCCACAGTTCTCAGAGCAGCAAATATTCTGTCCTTTGATCCGACACTGCTACTTTATCGCTTCTAACACCGGGCAGGTGGGTCGGGGCGAGCTCTGGGAGGGTAGGGAAGGGGTGGCTAGTCTCCGTGCCTAAGGCTTCCATTCTCCGCTCGGCAGTGAGGGCTTAAACCACCAATTTCAGCCCTCTTCCCTCAGTCTTTGCTCCGAGGTCTGCCGTGAGTGAGCGTTGTGTTCAGAGGTTTTGTATGCTGCCCCCTCAGCCCTGTGGGCCATAAGCAGAGCCCTAGCAGTCCGAGTCCTTCCCTCTCCCGCAGCTGCGGAAGATCCGGGAGCAGCGGGCTTCGAGCACTGGGCTAGGTCTTTGTCCTGCGCCCGCGCGGCTCCGTCTCCGCACTTCTCCTCTCCCTCCTCCCCCGCTCGCGCGATTCACCCACCTGGAGGTGAATTCAGTAGTCGGCCTTTTGTCTTGCCTGTCTGCTGTGCAAGGAGTCCTTTGTGGAGTTATTGTTGTCCGATTCGTTGTAAATTCCAGGGGAGCGTTACAGAGGCTCACCTCACGCCGCCATTTTTCTCCTCTCTCCTTTAGGGTTTTCTATATAAAGAATCATGTTATTTGCAAAAAGTGACAATTTAACTTTTTTATTCCCAATTTGGATGCCTTTTATTTCTTTCTCTTGCCTGATTGCTCTGGCTAGGATTTTCAATACTATGTTGATATCAGTGGCAATGGGGGCAACCCTTTCTTGTTCCTGAATGTAGAGCAAAAGGCTTCGGTTTTTCACTGTTAATTTGATGTTAATTGAGGGTTTGTTATATATGGCCTTTATTATGGTCAGGTATTTTCCTTCCATACCCAGTTAATTAAATGTTTTAATCATAAATGTATGTTGTATCTTATCAATTGATTTTTCTGCATCTATTGATATAATCATATGATTTTTGTCCTTTATTTTGTTTATGTGATGTATCACATTGATTGAATTGCGTATGTTGAACCATCCTAGTGCCCCTGGGATGAACCCTTCCCCCCCCACACACACTTGATCAGGATGTATAATCTCTTTAATGCATTGTTTTATTTGATTGATTAGAACTTTGTTTAGGATTTTTGCATCTGTATTCATCAGAGATATTGGTCTGTAATTTCCTTTTT